>NW_024412415.1:2691754-2829254 GCF_014898765.1 Herpailurus yagouaroundi
GAATTCTTTAAGACATATTTTCAGCATAAAAAGCAAGTTGCAGATGTTCCATTTGTACTGAAGGAAAATTAAACATATATATATGCATACATATGTAAGTAGATATTAAAGGCTTTACAAAGTTACATCCTAAGCTGTTAACAATGATACTTCTGATGAGAAAAAATGGGAGATAGGACTTCTACTCTTTGATTCATATACATCTATGTTGTTTGACTTAGATGAATATATGTGTGTTACTTGTGTATTTTCAAAGGCTAAATATTTAGCCCCATTAATAAATAAATGAAATGAAATAACCATATAATCTCATTTCTTAACTGTCAGATTAGCAAAGATTTCAAAGAAGAAAAGCTGGTGAAGATACCAATGTCGGCAAGAATACGGGGAAAGGAACAATCTAATGCTTGGTTGCTGGAGAAGTAAGTACAATTGTTCTAGAGGGCAATTGGGGACTACACATTAAGTCTTTAATGCGCATGTGCTCTAAGCATTCCCATCTCTAGGAATTTATCTTAAGAAGATAATTGTACAGTAATACAGAAGTGTATATACCAGAATATTCCTCGTGATGCTGTTTATAGTATTAAAAAATGGAAAACAAATTGAATATCAATAATTAGGAGGCTGGTTAAATAAATGTACCATGATAAATATACCACAGTATACCCATACAGTAGAAGATCATGTGTCATTATAAAGAGTGATGTATTCATATATTTGTTAGTATGCAAATATAAGCATGAAATGTAGTATAATTGCATTAACATACAAAAAGTACACATGGGCATATATATGGGAGGCAGTGCAGAATCACGGTTAAATACTTGTACTCTGGAGTCAGACTCCCTCAATTTGAATGTCAGAACTGCTACTTACTAAGCTTGTTACTTTGAGTTACTTAACTGAAACTTTCTTCTTTCTTTCTTCTTTCTTTCTTTCTTTCTTTCTTTCTTTCTTTCTTTCTTTCTTTCTTTCTTTTTTTCTTTCTTTCTTCCTCTCTTTTAGTTTTGTTATCTGTAAAATGGGATTAAAATATGATCTACCACACCTAGTTGTTGTAAGAATTAAATTAAATGGACAATCATAATTACATAGTCTATTGTTATTTTACATAAAGAGAGATCTGGAAAAAAATCATCAATGTGTTGGTGGTGGCAGTCTTTGGGTGGTAAAATTGAATTGAATTTTTGATTCCATATATATACCTTTCTGTATTGTTTTGGTTTTCTAAAATTAATGCAAATGTTTGTAAATAAAGTCAATGTTGGAAGGAGATGATTGGTAGAATGGAAGGAGGGAAGGAAGAGAGATGGGATACCTGACTGCTTCAGGGTTGGTCTCACAGGGAGCCAATTCTCTGATGAAGTTACAGAAAAGTATGAAGAGTAGATCCATAGATCTTCAGCTCCATAGATTTTAGAAATCAACTTTACTATTTATCCAATGTAGACCAGATGGTAGGGAACTGATGGAAGCTACGTAGTTTCATGGAGGACTCATTAATAAACCAGAATGTATATGAGTCAGCTGATTCTTTTGCCACTAGGAAAACACAAATTAGAAATATTCTTTCGTCAAAACATTGCTTGATAAATTAAAACCACAATGAGATACCACTACATACCCACTAGAATACCTGAAGTTATAAAGACTAACATTACTAAGTGTTGGCAAGGATATGGATAAACCAAAACTTTAATACACTGTTAGTAAGAATACAAAAATGGTACAACCTCCTTGTAAAACAGTTTGTCAGTACCGTATAAAGTTAAGCATAATTTACCTTATGACCCAGCAATTCCAGTCCTAGGTATTTACCCCAGAGAAATAAACACATGTATCTATGCAAAAAAAAAAAAAAACAAAAAAACAAAACAATGTGAATGTTCGTAGCATTATTTATAATAAGAAAATGAAAGCAACCCAATCTCCATCAAGTGGTAAGTGGATAAACAAATTATACCATGGAATAGCGCTCAGCAATACACATAACATGAACGAATTTCAAAAACAAGCTAGCGTGCATTCAGTGTGATTTCCTTGATATGAAATTCTAGAAAAGGGAAAGATACCAGTGACAGAAAAGGAATCAGTGTTGCCTGGTGTCAGTGGTGAGGAGAGGTCATTAAGGGCAAAAGGCCTTGAGGAGACATTTTAGTGTGAAAGTGCTGTTCTACATATTGCTAGTAACAGTAGTTATGCAATTACCAAAATTCATCAAACTATACAGTTAAAATTGGTTAAAATTTTTATATGTAATTAATACCTTAAATTATTGGTAAGTTACTGGTAAGGATAGAGTTCATTTTTATTATCTGATAAATTATATCCCATTAATTCACTTTCTCAAAATGTGTATCTGTATATGAATAAGTATATGTACTATAGGAATTAAACTTTGAAGGAGACTAGAAGGTCTACATCCATTGGTGGAGACATCCTTTCTTTCATTCTTTTCCCCCAATAATGGGAGTTCTGGAATTCTATATCAAAGATGTTTTAGGAGTGGCTATGTAGTTAAAAGTGTGTTTGTATAGTAAGCATACTCTTATTTAAGTTGTGAGTTTATTTGAGGCTAGTGTTAGATATTATAGAGGAGCTAAAGCGTCCTAAATCATATTTTAGTGGCACTTACATTTTTGAGTATTGTATTGATGTCAGGCACTAGTCAGTTATAAATAAATGAAAGAAAATTTGCCTTACACATTAATATTATCAGCAGCATACTTTAAAACTTTGCCTGAAGGGTAAGACTTTATTTCTGCAGATAGTTAATTTCTTCACAATTCTGTTTTTCTTCTCATTGATGAGTTTTACTGGATTCAATTTCATAGAGAAGGATAACAGTAATGTATATGTTGATTTTATTGCCAAATTCTGACAATTATTTACATTTAGACCCTTTATCCCTTTCAAGTCTTCATGTGTATATTCAACCATTTTAAATGTAGTACCAACTCAGTGTTTATCCTGTGTCCTTTTTATGGACTTCTGACCATATCAAAGGTTGAAAAGGTATTCCAATATTTTCCTAAAAATATGTTTTGGAGTCGGCTTACCTGAATTTGAATTTTGGTTCTGAGATATTGGTTTGTAATTTCAGCAAGATGTTTTTCCTTGATCCGTAAAAGAGGGATATCTATGCTTACCTTATGAAATGAAGATTAAATATATATAAATGCATTAGTCATGGGGTGCCTGGGTGGGTCAGTTGGTTGAGCAACTGACTTTAGCTCAGGGCATGATCTCATGGTCTGTGAGTTCAAGCCCCATGTCAGGCTCTGTGCTGACAACTCAGAGCCTGGAGCCTGTTTCTGGTTCTGTGTCTCCTCTCTCTGCTCCTCCCCTGCTTGCACTCTGTCTCTCTCTCTCTCTCTCAGAAAAATGAATAAACATTAAAAAAAAATTTTTTTAATAAATGCACTGGTCACAATATCTGTCACATGCAAACTCTTAAGCAAACACTACAAATGATAGAACAATATTTATAATAAGCCATGAAGGAATGAAGATAAATTCATATAAAAATGCTTACTTAGTCCAAAAGGAGGTAAGAAAAAAAGAGTAAAAGGAGAAGAGAAAAATGAAACAAAACAATAAGCTGGTAGATTTAAATCTAACAATATCAGTAATCACATTAAATGTCAATGTCCAAACACTTAAAATACAGGTTGAAAGATTCAAGAAGAAAGCAAGACCCAACTACCCTGTTTACAAAAAACACTGTTTAAATATGAAGTCATAGACAAATGAAAAGTAAAAGGATGGAAAAAAGATATATACTATGCAAACACTGGTCAAAAAAAGCTATATACATATATATGAGAAAATGTAGATTTCAGAGTAAGGAATAAAATTAGTCTCTCTGCTTCCTCAGATCTCCAGTCCCCCAGATCCCTTCCTGTGAGGCAACACATTACCCATTTTTCTGTATCTTTCCAGAATGAGTTTATGAATATATAAGCATATATCACTTTTATTTTTCACCAAGGGGAGCATACTGTATTCACTGTCGTCTACTTTGTTCTTCCAAATATATCTAGGACATTATTCTGTATCACTACATATGTATTTATCTCATTCTTTTTAACTGCTGTATGGTAAAGTATAGGGGGAAAAAAGTATTAACTAAACTATGGTAAAGTCTGTTTTTTGTAAGGTCTCCATCAAGAACACTAGTGCTCCAAATTCTAGCTAACGTGGCTAAGTGAGACTCCTCCAAAATATGATTGGGATGTAACTAATTTAAAGAACTCGGGACACCTGCATCTCCAGCACATTCAAACCTAAGGTCAATATCCTGACATGTCACACATTCAAACCTAAGGTCAATATCCTGACATGTTACACTCCCACTGAGTCACTCCAACTCACATTTCTACCAGTTTGTTACTTTTTGAGGACACCATCCTCCACCTACTTAGTATTCAAGGTAATTCTTAACTTCCCCTTCTCCCTGATGTTTCCCCAGTCTGTAACCAAGTCTTATAGATTGTGCTCTCAAGGTGTCTCAATAAGTTGGAGATGGATGATGAAATTCTTGAAGTTCATTGTTACCTATTCAATGCACTGGAACTAAGACTAGTATCTGCATCCAGTTCCAATCTCCATTGCCAGATGTTTTGTCTATAAAATTGCATCAGAGGACTTAAGAGGTTTCTTAAGTGATAAATTGATGTTTTTAATATTCCCTATTCAAAAAGTTTATTTCCATATTCTTTCTTTATAATTTTATTTATTGCTATTGTTATTTAGGAAGATATTTCAGTCTGGTGGGATATACCGTTTTATAATTATAGTGTGGTATTATGGTTCTTCTTTTGACAAGCTCCAAGTACTTTAACAAGTTCTGTTTCATATATCCTAATAATATCCCTTTGAAATAGGTTGAAGAAAATATTTTCTTTTCAATTTACTAATGAAAGAACGGAAACAGATATATCAGGTGATTAGTGCTTGGCTACACAGTGTGTTAGTGACCAAGCTGGGACTGGAACCCAGGTTTCCTGACTTTCAAGCCAGATTATGTGTTTCAGAATCATAAAACTGTCTACTCTGTAATTTTGAAAAAGTAATTGTGTATACTCTCACACATTCTGAATTTCTAGAGCTGTAATAATAATCCGTTAAAAAAAGAAAACAATCTTCCTTAGAGAATCTTACTGGAAAGGAACAGTTCTCAAGAAATGTAGAGAATACATATTCAACCACTGATTTTTTTCATTAAGCACTTCTCTGTGAAATGAACTTAAAATGTGATGACATCAGATTCAATATTACACCTATTTTTATTCCCCTAAAATATTGTCCAAACATATAAATGCCCTAGACTCTCAATCAATCATTTGAAAGTGGCCGACCACAGCTTTGAAAATATTGGGAGCATCATAAACATCATGCCCATCTGTCATTTCTTTTTCATCATGGAACATATATAGCCTACAATCATTCAGAGCAATATCTCATGGCTCAGGTAAAGCCTTATGAATAACTTTCTCTGTTCAGCTGTGCAATTCTGAGTAATTAGATGAATTCAAAAGTCCAACAAACTAAATTCTAAAAGATGACTCAATGGCAGCAGGAATAGTTAAATAAACTAGTTTATTTTAATGGAAAACCTGATATTTCTTTGAAGTAGAGCAATTTGCAAGAAGAACTGGAAAAACTAGCATATGAAAGGAGAATTTAAAGTTGGAGCATTTTCTTTGCAATTGTAGAATACATTAGAATTTGATTGAACAACGTTTTATTTGTGGTCCTTTTCCCTTTAAGCTTTTATTTCATCAATAAGATTTCTACATGTTGGTGTTGTTTTTTGTAGAAAATTTTAGTAGGTTACCAAAATTTTATTGTGTTTAGCAATGTGTACATTGGATTATGTGCTTACATATTTCTAATATTGTTTTTCATTTCTCATCTGTGCATCTCAGCCCATACACACAGGATACATACTCTGCACATACCTGCAAGATAAGTGATATTTGAAAATTATTTAAGTATGAGGAAGGAGAACATATATAGTTGGTATGATTTAATTTATCTACGATAAAAAACATGACAAATGAAATAGGTAAGATTTTTAAGCAAGCAAAATTTAGTATATAAACATTGATGGAATGAAAATAATAAGCGATGTTTGATGATGAATAGACAGTGAATACTTAAAATAATTTATCATGAAATTGGCATTATAATTCTAGAAATTAAACAAAAGAATATTCTTCTGTATCTCCTTACAAACATTTCTTTTAATTTTTCCATATTTAATTTTTGTTTGCACATACACACACATAATTTTAACATAATTATTTTGAGTACATGTAATTTTGTATTTTGACTTGGAAAAATGAATGCTTTTTACAGGTAAGAAGTTCTTTGGAAAATTGTAGTGGGTATTAATTTGATTCAATATCTCAAAATATTGATAATAAAAATATTTAGGAAGAATCTTTCTCTAAACTCTCAAATATTTTTAAAATAAAAGATGGAGTGGGCATCAGGGTGGCTCAGTCAGTTAAGCGTCCGACTTCAGCTCAGGTTGATCTCATAATTCATGAGTTCGAGCCCCACATCAGGCTTTATGCAGACAGCTCAGAGCCTGGGAGCCTGCTTCGGATTCTGTGTCTCCCTCTCTCTCTGCCCTCCCCCTCCTCACGCTCTGTCTCTCTCTCAAAAATAAATAAACATTTAAAAAAAATAGAGAGAGAGAGAGAAAAAAGATGGAGTTATAAATTAATAAAGAACACATAAATTAACCTACCTGATTTATTTATAGGATTTTCTTTCCTTTTCTTTATCACTGACTCCTTTGCCTCTCTCAGGCAAAAGGAAATTTATATGTCCTTAATTCTGCTCTCTTTTAAAATGCATATGAAATGTTGTCATTCAGTTGAAATATTCTAATGCTGTTATTGCAGAATACTAATGTGTGTGAATGGATAGGAATATTTTGCCCATATAAGTTAGACCTAATTGAATATATATTATTAATTTTGTATCTTACAGAAAAGACTCTTGTTTCCTAAGGCTTATCAAGACTTTTCAAGACTACCTGATTTCCATCCATTGGCAAAATTGCATCTACTAGATGTAGTAGCTTTTGTTACTGTTCACTAAATTTTCTAGTTTCCTTCCCTATGGAGTCCCTTGCTGAGAGACCATCCATTGCTGCTCAGTGATCATGTGATTTGTTCTGGCCAATGAAATGAGCAGGGGTGACAGAATTCACTTCTGGGAAGAACCCTTAAGAGCCAGCACACAGTTCTTTGATCCTCTTTTCCCTGTTTCAAGAGACTGGCAATCATCAGTCATTGCTCCATAAGCCTAAGTCTTGAAACAGAGCCTTTAGCTGTTTAGGGATGGACACTTACCATCATTGAGAAGTAAACCTTTCTTGTTGCAAACCACTGAGATTTTAAAGATCACTGAAATTAGGAGGCCACTGAGTTATCTCAAGGAATATGTAATCCTGCCAATTTACATGAGCAGCAATCTGGCAAGCATGTGTAGGAATGGTTTCTAAAGGTGATAGATCAAAGAGAATTAACTGTGAAATTGAATTAGGCAAAATTTACCTTATCCTAACACTTACAAAACTAGCATTTTTTTTTTACTTGTAGTCACTTTTCATGATTCTCAAATAGGTTTAGTTTACAGACCTCTTTGATGCAAAGACACAGAAGACTGTATTTGCCAAAACGTAAATTCTCACATACTTACTCTTGGCTATGTGATATTTAACATCTCATACAGCATTCCTTCCCAGATATGGGAGGCTAGGTAAGATATCCCTCCAGGCAGTGCCATTGCACCTTGGGCTTTCCAGTTATAATATATTAAATGTCTATTTTCCCTGCTACAATCTTCGTTTCATGAAGGCAAAGAATGTCCTGTTCTATTGTACCAGTCAGGCTAATGGCAGGAAACTGGAATTTGAAAGAAATTGAATGAAAGGACTTTTTTTTGCGCCGCGTTATTGGCAAGATTAAGTAATCACCCAGGGATGTTGAGACACCCAGGAACTAGTAATATCAGGAAGAAAATAGTATCTGTATGTCTGAAGGAAAAAAAAATGGTACAGTTAGATTTTTTTGTAGACTAGAATAGAACAATAGAACAACAATAGAACAATTGTTCTATTGTAGAACAATAGAAGTGGAGTCACTCAATAGGAGCCACAATAATACATCATACTTCCACAATAGTACACCAAAAAAGGGAAATCTCTGGGGAAGAAATACCCTGGTCTCTTTCTCCATCTCCTACCAGGAGCCTCCCACTGACTGAATCTCACAGAAGGTCAGAGAATGAGGAAGGCTGTTGATATAGCTCACAGAGATCAGCTCCTTACAGACAAAGAGCAAAGCAGAGAAGGATGAAGGATGGGACTTGGGAGGGCAAACAGAAAAATGTACATACCTCTTTATTGCTACATTTCCAGTTCCTGCTTGTTTGCCATGTACATAAGAAGTGCTTAAAGATATGTGATGAATGAAAGAATGAATAATGAAAGGCAAAGTAATCTGAATGCTAAGATGCAAGCTGCATTTCTTATTTTTTTAGGGAATTATTTTACTTCAACAGGTTGTTTTCTCATTGAATGTTGTCATAAGGTCCTTTCAGTTATTGGTATTAAATACTTATAAACCACATTTTGAACTCCTATGAAGAACACCGAGAAGTAAAGTAACTGGGGAAGCATTGTGAAAGAGATCATATTGGCATGCAAAAATGAAGTGGCTCAATTTGAACAAGTTTATTGAGAAGTTAATTAAGTAAAGAGGGTAAGTCATAAGACGTAATTCATGGCATGCAGTGACAACACAATTACTCAAGTAATCGCTGGTATTGATACTGGGTGGAATGTCAGCTGGTGCAAGGCGTTAGGAAATTATGTGGTTGTGTCATTTGATCACCATGGCAACAATGATAATTAAAAGATTCAGAGATGGGTTGGCTATCTCTTTGTTGTAGAGCTTATAAGAAAGAAAAAGTCATGCCTAGTGCTTGAACTCTTAAACCAGAACATGAAAGCAATATCAGAAAGTTTCTACGGAAGTTTTAAGGAAGATTTTCTAACCTAGGGTACACATTTAGAATTCATGTTTCTTATGTTATATTTCTTATATAGGGGCATTTGTTGGGAAGAAATGAAACACTGACATTTGGGATGGAACATTTAGGAAGGCATAGATGAGGCTGAGAATTTAGAATTTCTGATTGTCTTGAACCTGCTTTAAGAGTGAACGCAGCTCTCTTCGATTGTCTGAAAAACCAGTTTTTCCTTGCAAATAAACTTTTCAGTAACTTCTGTTCTCCTCAAGACACTCCTCCCTCATTCAACACCCCTTACCACCTTTAGGTCTTTAAAGAGAATTAAATACTAGTGTAACCCTGAGGGAAAACTGCAAGATTGACTCTGGCAGGAGATCATTTTACCAATTTGTATAAGCAAGAATCTGGTAGGCATGAATTAGGTTGAATTCTAAAGAGATTACAGTTAAGGGGAATGAACTGTAGAACTGAATTAGGACAGTGGTTTTCAAAGTGTGGTCATTGGGCCAAGCCAGCATCAATTGTCACCTGAGAACCTGTTAGAAATGCAAATTCCCCAGTCTTATCCTAGACCTATTGAATCAGAAACTCTAAGGTATGGGACCCAGAAATCTGTTTTAACAAATCCTTTAGGTGATTCTACTACAGGTTAAAGTTTGAGAACCAATGGAATATGCTAAATGTATATATGTGGCCTCTAGTAGGATTTGAGGTTTAGTATTTTAGCTAGGACAGTTGGGAGTGAGTCTAATGGTTAGCTGGTTAATGGAAGCCTGGACTTAACCGTTGCTCATGGTCAATGAGGTTAAGATTACAGGTCTACCCTGACAAAATGTAGAAAATGAAGTTTGATCCTTTAGAGAAATGAGAACAGATTTAAAACGTGCAATTTGCTCTACCATCCTCTTACCTTCCGTACCCCCAGAACACCCTGAGGAAACTTCTTTCATTCAAAACATATTAAAATGCACTGGTGAGAGTAACAGCCACATCCATGAAAACCTCTGTGGTGGCTGTCCCTAGCAGCTGATGATGGACATGGGTGATGTTGCCATGAAAATGACACCCTGATTTGAATAGAAAAAAAAAGGGGGATCCCAGAGTAGTAGGGCCAAGTGTCCGTTCTTAACTGTGAGTCGATGTGGCACAATTATCCTAAAAGGCTATAGTTTCCAGAGTTGCAATCAGAGTGTTTTGACTCACATGGACATGTGCCCATAACTAAGTGATCATAAGGTCACTGGGAATTGAATAGATGGGCAACCTTCTAAGGTGTTTCTTGACTTGTTACAAAATAAAAAGTGACTTAAGTTGTCATAGTGAGAATTCTTAGCCTCATACCCATCTTCCAGACTTAAGCCAACTCCCCTTTAATTAAGGAGCAGGCCAGGTTCTTTTGAGGAAGAACGTGGCCTGCAATATGGCCATAAATGAGCTCCATGTAAAGCTACCAGGTCACTTACCAGGATACTTTTTCTGGGGGAGAGAAATTTTCAGGTCTTCTGGAGATGTTTAGATACTGCCTCTGAGACAATGCTAGGTCTTAGGATGTAAAACACCATCATGTTCCAGTAGTCAGAGTATGGACTTAGGGAGATCAATGGATATAAAAAGGCCTGACTCCATTCTGCCTGAAAGTGGCTCCAATAAGTCTGCTGACCCCCTGTGGTTATTTGCACAATTTCTGAGTCTATTTTAAAATAGTTTTTTTTTTTCCTCAGCTGAGGCACCAGCTTAGAAACACTGGTGAATTTGGGTTGCTGTAGAGTGCTTTCAACTAACAGGAGACATATATTGCCATCCTTCCATAGCCAGAATCTAGAGGTTGAGGAACCAAACGGTGGAGGTGGGAGCTACCTCTTTCACTATTATATATTTCACTTAAAGGTTCAGAAGTTTTAGAAGTCCTAATTCCCAAGGTAGGACAATTTCTGCCAGGAAACATAGTTGCTGTTTCATTACCTTAGAAGCTGAGACTATCCTTTGGCCATTTGGGGCTTCTCATGCTGAAGAACCAACAGGAAGACCTTACTCTACTGAATAAGGTAATTGGATCCAGTTGCCACGGGGAAATTGGATCACTGTGATACAGTAGGGGCAAGAAGAGTATGGCGGAACTAAGAGGTTTCACTGAAGAACCTCTTACTATTCTATAAGAATAGTCAATGGAGATTGGAATTCAATAAAGACAGCACTACTAAAGATTTTAAATCATGGGAATAAAGGTTTGGGTCACCCTACCAAGGAAGGAACCCCAATCAGCAAAAATACAGGTTAAAACAAGTGATGGATGTCATCTTAGGTCTCATGATCAGTTATAGAATCAGGTATTATAGTGGCTGTATCTTATGTTAATTTATGTTTTCTTTTTCCTCTTTGCTACTGAATATGAAAAGTTCTGATGGAAGTTAAATTATAATTTAAGTTTTAGAAAAGGGCATGAATGAACTGAAATTATTCCATGATTGCAGAATAGTTGATGGGATTTAGTATCACTTTTGTGTGGAGAGCAAGAGTTGCTTCATAAAAGGGCAGAAATACATGCTGGGAGCCAAAGGGCAAACTGTGCAGGTTGCTGTCTGACTTTCTCCCTTCCCGTGTATCAATTAGCTATTGCTGCATAACAAATTACTTCCACATCTGATACCTTAAAACAATAATTCTTTATTATCTCACAATTTCAATGGGGCAGAAACCTAGACATAGCTTAGCTACATCCTCTGGCTCAGGATCTCTCAGAGGGCTGAAGACTCATGCAAAGACTTGACTAGTGAGAGATTCACTTCCAAGCTCACTCGCATGAATATTGCCAGGATTCAGCTCCTCGTGGCATTGTTGGGCTGAAGACCTCAGCTCCTTGCTAGGCTTGAGGCTTATCTCATTTCCTTGCCATGTAGGACTCTCCATAGGGAAGTTTGTACCCTGGCAATTGGCTTCCCATAGAATGAGCAAGTGAGAGAGCAAGAGAATATCCAAGATGGAAGCTGAAGCTAGGAGCCAGGATGGAACCATATCATGGAAGTGACATTCTAACACTTTTGTCATATTCTTTTCATCAGAAGTTTGTGACTATGTCCATCCCACTTTCAAGGGGAGGATATTACACAAGGGAATGAATACCAGAAGGCAGGGATCATTGGGAGCTACCTTAGATTCTACTTCTCATAACCCCAATTCATTTTCTGCCTTTATTTGGATCTTAGTTGGACTGCATCAGTCAGGTTCTTGCCCTCTGGCTTTCTGTTGGGTTTTGCCAATGAGAGTTCTAGCAGGAGAATAAAAGATGAAAGAGAAGTCAGAATATTTCTTTCCCTGCTTTCTGCCTTCATGCTGTGTGTCTGGCTGTACTTTTCTGCCTTATGGCCCTGCTTCCCTGGCTCTAGCCCTCCCTGAATACTGGTAACACCATTTCCTTGCCTGGGAGGTTTAGGCCTGGGGACATTTTAGGCTGCCCATATTTGCCAGTGTCTGGACACCTCAGTATCCCTTGCTGATTCTTCACTTCTGCACACACCTCTATAAATGATCTTTCCATTGAATTTAAAAAAAAAAGTTTAATTATTTACTTTTGAGAGAGAGAGAGAAAGAGAGTGCATGCATGAACAGGGAAGGGGCAGAGAGTGAGAATCCTAAGTAGGCTCCATGTTGTCCATACAGAGTCCAGTGCAGGGCCTGATCCTACAAACTGTGAGATCAGAACCTGAGCCAAAATCAAGAGTCAGTCGCTTAACTGACTGAGCCACCCAGGTGTTTCCCTGCTAGCATCTTGAATGATACATATCTCTTAAGGGAAGAGATTACATATTGATATTTTTTTAGTCCTTGTGTTTAACATGGTAGGCACTTAGTCAATGTTGGATGATTAAGTAGATGGATGGACAGATGAACCTAGTTTGAGTGTTATGAAAGAAAGAAAAGAGAAAATATTTTTAATTACATGAAAATTCTTCACTGACGCAGAATAGGCCTTGTATGTTTCATCTGAGACCATAAGGAAAAAAAGAATTAAGTGATCTCTAAAGAGAAATGGCAATTTAAAAAGTTTTAAAGAATTTTTATTCTGCCAGAGAAAGAGAAACTAATACAGAAACTTATTTAAATCAAGCCACCGAGTCTACAGCATTGTAAGGGAAATTGTTTCAGAGGATTATCAAATTTATGAAGGCAAATGCATACTGAATTGGCTTAATATGAAATAACCATAACCAAAGGGTGTGGTTATTTTTATACCATTCCTAAGCAGTTAAGATTATTCCAGCCATATGTGTCATTAAAAAACTTTTACCAATGATTTTTAAATTTATGTTAATAATCAAGGGCCATTAAGCTGATGTTTGAAAATATTTACAGTGTTAGGCATAAAATACTTCACAACAAACCATACTGTGTTCTAAATTTCAATGTACGAAAAGCAAGGAATGTTGACCCTTTGAAAAAAGACAACTAAGAGGATTTACTATGTTAGGTGACCTCATCTGCAACAGGTAATATTGTAGAAGTCTGGCATTTTTACAACTTACTTTGTGAGGGAAAGGTACCATATTCTCTCAGATCTTGGCTTGTATCCCTTTGCCACTATAGTATAAAATATCTTAGTGTGCTGGGTTTTAATCGTCAATACAATGCACATCCTGAAGACCATCTGTTTTCATTCTGTAATGTGGGCTATAGCAGCCTTGCAAATAATTTTCAGAAATTGACTTACTTAGTATTTTTCCTACCTGCCCTCACCTCAGGAGACATATGCTGGAGCAGTAAATTCATAGTCTTTATTACCCCTAGGCCCACATGATTACTTACAGTGGGCAAGTGAATAAGGGAATATTTGCAAGGCCCATGTAAAGGTGATGAGGAAGAGCAAAATTTAAGGGAGACTCCAGGTGACTCAAAAACATTTTATTAGTGGAAAAATTATTTGTTTAAATGTATTTTTGTATAGCCCAATTACAGAGCTAATTTATATCTTAAGAAATATCTAGGAGTACCTTTTCTTGTCTTAATTGGCAGTTTTACTGGCACAGTGCTGACAACAGCCCTCATTAATACAACATTCATTGCACTTAAAGAAACCTAAGATGGTATGCTGTGGGGTGTAAAAATACCTCAAACAACTCTGCACCTTCTTCCCAACATTTGCAATCAGTAAAATCAAAAAGTTGAGAGAAATTAATAAAGTGACAGAAACCAATAATATTCAAAAAGAAACTCTAACACTAAAAACCTCAACTTCTTAATTAGGTCCTCTCTTCCATTTTGAACACACGCATGCACAGGCCTACATATATCTTAAAATCAGCATATTCAAGGATATACTCATTTTTACAGACTTGAACTGCCTTACATATCCCCAAAGAGGCCAAGGGTCTAGGAAATTGTTCAGTTAACAGAGAGCCAAGAATTCTTTTAATTAAAAATATTTGTAATCAACCTCCCAAGTGGGTAATAAAATATGTGACTGTGAAACAGGCAAAATAAAAAAATCACAAATCCATTTATTTTCCCCAAATCAAAACATTATATTGAGAAATCTGTTACTCACTCACCTGCCAAGTTCTAAGATTAGAAATCTTTGTTTTTGCTGTAACAGTTGATGCTACTGAAAGCTGCTAAGTCGCTTGAGGAACCTGTTCGCTGTTCTATTTCAGATGTTTCTTCTTCAGTAACTTTTTAATTAAAAGCTTTACAGATCACCCTAAACTTAGAGTCATAAGAACAATGCTTTCAGATTTTTTTCCCTCTTGTGTGTGTACATATGTAATTCTCCAGATCTCTTAAGATATGTACTGTCGTGCAGGCTAAAATAAAGCTACAAATACAATCAATGTCTGCCTCAGTTCTCTAATTATCTCATGGATTTCTACCCTTGTATTAATTAGCTTCTCAACTTCTTGACTCTGTGACCATGTAGTTCCTTCTTTCAGTATCATCTGCTCTCAGTATTGTTCATAGTTAAAAAATCAATCAGTCAATCTTTTTCTATAGATTTCATCTGAACACAACTTGACCAGTCACTACAGCCACTAGTCACCATCTCATTAAGACACTACTTCTTTATGCATATTACCATGGTATATTTATTTCTTTGGGATAGAGAGAAATGTAGTAAGGCCCTGATAGTATCATGTGTTAAGAGGTGCCACAAGGCCAGACTCTGCTGAAAACCATTCTTCTTTCTACATGGTGTGGTGTATAAAACTCTTACCATTGGGGGCACTCCATTTAGTTAAGCTGAAGGGGCCAGGACAATTATGTATTCTGATAATGTTACAAGGGAAGTAATCTAATAACACAACAAACTACACATGCTTGGGGTAACTTGAAACCTCTATAAACAAAATAAAACCCATAACCCTTGCCAGTGGGTTTGGGATCAAACTTAACTTTTCACTGAGTCTTCAAATTCTACAACTTTTCCATTATTTAAGGTACATTCTTCAAAACTCCAGAAAGAAATTCCCAACACACCACCATATAGCTAAGGTTTAAAGAAAGCTCCAAAGATTAAGGAATGTGTGTAAAAGATCTTAAACAACAGAGCTGTTTTTGTTCACTCTCCCCTCCTCTTCCACAAAGAAAAACAAGAACATGGGTGACCTATGAGGATAAGGGAAACAGATCTCCATCTGTAAGCCTGTAAGGGACCATTGAAAACAAGAGTATAAAAAGAAGTTTTAAAAGTTATAAGGAACACATTCAGAGAAGACTTTCAAATAAAAACAAGCAATTAATGAATTGAGTAACAACAGAAATTGAGCATATGCCAAGGCCTGCCAAGGCCTGCTATCTATCTCATGCTTCTTTGGTGAGAGAAATTGCTTTCTTTTACTATGTAACTCTATCGTGAACTTTGTGACATTTGGAGGAAAGAAAGGTGCTCAGGAAATAGGATTATCATTACCAGTAGCAGAATGAAGGACTTAGTGGGTTTATTGTTTAGAAACGATTCCAAGTAAGAATTAAAGTTTGTCCGTAAAAAAAATAACTTTATACAAAGAGCACATTGTAGCTGCCAGTCAATAAACTACATAACATACTAGAATAGCTGCATGGGCAATATGAAATGATATTTTAAGGAGTTTGTTTATATGTGCAAATACAGTTGACTCTTGAACAACACAGGGGTTAGAGACACTGGCCCTTCATGCAGTTGAAAATCCATGTACAATTTCTGACTCCCTGAAAACTACTAAATATCCTACTATTGACTGAAAGCCTTACTGATAGCATGAACAATTAACACATATGCTGTATATTATATGTATTATATACTCTATTCTTACAATAAAATAAGGTAGAGAAAAGGAAATCATAAGAAAGAGAAAATACATTTATAACACTGTACTGTATTTACCACAAAAAAAATCTGTGTATGAATGGACTCGTGCAGTTCATACCAGTGCTGTTCAAGAGTCTACTGTGCTTTTAATCTGGATAATTTAATGAAGTAGTTATGACCCTGGGCACGTTTCATAATCTTACTTTTTGTGCCTCAGTTTTTTCCATCCTTAAAATAGGAATGACAGAGGACCTACCTCATAATACGTTTTGCTGTTCTAACTTGTGTAATATATATAAAATATCTTGAGCTGTGCCTGTACAAAATAAGCACTAAATAAATATTATTACTAGTCCCTTAAAAAAATTATAGACTGCTGTTAAAAAATCTGAATAAGTGCTTCAATTCTCCAGTATACCATAATGATAGAGGTTTTGTATGATTGCCTAGGCTAAATAATATCCTCCAAAGTTACCCAGGTAGGTCTTAATCTTTGGAACCTGTTAATGTTACTTCATATGGCAAATGGACCTTTGCAGATGTGATTAAGAATCTTGAGATTGTAAGATTTTCCTGAATTATCCAGATGGGATTTAAATGTAATCACAAGGATTTAAAATTTTTTTAATGTTTATTTATTTTTGAGAGAGAGAGAGAGAGAGAGAGAGAGAGAGACAGGATATGAGCAGGGGAGGGGCAGAGAGGGAGGGAGACACAGAATCCGAATCAGGCTCCAGGCTCTGAGCTGTCAGCACAGAGCCTGATGCAGGGCTCAAACCCACAAACCATGAGATCATGACCTGATGCCTAACCTACTGAGCCACCAGGGCATCCCTAATCACAAAGATTCTTATACAAGAGAGGCAGAGGAAGATTTGCATATGGAAGAAGGCAGTGTGGTGACTTAACCAAGATGATATTATATTGCATTAAAGATTAGGGAAGGAGCCACAAGTCAAGGAATGCAGTTCTTGAGACTGGAAAAGTCAGGAAAGAGATCTTCTCCTAGAGCCTCCAGAGGGAGTGTGGTCCTGCTTGACATCTTGATTTTAGCCCCGTGAAACTGATTTCAGACATCTGTCCTCTAGAATTGTAAAATAATAAATTTTTGTTGGGGGGAGCGGTGGGTGGCTCAGTTGGTTGAGCATCCATCCGACTCTTGATTTTGGCTCAGGTCATGATCCCAGGGTCGTGGGATAGAGCCCTGTGTCTGGCTCCATGTTGAGCATGGAGCTTCCTTAAGACGCTCTCTCTGTCTACCTCTGCCCTTCTCACCTGCTCGAGCTCAATCTCTCTAAAGTTAAAAAAAAAAAAAAAGAAAAAAGAAAGAATACATTTGTCTTGCATTAAGGTACTAAGCTTGGGGTGATGTTTTTAACACCAGCATAGGAGACTCATATAATGCCATACCATGTTTTGTTTAATGAATTAAATGCATTCATTAAGCATGTATTATGAAGTGAAGTGGTTATGGAAAAGTATGGTTATCCGGTTTAAACAGCTGGAACATGGATCTATTTGCTTGAATTTTACAAACCGGTAAGATTTCTTCAGTCTTTTGTCTCTCTCCCAGTGTCCACACTGGTTTTATTTCAACTATTTAGACGGAGGTATGGGCATTTAGTGGGAGACCCTTACGGCTTTCTTTCTATGCTTAAGTTACCACTTCAAACGTGTACTCTTTAACTTGCTTATCTCAGGTATGATGCTACTTTTTAGGTGGCTGCTTTAATATAGTCCTATAGACCTGCCACAGTTTGCAAAGCAGGAAGTGGATGGATCAAGCAGTGGTGATGTGGTGGACAATACTGGCTTTGGAGCCAGGTAAACCCAGGTTTGAATCTGGGTCTATTATGAACTTTTTGACCTTTATCATCTTTGGGCTATAGTTTCCTCCTGTGTAAAAAAGGAATTTTTAAAGTGCCATGTATGGTAAAAAATGGTCTCATTTATATTTGTAAACATATTACAATGTTCCAAGGCCACATTGCCTTTAGTAGAAGGAATTTCAGTCTTTTCCTGGAAGTTCCTCTCATCAAATGTTTCTGAGAATTTTTTTTTAAGTTTGTTTATTTATTTGAGAGAGAGAGAGAGAGAGAGAGAGAGAGAGAGAGAGAATCCCAAGCAAGCTCTGCACTGCCAGCACAGAGCCTGACACGAGGCTCGAACTCACAAAACCATGAGAATGTTTCTGAGAATTTAAGTCCCTACTCACAGCAGCAAATCAGATGGTGCCTTTAGATGGACTTCAAAACTGTGGGCCCCTTAAGAGACTTTGGCATCCACTGGTCCTAGAAGCCCTGGTGTTTCTTCTGCTGTCCTGCTCTTTCTCTGAGACAGGCTGCAATCTACTCTGGTGCCCTCTGAGAAGATCTACACTAAATCTCCAGGAAAAACAATGCCAAGAATGGATTCTTTAGATGAGTGGCCAGGTAAAGGTGAATGATGTCCTTTCTTCTATGTTATTTATTTTTTATTTTTTTTAATGTTTATTTATTTCTGAGGTGGAGAGAGACAGAGCATGAGTGGGGGAGGGTCAGAGACAGAGGGAGACACAGAATCAGAAGCAGGCTCCAGGCTCTGACTGAGCTGGCAGCAAAGAGCCCGACGCGGGGCTCAAACTCACAAACCATGAGATCATGACCTGAGCCGAAGTCGTTCGCTCAACCGACTGAGCCACCCAGGTGCCCCATCTTCTATATTATATTTCAGACATACTCCAGAACAGATAACTGGGCCACAAACCAGCATAGTGGAGATTTTGCGTTTCAGCATTTTTGATTCTCCCACGCATGATTGTTGCTCCCTGGGATAATCCCCAGTACTGAATCTGATGAATCCAGAAGGATGGTGGAAAGAATTTAAACGCATTGTAGACAAATCCAACAACTATTGGGGGATGTCAGCTTTGTGTAGGAGAGCTTCTTAATCTCTTGTAGATGATGTCAAGAAAGAACTGTGACTTTCTAGGAATTACCCTAGTGTCATTGACGAAGACACAGCACTTAGCCCAGATTAAAAATTTAATCTCAGGGTCTTCTCTGCAGAGAATAAAATTCATTAAATTTGCAGATGTTTTTCTTAGAATTTAACATATTGCAAATCTTCAGAACTTATGTGATCCTTATGAGCCTGGAAGCTACAAGCCAGTAAACTGTCTCAGAAAACATTTCATTTTGAGGAAGAAAAAAAAAGATGTATCTCGTCTTCTGACAAAATTTTCAAGTCCTATGACTTTCTCACTGAGTCAAACATCTCACTATGGACTAGCCAGATCATACATTTGATGACAAATGATTGCCTATCTAAACCTACTAATAAAGATATTTAGCATTAGATTTTATTTCCATTATGGAATAATCTCTATTGCCTAGTGATTGATCAAATAGAAACAGTATCCCAAGATTTAAGTAGCTGTAACTTTTGGGGATGACACAGTCTCCCCATTACAATGAATACATGCAAAGCCTACAAAATGTGGTATATAATAAATATTAAGAGGCTTTTTTGTGGTCTATAGATCCAGGTTAAGAACTCCAGAGGCACAGGGGTGCCTGGGTGGCTCAGTCAGTTAAGCATCCGACTTCAGCTCAGGTCATGATCTCATCGTCCGTGAGTTCAAGCCCCGTATCAGGCTCTGTGCTGACAGCTCGGAACCTGGAGCCTGTTTCAGATTCTGTATCTCCCTCTCTCTCTGCCCCTCCCCTGCTCAGGCTCTGTCTCTCTCTGTCTCAAAAATAAATAAAACCATTAAAAAAAAAAGAACTCCTGAGGCACAAAGAATTTCAAATATAATGCAAAATTTTCAGATTGCAACTGTGTGATAACACAGAATTTAGGGGGTCAGGTTGGATTTTTGTTCTATCATGACACTGAGTTGCTCACGGTCAGTTGGGGTTGTCTTTAACACATTCGAATGGTAGAGTTGGCCAAAATTAATACTATATATGATTTGATATCGCAAATAGAGTTTTAAACAATTCCTGTTTATATTGCATAGTGCATTCACTTGCTAGAGCTGCCGTAAGGAAATACCACGGACTGGGTGGTTTAGACAACACACATTTAGTTTCACACAGTTCTGGAGGCTGGATGTCCAAGTTTAAGGTGCTGGCAGGGTTGGTTTCCCCTGAGGCCTCTCTCTGTGGTTTTCAGATGGCTGCATTATTGCTGTTTTTTCATTTGGCCGTCCCTCTAGGTTTGCACCTCTGCTGTCTCTTGATGAGTCCAAATTTCTCTTCTTCGAAGGACACTAGTCAGATTGGATTAGGCCATATGATCTCATTTAACACTGATGACTTTTTTAAAGGCCCTATGTCCAAATACAGTCATATTCTGAGATACTGGGGTGCTGGGGCCTCACCATATGAATTTTGGGGAAGACACAAATTCAGGCCATAATGCATAGGATCTGAATTTAATTGCCTTTATTTTCTCCTAAAAGTATTATTTCACATGTCCAAATTTTCCTAGATAAATTATCCCTCGGGTTCCTTACATTAGGTAGAAATTGCACCTCATTTTCTTAGGTTCACCTGATGTCACTAAAAATGGTGTCATTAATTTGTGGCCCAAAGAAAACAACCATAGACCAAAGGCTTTATAAAGCAAAAATAGAAATAGTTGGAGTTTGATGAGCTTCTCATGACTTTAAATGTCATCATGAAACAAATAATGTAAATACTTTATATATAGTCTTGAAAAGAGTCTTAATTGTTGTGTGGGCTTTTTATGTAGATGAAACAGTATACAGGTTGTTCTTGGTAATGCAAGGACTGCACAACTGATACCTCAGTCCTTATCACCCTACTGATTTGGTTATGTTACGAACATATCAATAACGTAGTTCCAAGTCTGCCAGCTGAGGATGGAAATTACAAGGGAAAAAGAATCGGTGGGTTTATATCACAATAGGCTAAAAGATCAAACGTGAGGCATTTATTTAGAAATAATACATGTATTGTTAACTTTCACTGTTAAACTAACCTTCTCAAATAAAGTGTCTTATATTGGTGTGCATGCAGAAATGACAAAAGGTGAATACAAAGAGGGGAAAAATTATACAGCCGAAGCATGGTCACAAATCCAAAGCAAATAAAATTAATATTGGATATTAAAATGGTAAATATTTAGGCAATAAATCTTAACATATCAAGGTTATCAGTGGGTCAAGTTCTACATTTGTGAAAAGGTATCAGCAAAGAGGCCGGTCTACTTAGTCCTTTTCCCTCACCAAAGATCTTTTTACAAACAAGAAATCAGTATTTTGTGAGAATTGGGCTTTTTTTTTTCTTCCCATTTTCCAATTTCCAAACCAGTTTTGAGCAATATTAAAGGCATTTAAATTCAGGAAATATGCAAAATATCAACAGAATTTTAACCCTATTGCACAATGCGTCGGATGAACGACAGAAATAATTGCTGTCGGTTTGTACTTTTTTGACCAATAATTCTCTGTATTTCCTGCAAGTAACTTGAGTGATGCAAATGACCTTATTTTTACAGCATGCTTTTATTAAATAGTTTATTATTTTGGCAGACTAATAAAGATTTTGGTATTTGCTTTTATTTGCAATAATATTACCACCACATAAAAAAGGATTTTATGTTCTTTTTGAGGAACAAGGAGGATAAAAGTGGTGATGGATAGCGCAGCTGAGGCATCAGCAATGAGCTGGAAATGAGACACATAAATATGAAAGCAGAGCTAAGAAAATAGAACTGCACCCTTGGCCTTTCTTAAAAGAACATGCACACTTCATGGTTCATTCACACTGTTACAGAAACTCCTTTTGTTTCCAATGAATCAGGGAATGCACGCAGTCTGAAACACTATTCTCACTCATAGCTGACTGACTCCTTCTATTTAATTAGACTCATTCCAGGAAAATATTTCCAAGCTTTCTGAGGATGTTTTGATTTGAGGAAAAAAATAATCAATTGACTGAAAAGTTGGTGGATGGAGGGCTGAAGGGGAAATCAAAACAGACTTACTATTTTCACCGTTATTTAGCACAGGCACAGAAATGAAAGCATTGCGCACTGTAGCATCTTTAGAGCCGATTGAGCAATTTTGTAGTATTTAAGGATATTCGACGTAGGTGTCTAGGCAATTGAACGTGTCTTTAAGGACAAATAATATTCAACATGTATATGGAAACATTGGACAGACCACATTAGATGGAGGCTTTGGGAATTATGGCGTTATATCTTGCCAGCGATGGTCCGTGTTTATTCAAAAATTATAATTGTTTTCATGTTGCGTGTTTTCTGATTTAACGTCGGTATGTGAATTTCGCATGTCAAATATTATATATTTATTGTCAGCAGAGTATGTTTGGCATTAATTTCTATCTTCCTCCATTAATAACTTGTTTCCTCATAGCAGCATCTAATTGTTACTGTGAATGGAAGCAGATTGTGATGAAGAAACCAAAGGGAAGGTGAATCTCTTATCAGGGCCCGAATCTGAATTGGCACATAGTAGCTCCTAGCTCAGTAATATTCATACGTAGAACTATTTTTCTTTGCACATGGAAGTGCAGCCAATAGATGAAAGTAGAAAGAAGTAATATGTTGTGAGCCGAGAAATCCACTGCTTCGTTATCGACATAATTCGAGTCTTACAGAGGGAGAGAGCTCTACCATTTGGACTCTTGTCTCAAAGGCTTACAATAGACATGATTCTGACAAGAGGTTGGTGGTAGCAGAACAGACTTAACAATTAATGGTCTGCCAAGGCTGAGTTCAGAGAATTGCTTTACCCAATGCCAATCATTCATTCCTGGCAGTAGTACTTCACATCTTTCCTGGGATGCCATCCAACCACAGTGGCATCTAAAATATATCGAGCAGTGTTGTTACAGTTGGAGGTGAAATTGAAATTTGCGCCAAACAGAAGTGACAAATTCACATGGCTGAGTGTTGCCTAGCAATCAGGTCCAAGGGGGACGCGGCAATTCTGCCTTTACCCATGGGGGTGCGTAAGGGGGGAAAGAAACATTTACATCAGAGCTTAGGTGGTCTCGCAAGTAGAGCCAGGTAGATGACAGACTTCATCTCACTTGCAGGGTGTGAGGGGGTAAGGTTTTAGGGCGGCATAGGGAAAGGAGGACAGCAGCTGAGGTTGGATGAGCAGCTTTTGAGGCGGAGATTCTCAGCAGTTAACCTGGGGGAGGGGGAGCGCAGCAAGATGCCAAGATGCCAGACACGCTGCAGAAATCCATGGCAATTGGCCATCCTGCTGCCTTTTGACTGCAGGCCTCCGATGCACCTCTGTTCAGCTGACACTTGGCAGCTGTGTGGCCCCAGGGTAAAGGGAGCAAATGGTGGCTTTCTCTTCCCAGAAGTCCACCTGGGAGCAAAGCTCCTGGTAGGCAACCAGATTAGGGAAGGGATTAGTGGAAGGAATAGAAGAGTCCAGCTGAAGTTCCTGTCTTGTGTCCTCACTTACTATTTTCCTTTTGGGTTCCCCAGTCCATCTAGTTTGTACTTGTCTTTTCTTTCTCTTGAAGAGTGCTACCCCCTCTCCCCCTGTGCTGACCTCTAAGGTGTGGCACGATTATCAAATCAATGATTAACCTACCAAACAGCAAGTGGATGTACTCCCAATACAACTCTGGGGGAAGAGGCACAGAGGCACAGTTGCTTGCCTGACAGACTTTTCTCAGGTCACAAACTGAGTGAGAGATTGTGTGCAAATAAGTGTTTTTCCACCACTCCCTTATTTGGCAGAAGCATAAACCTGGGCATTTGTAGAGTGGATTTAACTGTATAATGGAGGAATTTATGGAGGTATTACAGCTACCAGGCCATAGATTATTTTCCTCTTTGCCTGCATTTGTTGTTGTTGTTCTTTTTCTCTTGAACCGTCAGGGCCTGCTTTACCTGCTGAGTCTAGTCCTCACTGTTTATGAGAGAAGAGCCAGCCCACCCTCGACTGAGATGGTAGATACTGTCATTTCCGGGAGTGATCCCCCTACTCCATAGGCTTACTCTTAATGAATGTCGGGCTTTAGTGAATTGTCAGTGTTGCAAACCTTCAACACCCGTCTATGGTATTTGGCTGAATTTGTGTGTAACCTGTTGTTTTCTCAAGGAGACTATGAATTCCTAAGGGCAGGAACCATTTCTTCTAAGTAGAGTCCGATAAGATAAACTCTGAAATGGTGAAATTGCAAAGTGCTATCCAAATTATAAGGTGTTTTTGTTATTCCTGTTGTGTATAGTATGCTGTCCATTTTGCAATAGACGTTCAATAAATAATGGTGGATCAATGGATGGACTAGATAAATGAATGGTTTGATAACAACTGATGAATATATAAAACTATACATGAATTTAAAAGATAATATAGATTATAAAGCTAAACAATAATAACAATAATAATGATATAATACAGTAATAATAACTAATTGTACGGACTGCTCATTTTGTGACATCCTAAATTTTTTGCATAAATTAATTCATTTAATTCTCACAACAATATGAGGTAGATATTATGATTTAAAGTGAGGGGATTGTTGCTCAGGAATGTTAATCAATTTTCCCAATTGTAAGTGAGGAGAACTGCTTTCTAACTGGACTTTAGAAGTAATCTCCATTAATAGTATTAATTGCCTATACATGAAAATGTAAAATTGAGATCTATTCTGTTTGAGTTCTGTCAGCATGAACAGCTAAAGCATAGTGAAGTCAGTGCACTATTGTGGTAGACAGAAGAGTGGCCCTTCAAAAATGACTACGTCCTAATCCCTGGAGCCCCTGAATATGCTAGGTTACATGGCAAAGGAGGATTAAGGTTGCAGATGGAATTATGGTTGCTAATCAACTGATGTTTATCTGGGAGAAGGTTAGCCTGCATTATCCAGGTGGGCCCAGTATAATCACAAGGATGCTCAAATGGAAGAGGGAGGCATAGGAGTCACTGTCAGAGATACAATGTGAGAAACACTGCCTGGCTGTTACTGGCTTTGAAGATGGAAGTGGACCACGAACCAAGGAATGTGCACTGTCTCTAGATGCTGGAAAAGGCAAGAAAATGGACTTTCCCCTGAGCCCTACCAATGCCTCTCTTTTAACCCTGTGAGACCCATTTTGGACTTCTGACTTTCAAAACTGTAGAATAATAAATTTGTGTTGTTTGAAGTCACTAAGTCTGTGGTCATTGTTACAGCAGAAACGGGAAACATAAGGTTTTCAAATTTTTAAGGTTACAGAATGAATTTTGATTCCTTACTGATTCATCACTGAAGGTTAGTGACATAACTTCCAAGAGTTAAAGGTTGGAAGGATTAAAAGTGGGACGAGTTCAAAGCTGGAAGCGGGGGCGCCTGAGTGGCTCAGGGATTAAGCATCTGACTTTGGCTCAGGTCAAGATCTCGAGGTTAGGGAGTTCAAGGAGCACCCTGCCATCAGGCTGGGAACCTGGAGCCTGCTTCGATTCCTGTGTCTCCCTCTTTCTCTGTCCCTCCCGCACTCGCATTCTGTCTCTCTCTCTCTCTCAAAAATAAATAAATATTAAAAAAAAAGTTTTTTTAAGTTGGGGGGGGTGCCTGGGTAGCTCAGTTGGTTGAGTGTCCAACTTCACTCAGGGCATGATCTCAAGTTTCGTTGGTTGGAGCCCCATGTCCGCCTCTGTGCTGACAGTGTGGGGCCTGGAGACTGGCTTCAGATTCTGTCTCCCTCTTTCTGCCCCTCCCCTGCTCGCTCTCTGTCTCTGTCTCTCTCTCTCAAAAATAAACATTAAAAAAAATTTTTTAAAAAGTTGGAAGTCTTGGCCTCACTTAGCTTCATTATTAAACTCATTTTCAGGGGCACCTGGGTGGCTCTGTTGGTTAAGCATCGGATTCTTGGTTTTGGCTCAGGTCATGATCTCATGGTTGGTGGGTTTGAGCCCCATGTCAGGCTCTGCGCTGACAGCAGCAAGCCTGCTTGGATTCTGTCTCCCTCTCTCTCCTGACCTCCCTGCTCGCACTCTCTCTCTCAAAATAAATAAAAAAACTTAAAAGAAACCTTAGGTTTATTTTCATTTGAACTACGTACAAGGCAGATCTTTCCACTTAACATTCTATAATTCTTTACCATTTTTCTTCTCTAAAACAACATTTTAATCATATTATGATATTTAAAATTAGAAACCTAGTCATCCAAAATTACCCAGGAAAGAGAGACACGAGTTTCTATGGACCTTAATGGAAATTTTCTGTCTTGTTGCTTCACCTTCCTTGCTCTCTTTGTCTTTGTTCTTCTTTTTCATCTACTTCCACCTGTCTTCTGTTAAATCTCAAAACAATGATCCCCTCAAACCTGATAAATCTCTGGCTAAAGATCCAAAGAATGCATCCTTTTTCACTTGTTAAGTCTCAGAATCCTAGTGTTTTTTTTACTCTTATTTTCGCCTTTAATAATAGTAATAATAATAATAATAGATGATATTAATATCATTTACTAATATTAAGCATGTTCTTTGTGCCATTATTTTGATAAATGCTTTACATAGGTCATTTAATCCTCATAAAACTCTAAGAGGTAAACACTTTTATTATTTCTGTTTTTCAGATAAGAAAAGTGAGGCATAGAAGGGTTTAGAAATTTGCCCTAGTCCCTGAACTCAAAAGTGGAAGAGCTGAGATTCAAATCCAGAGGATGGCCCACCTTCAGGTGGCATCTTAACCTTACACTCTGCTGCCTTGTTTGCTGTCACCCTGGTAGCAGCTGCTGGTCCCGAGCTAGGCTAGAAGTACTTGAATTATTCACAGTGCTTAAGATAACAAAAGATAACAGCACTTAAGTGCTCAGTCCTGAGGATAGCCCTAGGTGGTCAAGAAATAAACCAAATAAACATGGAGGAGGTAGAAATGCTGGTTATCCATATCAGAAAGTAGACCCTGAGCATATCAAGGAGGGGCCCTTGACTTATTTAATTTCATATTTTGAGCATTGAGCATCATGTTCAGTGTATAGTGTTTCACCAGGAATTCTAAATCAGTTTCTGGACTACCGGGAAAGTGTTGATAGTATTGGAGAATCCACGTGTTTTACAGTCACTATTCTCAACTGTCAAAGGAAATTATCCATCTACAATGATAAGGCTGCAATGTAGATAGATAAATCCATCCACAAAGATGAATTTCTTGTTTGTTGGCTTCTACCAGTTTAGTAAGATTATATACTGGTTTCTTCATGATGACCGGAAGCTTTGATTAACAGAGGTATACATATAATAAAATGGGAAACCAGATATGGCTAAAAATGAATTTTGTTTGATAAACAAAATGTTTCAAAACACAGGGTTCATGGAGTGTAATGAATTGTGAAAGCTTTACTTAATGGTGATGATGCAGACAGGCTGATCCCGAGAAGCCAGGGGAGGATCCTATAGGACCAACCAAGAGGGTCCTTGGCTTCATGCGGGATGGAAATCAAACACAAGTCAGAAAACATGAAAACAGAGTTTCCTGAATAGTGTAAGTGACAGGTAAAGAACAGCAGATGGAGTGTCTTGGAGACTCAGAAAGGAAAGGAGAATGAGTCTTGCTGCTTGGATTACAGATGTATATTAGAAAGGGGTCTAGGGTACTGTTCCTTTGGGAATCCAGGGCAGGGTCTGATCAAAGGCGAGTGTCAGGTGAACAATAGGTGTTATTCCGTAAATTACCAGAGGTAGGGGGTATTGATGCCCGTGTCTGATGGAGGTTTGTTTGAACTAATGTCCTGGAACCTGTTTGGGATCTGGCTCTTCTTGGATGTTATTAGGTGTTTGGGGCCTAGGACAAAACTCAGAGATTGATTAACCTTCTTGCTTCCCCTTTGAAATGGGAACATAGCTTCTATGACTTACTCAGAGGCAAAATATGGATCATGAATAAATGGAGCCTGGCAGAAAAACAGCAGAGATGGAGGCTTTCTAAAACGGAGTCCCTTGAGTCTCTGAAACTACCTTAGTGGAAACATCGAGAACCACAAATACTAGTGTTAATTACGAAAGAGTGAATGGGTTCAAGTCCTATGTTTCCAAATATCCGCATTATACCTGATGCTTCTGTTAATTAATTACTTCTAGTTATCATACTTTAGTGCTAATTAGCTGATCAGCCTAACTTCTGTGACCAGTGATATGTAGCTGAGCTCGGGCCACACAGAAGGACTACAAGTTTCAATTACAGGGAAAGTAATTTTCTAGGAAGAGCAACAAAAGTTTATCTACTAGGAAGTATTAAGGGGCCAGTACCTTTTGGATTGGGTGGGTAGGCATGGAAGAGAGTCATATAAAGAGGAGAAAAGTATTGAAAGGAGATGAGATATAGAGCTAGAGACATTGTCTACTGTATAATTTGCCTATTCCTGGCACTTTTTTTGAAACTATGGTGCTTTTTTATTTGTTTATTTTGAGAGACAGCGTGAGTGGGGGGAGGGACAGAGAAGAGAGGGAGAGAGAGAATCCCAGGCAGGCTCCATGCTGACAGCTGAAATCAAGAGAGGGACACTTCACCAACTGAGCCACCCAGGCACCTCACCTATTCCTGGCACTGTTAACCCAACAAGAGCAATTAATAAATAATTTCTGAACCTCTACTTTAAAGATATGTGCTATACAAAATATGGTTCTTTGTCCTCAAGGGCACATGAGACATACATACAGAGTTGGTGAGGAGAGAGAGGGAGGCACTTCATCTAAGCCTGTGAAAACATAAGTAGTAACATAAAATAAAGCATAATTTTATCTAACAGTACAGTAGATACCATGAGGTAGTACCAAAAAAATTAACCAAGGACAGGAAAGGATGCAAAAATTAGGGGAGGGAGCCATCATTATTGCCTCTGGAATCAGGAAGTTCAGAGCCAATATACTGAGATATGGAGGGGGAATCCATCTGACTTGCCCAGTGTTCCTTGACCTGGACCACACTGGATTACTCTTTTTCCCCCCCTACATTTATTCATTTTTGAGAGACAGAGAGAGACAGAGCACAAGGTGGGGAGGGGCAGAGAGAGAGGGAGACACAGAATCAGAAGCAGGCTCCAGGCTCTGAGCTGTCAGTACAGAGCCCAACGCGGGGCTCAAACTCATGAGCTGTGAGATCATGACCTGAATCGAAGTCAGATGCCTAACTGACGGAGCCACCCAGGTGCCCCTGGGTTACTCTTACTAAAAAAGATTTCTTTCATTCTCCTCTTAATAGAAGACAGCAGGTGAAGCTCAAGGGACCTCTTTTTCCTTTTCATGACAACCCTAGTATCCCCAACCTGGCTGGTAAATGGTTTAGCACTAATCAGAGTGCTGGACCCATGGATCCACTTGATAAATACCTGCTAATTGCATGGTAAAGCATAAAAAACATTTAACTTGGAGAAGATCTCACTAAATGGCCACTTTACCACTGCCTAGCAGTATGAGCTTGGGTTAGCTATGTATTGATTTTTATTTTCCTTATCTGTATAATAGGACAGCTAACTTCCACAGCAAAAGGTTAAGAAAACCACAAGCATAACTGAAATAACATGTAAACATATCTGGTACCTGTTAGACACTCAAATATTGACGATAAATTGAAAAGTGTCCATATGGGTATAGACAGTTGGAAGCTGATATCTGAACTCTGAGTGGGGAGTTGTGTGGTATTTAGAAATTGGATTCTGCTGGTCTTCAATTTTCTTATGAAAGCATTGAGCAAGTGGATTTGGAAGGTCATGGAAATTATAATGGTCTTTATTTCTCAGAAGCAAGATATTAATGAATTCTTTCTAGGCCCCAAAGCACTGATATAATATTGAATACAGAAACAATGAAAAGCTTGGAGCACCTGGGTAGCTCAGTCAGTTAAGTGTCAGATTCTTCATCTCGGCTCAGGTCATCATGATCTCACAGTTTTTTAGTTCTAGTCCCTCATCAGGCTCCTTGCTGACAATACAGAGCCTGCTTGGGATTCTCTCTCTTTCCTCCTCTTTCTCTCTGCCCCTTTAAAGATCTGCACAGATCTTTAAAGTAGAGGCTCAGAAATTACTTATTAATTGCTCTTGTTGGGTTAACAATGCCAGTAATAGGTGAGGTGCCTGGGTGGCTCAGTTGGTGAAGTGTCCCACTCTTGATTTCAGCTGTCAGCATGGAGCCTGCTTGGGATGCTCTCTGTCCCTCCCCCACTCATGCTCTCTCTCAACATAAATACATAAACAAACACAATAGAGTATGTTCTCTCTCTCTCTCTCTCTCTCTCACTTAAAATAAATAAAGTTTTAAAAATTAAAAAAAAGAAGAAATAATGGAAAACTCATTACTAACTAAAAAGACAACATTTGTCTGCCTCGTTGGGCTTTTGCTGCTTATGGCTTGGATATATATCAGTTGGTGCCAGTCGGTAATGACATTATTGGATGGCAAAAACAAAAAGTAGTGAACATTTTATTAAGCCAAATGATTCTGTTTGGTAAGAAACTACGTCTTATTCAGGGATTCTTCCAACTGCTTTGGTATCAAATTGCCTTTTCATGATAGGGTGGCAATAAAGGATAGTAATTGTTTATTCAGATTACCTTTCCTGGGAAAATGAAAAGTTGGCAACTCTATGTCAGTTTCCCAATTGTTTTTTATTGTTGATTAATTTTCAGGTTCATAAAATTTGAAAGTCTAGAAATCACTGACCTAGAGCACCCACCAATAAATAGTTTTTATTTTTATCATTAGCATTGACATTATCACTAACAATGTTGAGAATAAACTTTCTGAAAGGAATGTTCATTGAAGAGTACCAAGTTTTTTAAAGCCTCACTAGCCTTTCTCAGCATCAAAGTTTAAAAACACATCCTCCCCACCCCCTCCTCCACCCCCACCCCCAACTCTGAGGAGAAAAAGATATAAGAAAGAAGGGGCAAGAGTCAGATTTTTTTTCTACTCCGGTGGGAGCCTACTGACTGAAATATTTACAAGTGTGGAAATGGCACAGAGGAAGCCCACTTACTGCTGGAGAGGAAGGTCGAATCAGGCATGCGGCCTCCTCAGCGAGCCAGCTCAGGGGGCTCCTCTGCCCTGACCTCGCTCCAGGCAAGTAGCTATCAGGCCTGTTTGGGGTAAGCGATACAAAGAAGATAAAACACCAACAACAGCTTTAATGTCAGAGCTGCTGCCTGAGTTGCCACTTTCCCAGCAGAATAATACAGTCATGTTTTTGAGGATATTTTAACAGGTATATTAGAAAAACTGAAGGAAGTAATTCTATAGAAGTTTAAAGGTCATGCATAAATGATAGATTTTAAGACCATAGTAAAGGCTTCGTTTTGACCACCTTCTGACTGACTTTTGAAAACATTTCCATGTAAATTAATCAACTTGTATAATGACTAGAGATATTTTCTAACTAAAGAACTCAGCCGTGAAATTGTTAATCTATAAATGATTTATCAAATGTAAAAAACTGCTATTGTTGCTACTATTTTTCTTACTGATCAGCAATTTTTTGTCTTCTTATTGTCTCTCTCTGGAATTTGACTTGAAAAATAATGTTTATTTGTATACAGTAACCTTGAATGTGACTTGAGTTATATCAGACCTGTTGTTCAGACATATTGACATTAAGAGAAACAAAGGGAATCCAGACCTGACTTTAAGAGCTCACCATATTAATTTGTTATCAGAACCAAGAGCGTGTATTTAGAAATTCAGTTTGCTTATACTATATCAGGCCCCACTGACAGCACTAGATAATTATTTAGTCTGAACATAGATTCATATGTGAGGTAGCATGCCAAACAACTTCGTGTCAATCGATGACAGGAATGGTTGCAATAATACAAGTAGATTCAACAACAGCATGATAATATCGTAGAAATGTATATTCCCTAGAGAAAGAACATGCTATCCAACATGGTGGCATTATCTGGTCCTCAGTTAAGGTTTGATAGTTTATTGGTCAGGGAAGCATCCCACCCTTTGACCTCTTCTGAGTTGAGAATTATTGTGATTCTATTTATCTGTTCAAAGTACACAAAGGAGTTTTAGCTCTGTCCCATTTTTATACATCACTTGTGACTGGGTAGCCAATGTTAAAGCATATAAAACTTGCATCAGAATGCTATGAATGCATGTACCTGTCTTCTTCAGGTTTATTCTGACTCTGTGTGTGTGTGTGTTTGGGAGTGTTGGAAGGGAAGGTAATAAATATAGCCAGGTATAGTTTGACAAAACACTTGAATATCATAAAGAAAAATTTAGTGTTTTTTTCTTTTAAACCAATAAAAGACCACACATGTAATTCATCTATTACAAGGTGAATTGACTTCAGAAATGTTTTACTTTTGACTTTTAAAATTATTCTTAAATTCTTTTCCTATCCTCATATGCCTGTAATTTTTAAAGATACTTACTCATCAGTAAGAGTGGATCTCCAGGTATGTGTTTGTAAAGGGTGGGAAAAGGTGGCATGTGATCTTATCATCTCTCTACCTTTAGATTTACTGAAAAATCCCTTAAAAGGCATCATATTAGGTTTCAATCACATGATCAACAAAATTCAAAAATGAAAAATTTTGGGGTGCCTGGTTGGCTCAGTTGATTAAGTGACTGACTTTGGCTCAAGTCATGATCTCATAGTTGGTCGTTTCAAGCCCCACGTCAGGGCTCTGGGCTGATAGCTCAGAGCCTGGAGCCTGCTTCAGATTCTGTGTCTCCTTCTCTCTCTGCTTCTCCCCCACTCATGCTCTCTCTGTCTCCCAAAAATAAATAAAATCTTAAAAAAAAATTTTTAAATGGAAACATTTTCATAATTGTTTCAACACTAGAACAGTTTGGTCTAAAGAATGTTTATGAACTCATGCTACCTCAAGAACATGGGTGAGGTATGGTAATTCATGTGTGGTTCCCTGACAAAGTCATACAAGGTAGGATTTTCACTTATAGACTTTCAGACAAGAAGTTTTAGAGAATGAATACATAGTCTGCCTCTAAATCAATTTCCTTTGGAATCAATATGTGTTCTTCTGGGAAGGTGGAGGCAGGTATCCACTATGTTAGCATGCAGGATTTGAATGGACCACTCTGAGAACAAGCTTTATGTTTATATGTAAGAATGTGTGTGTGTATACACACACATGTTTAATAGTCTAATAAAAAAGAATCCATAGACCTGTATTCAAGCACAAGTGCACATATTCATATTTTATGCTCAAGCACAATTCTGACATTATTGACACTTTGCATTGGAATAGGACAAGCTGGTGTCACCAAACAGGAAAATTAATTCACTCAATCCTTAGTATGCTCACGGAAGCCATACAATTCATTATGACCACATTGCCAATACAAAGACAAACAAACAGTATGTGTATCCTATTTGATCTAAATCATAGCAGGGAGCTGATCTGGTAGAAAATATAGTGCATCCAGCCTTGAGCATTCTGAGCTGTACTCATGAATTACTTACTGTATAACTGGGTTCCACTCTAGTTTCACATAATTTACACAAGGTTATTATACATTGTGCCTCTTCCCAAATCAGCTATCTCCATAAGAGGCTCATGCATTATGGAGCCAGGGGAGCACTCAGGACCAGTCCAAGAATGCTGTGTCCATGGGGGAAAAGACAAAGTAAAAATCACTCCCTACCTAAATGCATAAAGAGTGTTGGTCTCTAAACATCAGATGTTCCTGAAATCCACCTATGAAAAGTCTAATGGCTGATCTCAAGAACTATGTCACTGAGTTTGGATAGATAATTTAAGCTGTCATGAAGTTGGGCAGCCTGGCCTGTTAAATCTTTTGTGAGCTTGCTGCTTCTCCAAAAACTCCCTACAGTGTCTAACACAAAAAACACACTTTATTGAGCATCAGAGAAGGTTGTTTTCCACTGACCCCTATTACATTACTCAGACAAATATAAAAATTAAGGTAAATGAAAGGGAAAAAAAGTAAAACCCTAGAGGTCTAAAAGTTCTTTGTTCAAACAAGATTTTTTTAATTTTAATTTGGATATTGTAGCACTCATTCATGAATCCTCTGCTTTTAATTTTCAGTATGACTTTAGTGGTATTTTCCATGTTAGAAAACTATATTCTTAAAACTATTTGGAAGGGAAGTTTTGAATTTTACAGGATACCAAGCTAACCATTTGAAAAATGAAATGTTCAGTTAGTGCCACTCCGGTCAATGAGCATGTTTCTTAAAAACTAAAACAAGATATTTCTTATGGAAACTAGATATAAACTCTATTAACAGATGGATTTTATATATTTTTTCATTCTTGTATTGTTAGTGAATAGACTGTATGTAGTAAGCATTCAATACATATTTATTGAAAGGGGGAAGAAATCAATGCATATGACATGTCAGAACACAGTTCTGGGAAGATGATATTTTTATCACAGTGGAGTTTATTTCTCTATGTGTGTTTGCTCAGAAATCCAGAGGACTCTACTTAAAGCAAGTTCTAATAAAGGATATACTGCTATCTGTTCTGGTCTGATATCCGTGTATGGTCAGAGCATGGTCAAAGGAGGTCTGTTAGGGATGTATTTACATTCAAATAATAGAAAACTGCCACAGTGGCCCTGGCAGGCAGGGCTTTGTCTTCTGGTACGAGAAGTTTGGGAGTAAGCAATCCAGGATTGGTGTGGCAACTCAATCATGCTACTAAGGAACCTATTTTTCCATTTTTCTGTCCTGCCAGACGTAGTTTGTAGGCATTTGCCCTCAAGCTTGGCATCTTTTGATTCTAAGAAAGATGCTTGCTTGGGCGCCGGGGTGGCTCAGTTGGTTAAGCATCTGATTTGGCTCAGGTCATGATCTCACAGTTCATGAGTTCAAGTCCTGCATTGGGTGAGCTTGACCCCCGATTCAGGTGAGTCTTCCTTTCCTCTCTCTTCCTCTCTCTCTCTCTTTGCCCCTTGCTCACTTGCACCCTCTCTCTCAAAAAAAAAAAAAAAAAAAAAAAAAAAAGAGAGAGAGAAAGAAAAAAGAAAAAAAAGAAGAAAGATGCTTGCTGCCATGTCTTACACTAATATTTCACCAAACAAGAAGGAAAGATAAAAGAGTAAAGAGGGAGTCAGGAATGGATGGAGATTCTACCAGGAAAGCAGTAGCTTTCTCATCAATCCCAGCAGATGTCTGCTTACGTTTCATAGAGCAGGACTGTGCCACGTGATTAGCATGCCACAGAAGTTGGGAAAGCAAATGTTTTTAACTGGACAGTTTGCTACATCTCCAAGAAGTCAGGGTCCTATTGAGAAGCAGAAGTGAAAAAGGGTATTGGGTGGCAATTAGCCATGTCTGCCCTGGGACTGAATTTAGGAAATTAGTTTGTCAGAACATAAAATCTGAGCAAGGCTCCTCTGATCTCAGTTTTCTAAAAAATAAGTTCAGACCAGAGGAGTTCTATGAGAAAAAAATTTGTTATTTTTTTTTTTTCATGATTGAGTTAATTTGGACCTTGTATTCATAAATAATTGAACTAATAGGTGAAGATTTCTTGACAGATTGTCATCCTGTATTTGTGGCTTAGAATAAAAAACTTACTGCCTTTGTACTGCCTGAACTTAGGATCTTCTGTTCTCTGGATCAATGTTTTCCTTATTTCTCCTTTCAAAACCATTTTTCTTAAATAGGAGAAGAGTATGGTAAGGAAATTCATACCAAAATGTGAATAGTTGACAGTGTCTTTCTATACGGGAGGCTATTTGAAGTTTAATGGGATACTTGCCCAAAGGTCCATCTCTTATTCAGAAAGGGCTGAAAGAGTGGCCAAGAAAAACATTTTTGAACAGAGGAAACTTACCTTTAGCTATGTGGTCACCAAGGTGGGCAGTTGTCTTACTTATCTAAGTATAGGACCTTGTTTTCATTTTCCAAGAGTGGTAAAAAAAAAAAAAAGTGGTAATAATTGTCCTCCCTTTAATGCTTTGACAGTGTGTCAATGGACAATGATTTCTTTAGCAAATGACCTATATGAATCATGTTAGTCCATGGTTCTTTGTTCATAGAAATACAAGCAGTTTAATAGTAGTCAGGAATTAGAGATGTTAAAATCTTTTGGGGCTTCTGGGTGGCTCAGTCGGTTAAGCATCTGACTTCGCTCAGGTCATGATCTCACAGTTTGTGAGTTTGAGCCCCGTGTCAGGCTCTGTCCTGACAGCTCAGAGCCTGGACCCTGCTTTAGATTCTGTGCGTCCCTCTCTCTCTGCCCCTCCGCCACTCATGTTGTGTCTCTCTCTCTCTCTCTCTCTCTCAAAAATAAATAATAAAACATTACAAATTTTTTGAAAACCTTTAATAAAGTTTTAGCCCTTTCTTGGATTTATGATTTTTTTCATTTCAATATTTTTTCATTTCATTCTTTCAATAAAAGGCAAACCTTTTATTAATAAGATATAGGGAGATATTTGGTAGAAAGGTATAAATGTAAACTGATCCTTTATAAATTTAAGAAAACTAGAAAGAGAGGATGAAATATGTCATTTATGAGTAAAACAATGGAAACTATTGTCCCAAGTGTTCATATGTATTGCATGTGCACCCAGTAAGTCTTTATAGTCTTTAAACAGTTTGTCTTTCACCTACAAACCACACAGCCTTATCATGCATTTACTGCTCACAACCCTGCTTACTCTTAGAGTTTCCTTCTTTGAAGCCTTAACCTTCTTGGAGAAGAAGCCTTATGGGAAATAGTCATTGACTTCTTGTTGAAGCAGTGTTGTTTCTGCACGGGAGCCAGGCTCAGGGAACATAGCTACTGATGCCAGAACAACTTCCTTGATTTTACAAGAAGGACCCTGAGCGACCCTTACACCTCAGTCGTACGAGCAGAAACTCTCATTCTAAGGTTTCGTAGAAACGGACACAACCCTCTCTTTACTCATAGCTAGGAAATCTTGCCCTTGGAGAATCAGAACCTAGGCTCTAGGTATACCTGTACAAGAGACATCTAAACAGGCTTTATCTCGACTATTATTTGCTCTAGGACACTCATTGACCCCCATCCTATTATCTCCCATGCAGGCCTCCTTCTAAGGCTTCGTGGGGCCTTTCTTTCTGCTAGACTATACAGCGGCTTCAAACTTTCTGTTCTCAGACGGGAAAAGGGTATGAGGATGTGGAGAAGAAATGTGAATGGATCTTTTTTCAATAATTTTCAAAGGACAAGGAATATTAGAAAAGGTTTTTTTTTTTTTTGCCCACACATGGAGCGCATTGTCACTAGCTGTTCAAAAAAATAAGCCTCTCAGTGTCAGAGAATCCTATCCCTCAGGAATGCCACAAGAATAGCCCCAATTAGCAGAATGTAATTACTTGAGTGGGAATCATATACTTAATGATGAACCTCTCCTCCCAAATGGCATGAGTTCTTGAATAATTTAGAAGGCAAGAACAATTCAATAAAAGAGAACCTTCTTTAGAGTTAGAGGATGTTTGTGCCCATGTTTGTGCACATATATTGTAAGGGAGAGTTAGAGCTTGAGTAGTTTAACTAGTTTAACATGGAACAGTTGATATTTTCAATCTATCAGGAGTTCATTTAAATACATAGAGTGACATCAAGACCCCAGATAGATAAATGGACTAAGGTTATAGAGAGGCAGCTTATCCAGGAGAAAATGAACCTAGTAAACAAGAAAACTGTACACCTTCACGAGGAATCCAAGACAAATATTAAATATTAAATATTTAAATATTAAATATTAAAACAACAATACAGGCCCATTTGGTAAAACTTTAAAAGTACTACATGATGCTGGTGAGATTGTGGGGAAGCCAGTATATGTCTTTATTGTTGGCTGCATTGTAAAACTTCTAGGGACAAATTTGATTATTTTATCAAAAGCCTTAATAAGTGACCAGTGAGGCTGAGAAATGATTCAATAAAATCATAAAAAGTACATGAACTAAAGTAATGGCTATATTTTCTATAATAGCAAAAATTAGAAGCAAATATTTTATTTTATTATTAAAACTTTATGTATTTGTGAGAAAGAGACAGACAGAGCAAGTGGGGGAGGGGCAGGAAAGAGATAGAATCCCAAGCAGGGATTCTGTCAGCACGGAACCCGATGAGGGGCTCGAATTCAGGAACCATGAGATCACGACCTGCCAAAACCAAGATACTTAACTGATTGAGCCACACAGGAGCCCCAGAAGCAAATATTCTAAAAAGCACAAATAGTTACAAATTATAAAATAGCAATTCAATGAAATGGAATGTATTTTTTTTTATAATGGATGATTAAAATGTGCTAGAATGTAATACAGGAAACAAAAAATACAAAATTTAAATTATACTATAGATGTAGCCCTGTAAAATATGTAACTATATATATATATATATATATATATATATATATATATATATATATATGGGTAAGCACTAAAAAGGAATTTATGAAATAGTAGCAATATGTTAGTATGGTATGATTTTCAGGGATTGGTTTTTATTCCAAAATTTATTTTAATAGGATAAAAATTTTTAAAAATCTGTGATGAGTTTATTGAGGAGACTCAACTTGTTAGGGATAAATATGAATTAGATTTCTTTCTCTGATAACTCTGTACTATGCTGAAAATTCCAGGTTTTGCTGAGGTACTACTTCCAATTCTATGACTTTCCAGTCTTTCAGTTATCAGAACAGTCTCTCTAGTTTTGATTTGATTTAAATTATTTTTATTTATTTATTTATTTATTTATTTATTTATTTATTTATTTATTTTAATTTCTTTAATTTTTTTAATTTAATTTTTTTTTTGAGAGAGACAGAGAGACAGAGCATGAGCAGGGGAGGGGCAGAGAGAGAGGAGACACAGAATCCGAAGCAAGCTCCAGGTCCTGAGCTGTCAGCACAGAGCCTGACGGGGGGCTTGAACTCAAGAGCTCCGAGATCATGACCTGAGCTGAAGTCAGAATCTTAACCAAATGAGTCACCTGGGTACCCCTCTCCAGTTTTTAAATTTTATTTGTTTATTCATTCATTTTGAGTAAAATCTGTGCCCAGTGTGGGGCTCGAACTCATGATTCTGAGATCAAGAGTCACATACTCTACCAACTGAGTTACAGGTGCTTCTCTAGTTTTTTTTAAAAAGTCAGTCCTGTGTGTGTTTTGCAACTGAATCTCACATTCCACTCAAAACTTTCCCTCCAGCTTCCCTTAGATTTATGACTTGCTGTGGACTGCACATACTGTGCTCCACCAAAAGTCATGTGTCGAAACCCATAACTCCACTATGATGGTATTTGGAGGTAGAGCCTTTGAGAGGTAATTAGGTCTAGATGAGGTCGTGAGGGTAGAGTCTTCATGTTGAGATAAGAAGAGACCAGAGAGCTAGCTCTCGCTGCATGTCAGGATACAGGGAGAAAGAAGGTGGCCACCTTTAAATCAGGAAAGGGGCCCCTCAACAGAGCCCAACCATGATTGCACACTGAACTCAGATTTCCCAGCCTCCAGAACTATAAGAAACAAATTTGTTGTTGTTGTTTAAGCTGCCCAGGACATGGTATTAGTCTATACTAGCAGCCCAAACGGAATTCTGCTCTGATGTACATGGGTTCTTTTCTGATTTTTCCCTTCAACAAACCTATTCTCTCGTAATGATGACTGTCCATCATCCACCTTTGATTCTTCTGAAAGTCCCAGGAATGCCCCCTCCATAATCTCCTGGAATGGGAGATCCAGGTTAGCTTTAATGTTTTCACTCTAGCCTCAACCCTTCTCATAAGACATCCAGCTTCTTACTGCTGGAGTCCCCTTAGTTAGTAGTCAGTGTTCTTGGAGATGGGTTGATACCAGGAAGACAGCTCAAGCATGGCCATTCTATTCAGGGATATATAGGGAATCATGAATTACCTATACCTAATAGTGGAATGTGGGCTGTTTCACTGACTTTTCTCAAATACCATCTTCCTCTGGCCCTTCATCCACACTCAGCATCAAACATTCTGCTAGCCTAGTATCCTGGAAACTTTTAAATATCTTATCAGTAGTTGCCAACTCAATGGGGGACAGGACTGCTCAGACAGTCACTGAAAATAATTCTCCTAGAGACTTCTCTCTACTTGGGCAAGAATTACTCCATCTCTTTCCTTCCTTGATTTTCAACTTCATAACCCTCACACTTCCCAGGACTTTCCATGCCTTAATTCCCATATCCGGTCTTTTTATTATATTAATCAGAGTGCTTATAGTGGTGGTGGTGATGTGGAAGTAGTCTTTTTTGTTAATATTGAGAGAGTGTCTTTCTATAAGCCCTAGAGGGAAGATGCAGCCGGCATTTCTTTGAACGTAGAATGTGAGGTACTTGGATGCCAGTTCTGGCACTCAGCATCGAACATCCTTTAAAAGCAGAGAATTATCATGAAATGGTTGTGTGAGCGTGGTTCATTGTGTAGAATCAGAGGACTAAACTAGATGCCTTCTAACTAGTAAATACAGTTAGTGCCATCAATATTTTTTTTTTCTGAATGATTAAATGCTTTTTGAAAGGGTCAGGACAATAATTCAAGATGTTGTAGGAATCCTCTCTGAAGCATCCCAAACCAGCCACACAGACGTTTTATTTTGAATGATTACCCCTAAGTAGTATCTGCTAAAAACCTGTTGACAATCCTTTTTCTCTCTAAAATATTTGGCATGCATACATCTTCTACCTGGGTTAAAGTTGTCACTATTATGTGTAGAGGAAGAGGGTTGATGTGAAGAGCCCTGGAATGTTGGGGCCAATAGGGAGAGATGCGACTCCCAAAGCAAACTACTTCTGTATTTTTTACCAGGATTAGCACCATCACTCACATTATAATAAGCAGGAATTTTGGGTTTCCTTTTCAAATCTCTTTGTGAATACTTATTAACTCACAGGCAATTTAGGGGCCTGAGGGCAGAAATCCTCTGTTTCCTTAGTAAAATGCCCAGGTATTGCCTAACACTGAATAATGTGGGTAATATTATTTTGAATATTTACTTGAATTAGAAGACAATGGTACAGAAGACAATGGTACAAACATGTTTTCCTAGTTAAAAATGGAAATACTAGTCATAGTAGACAAGCGAGAGAAAGAGATTTTCTTTTATTTCTTTTTTATGAACTTTAAAAAGTTAGAAAAGTTTCACCTAATCTTAAGTCTTTGGGATGCTTTTAAATTTAACCTAAAATGTTATTCTAGTGGGGTTGTTTGTCTAGTTTCCAACAAACACTGTCCATTTTTTTAATGGATTTTGCTTGAGATGTGCATCATAGATGTATTTTTAAATTGATCAATTTGACATAGTAGTTTAAAATACAACATGTCCCTTAAGACCCAGTGTCTCTGAAAATGGGAAGCTCAAGGTTGAAATAGCTGAAGGCAGAGTTAGAAAAATGGCCTATATTAATATCAGTAGGCTTGTTTTGCTTTTGATCACACAAAAACAGAAAATCATGTCTCAGAGGTGAAATTGCTGTGTATTATCAACATGCTTTCCCATTGTTCTTACATTCTGTAGTGAAAGCTGCTAATGATGACTCTTTAGAATTATATGTTCAGTTTTACCAGACTATTTTAAAAACAACATATAATCAGATGTAATACATTCAGTAAAATATCAAAAAATTACACGCCAGGTAAATCTATAGCAGCTGCGATGGTAAACTGACTCTGGAAAGGTAAGAGCTGAAAGGTCTGTTGACTGTAAATTTGGCCTAAACGTGATGCCTACATGAACTTCAAATGGGACAAGTGAACAGACATTCCACCTTTCTTAAAAATTGCATAGGCTCAGTTGTACATGTTATTACCATTCATTTAACATTTAACTGCAAACTGTCGTTTTCTACTTAACTTTTCATGTATGTAAAGCTTTTCTTTTTGTTATTTCTTTTCTATTTCTACCCTGTGATTACTTTGTACCTAATAGAAAGATAAAGAATATGGAAGACAATCCCCCTAAACTACAGGATCCATCTCCCCTTGTGTTGTTCTGCGTATTTTTGTTGCATCTTGAGCTCGGTACAACATTGAATGCCTGACTTTTCCTTCCTGTAAACTTGTGATATCGAGTTCCAACTTTGCTCAACTTCTGGTACTCAGACACAGCCTCTCTCTTAGTTTCAGTCTACTTGTTTTCTGCTATTTACCCCATACCTTAGAGTAACAAGTAACAACTTGGTCACTTATTCATTAAGGATAAACACTGGTGGTCTCACGCATGCTCCTTTTACTGGGAGTTAGTTGGTAGAAGGCTAGAAGTAGCTCAACTTTGTCAAAATGGCTTGAAGTGAGTCATGGTAAATAAAATGAAGTTTTCTCACTTTCTACATGGTAAGGAATTTTGGTTCTGAGAAAGTATTGAATTTAAATAGCGAAAACTAATAGAAGCCACATGGATGGCTCTGAAACAATTACATAGGTTCTTGAAAATCAATTCAAATCTATGTTAGTAAAGAAATCAGCTGAAATATGTTTGTTTTTGTTTTTGTTGTTGTTGTTGTTGTTGTTTTTACTTCAAGAAGCCAATTTAGGGGTGTCTGAGTGGCTCAGTTGGTTAAGTGACCAACTCTTGATTTCAGCTCAGGTCATGATCTCACGGTTTGTGGGATCGAGCCCCACATTGGGCTCTGCGCTGACAGTATGGAGTCTGCTTGGAATTCTCTCTCTCCCCCTCTCTGCTCTTCCCCCTCTCTCCAAAATAAATAAACTTAAAAAAAAAGAAGTCAGTTCAGAAATTCCAAGCTTTTGTAAGTCATGATCTTCTTTGAAACCATACTTCTCATATGTTTTACATTTTCACTGCGTGAGTTCTCTGTTCTTTTGAGGTACTCAATAATTTATTACTTTTTGCATTTTTCTGGTGACACAGATCCCAGAGCTATAAGAAACTGACCATTTATCTCATATGATTTGGCTTTAAAATATGATTTAAAAAGTAAAAATAGTTACTGTAGAAATTGCACTACAAAAGGTTTTCTGAATAACAAAGCCTATTCCATTCAGTGAGTTTCTCTATGAAAGAATGATCTTGTTATAACAAATTTTATGTAATGAACACTTCTCTGCAATAAAATTCTTCTGCTTGTTTCTGTCTTATGATCATTATCACTAAGCAACAGACTTATTTGCTGCTTACAGTAATGAGCTATAGATGAATTTATTACAATTGCTTTGTTCTGCCATCAAACACAAATTACATGTCAACGTTCCTAAAATTTTTACTCCGTTATTACCAAAACCATTTCAGACAGAGAAAAAGACCCAAATATCTAAAGTTTGATATGACTGTCACTGACCCCAAACAATTATAGTGTCTAATGCTCAAAATGATGGATATAGCATAGCATCTTCTATTTTTCCTGAACACAAAACATTGTTGTTGTTGTTTTTTCTCACAAGCTAATTCTAACTGGGAAACCTATCAGATTCTTTGCATTTTTACCACTTGCAGATGGCAAATTTAATTTCAAGTAAGATGCCATTCTGAAGCAATTGGAATACTTCATGCAGTTTGTTACAATGCTTTTGAACTACAGCAACCTGGTAACATAAGTGAAAGTCCATTATAATTCTGTGTGTGTGTGTGTGTGTATGTGTGTGTGTGTGTGTGTGTGTGTGTGTGTGTGTAATCTTGTGGTTCATGGGAAGAATTGGGCACCTCCCCATTGGAATTCAGAAATATGACACCTCCTGCAATCTCAAAAACATTAATACTTTCTGTGAATAGTTAAAATATGCTCACTCACTTAGACTAATAGAAAACATAAAAGATTCTAATGTTGAAGACCCAGATCAGACACTATTCTCTTTCAACACTTTAAATAAATGGGACAAAGGGAATACACCAAGGTACAAAAAAATTGTATTTTATCAAAGCCAATCATAGCTACCTACTTGGAGATAGGCATGATCTATCTATCATTCCTGAGCCTTTTTGACCCACCTAATACTTTCTAATACTGAAATCCCAAGCAATAGAGGGTGATAATGATAAGGCTTTTAGTATCCTTCAACTCCTCTTGAACCTTCTCTCCTATTTATTACGGCATTATAAAGTTTTATTTTTGCCTTTTAAACATAAATTATTAGTTATCATTACTTTTCAATGGCTAGTGTTATATTTCCGAACTAAAATGTTACTGATTTTTGTCCTCACACATTTCGTAGCATGTATGTTTCTTTGTGGTTCACTTCTCTTTTTTGCTGAAGTTCATCCCTTAATATTTATGCTTAAAATCTCTGTGTGGCAAACTCTAGGTCTGATAATATATTTCTTTCCTTTTTTTTTTTTTGCCCTCATTCTGAAGTTATAATTTAAGCAGATGTAAAATTCGAAGTTGAAATCTTTTTTCCCCTCAACTTTTAAAGATATTGGTCCATAGTTTTCTGGTTTCTGTTGATTTAGATGAGATGTCTTTGCTGGTCTAGTTTCATTCCTTTGTATGTAAAATCTTTTCTATAGTAGATTTTAAGATGTCTTTTAAAATTTTTTGATACTTTACAGCTTACCACAGGTTTTGATGTGGGAGTTTTTTCTTATAATTTGGAGTACATTCTGTATTTCATGTTTTTCTTCAATTCTGGAAAATTCCCAGAAAATATCTCCTCAAATGTTTCTTCCCTTCCATTACCTCTATTTTATTCTTCTGGGATTTTTATTAGATGAATGTGAGAGTTTCTCAATTTGTCTTACAGTCTCAAAATTGCTCTTCCTGTTTAAAAAATGTCATTGTCTCTGGAATCCTGAGTGGCTTCTTTACTCCTTTTTCTGCTATTGCTAATTCTTTCTTCAATTATATCTAATTTAGTTTCATCTACCCATTGTATTTTTTATTTTGAAAGCTATATATATTTTTTCAATTAAAAAACTTTTTAATGTTCATTTATTTTTGAGAGACAGAGAAAGTGTGTGTGCGCATATGCACAGAGCCCCAAGTAGGGCTCAAACTCACAATCTTTTGAGATCATGACCTGAGCGGAAGTTGGACACTCAACTGACTGAGCCACCCCGTGCCCTGTAACAGCTATATTTCTAATGGGTCGTCTTTGATATTAATGATTTCTTCTTTTTATAATTAATTTCTAAATAGAAGTTATTAACCCACTTATCTCCATGAGCATACAAAATATACTTATTATGAAGTCCAACTCTCTTTTCTATAAAATTAATTTCCCATGAAGCAAATTCATGTTCTGATTGTTGTTTTATGGTTCCTTTCTTAGGTAGATTTCTTCATATCTTTGGAAACATTTGTTTACAAGTTTACTTTGAATAAGAGCTTGTTCATTCTCTCTCTCACTTTTGACTGACTCCCTTCTTCTCTAGAAAATTTGAGGACTCATCTATGTGGATCCTGCTCAGAACATATTCCTGTTCTCCCCTACATTGTATGCCTTCCTTATATTTACTTTGGGGTTATGATACTAGTTCTGGCAAATGAGCTGTGAATGGTAGAAACATGTATTGCTCCTAAGTCCAAAAGAAAGTTAAGGGCATATGTGGAATAGCCATGTCTTGTAGCTTATCAGTGGGTATAAAGAACACTGGATTGGCAGAGATACTAGATAGAATCATCCCAGATGCCTAGTCACTGTTGAAAGGCAGCTGCCTAGGAGAGCCACCTGACCTGCAACAGACTGTGATGTGAACATGAAATAAAACTTTATTTTCTAAATCTGCTGATATTTGGGGTTTATTTGTTACTGCGACATAATTTAGCCTTAACTGATCTACCTCTCTGTCCCCTACTCCAGCCTGTATTCCAGAACCAGGTTATAAAATGATGGTTTAAAGTTCCTATCCTATTTTGAAATTTGAGGTATTGAAGATAAGTCACCAAGCTAGCAGGCAGGTTTCAGTTCTTATTATAAGGCTGGTCTCTACATTCCCAGTGCCCTCAGCCCTAGGCCTTCTTTAGCCCCAGACAGTAATCATCAGAAGTTTCCCCTAACCTCTGGCTACAAGTAGGGTAGCTGACTCTGGTTCTTCACCTGGAGTACCTTATGCTTCTGCAGCTGACCTACCTGCTGCCAGTCTGGGTGTGATGCCCAGCTAGCCAGGAGATTCAGCCCCACTCACCCACCACTATGAATTCTGGTTTACAGAGATGCTTGCTTTTTAAAAAGTATGTTTTTTTTTTTTTATCATTCCATACTTGCTATATGTTTGGCAAAGAGAGGTATGTTGAGGCATAAACTTACTAGTTTAAGTAAGAAGACTTTCAGAACACAGTTTTCCAATATGGAGTTTAAAGATTAGCATACATGAAAAGCCATAGTGGTTCATGCAGGCCTTCTTAGAGCCCTTTGGGGGTGGGAGAACATGCAGTTGTTTTCAGCCATGGCTTCTGGAGTCATAATGGGCTTTATGAAGTTCTTGGCTTTCAGTATGCATTCACTATCAATTGTCCATTTCACACTCTGACAACTTTTATGTGCTTTTTAGAGATGTTTTGGAAGCTATGTTGGAAGCAATAAGCTAGGCTAGTGATTCTCAAATTCGAATGATATATGGCCTTTTTTTAAAAGGAGAATAGAATTCAAGGACCTCCTTAATGTTGATTGACATTATTAGTATAATTATTCATTTGCTTAAATATATACAAACATAAATTAGATGTGTGCTTCTTATGATTAAAGCTCAGATACAACTATAAACAAAACCAAATTTATAAATTAAATACAAGTGAAACTATAAAACCAGTAAGATTCAGAGTAACACATTTCTTTTAATGTAACAGATAATGTTGCTTTGCTGAAACCAAATTGATGTTTGCAATACAAACATTGTAATGACCATTGAGATTCATTGTATCAGACAGATCATGGAAGAAAATGAAAGGCATTTATTTCAGGAGTATTTGAAGAGGGTTTAATAAAGGAAATACACAAGGTAAAGACAGGGTTGAGTATAGCAATAGTGAAGAGCTATTATCACAGGTGAGACTGTAGAGGCAAATGAAGGAGCAATAATCAGAGCCTGGAGTGTGGCTACAGTTACACCAGCAGAATGACTTAGAGAAGCTATGCTCTTTGTTAGAAGGATACAATCAATTTGTAGGAACCCAGCAGGGAGGAAGCCATCAAAATAAATACTCTGACCTTACTCTTCCCAGTCTTCAACCTCCTGCTATCAACTCCCATTTGCTGACCCCAACCAGAAGGCAGAGGGCACAGAAGCCTGGGAATGAAGGTTATAGGCAAAGAACAGAGTGGAGAAAGGTAGACAGAGTAGTCTGGAGAGGCAAAGGAAAATATTCATTCAAGGTCTTTGAAGTTCAGTATGTACTGCCAGATACTTTGTGATAACATAGCTCTCCCATTTCTTTCTTTTTTTTTTTAAACATTCAAATTAGTAAAAAAAAAAAAAATTGCCCTTTCCTTGGCATGAATATGTTTAAATTTGAAGATCCTTTTATTTTTTTTTCTTATTAGTCCATGACAATTTAAATTATAATTAGTGCCAACACAATGATAAACAGAAGGAAGGCATAAGCACTGAAATTTGTGGCAATATTCAATATGCTCATCTAGCTGATCCTGTATTGCATTTCAAAATTATCATCAAAATGAATACACATTTTTTAATGTTAAAAAAGAAAAAAAAAGCAAACAAATAACAACAATAACAAAATCCTCAAAAAAACTTCATTTGAACCTGTAGATCCACCTGAGTTCATGGACCTCATTTGAGAATCACTTAACTAAGCCTTTTCCTTCTTCAATCTGGTAATTTCTTCCTGCTCCAGAGCAACCTGCATAAAGCTGCTGGGAAGCTACATGCAGCTATGTTGTGATTCTGTTATTTTCTTCATAAAAAAACTTTTAGTGGCTTCTCATTTCCTACAGAATTAAGTGTAAGTTCTCAGCCTGGAATTCTAAGTCCTCAACTTACTTTTCAAGCTTTATCATCCATGATTGTTCCCTTAGATATGTTGTATACTCTATAGCCAAACTAGGACATGTATTATGACCCGAATATATCCTGTGGTTTCTTGTTTTCTTACCTCTGTGCCTGTTTTTTTTTCCCTCAGCTTAAAATATCAGCTGCTTCATATCTGCCTTTTAAAATCCTAAACACCTCTATAAGCTCATTTCAAATTCTACCTTTTCCTGAAGACTGAGCTAACACTAACGATCAGATTGTCAAATCAGATACATATAAATCAGATATCTTACCTGGTATCAAGCTTTCCAACCAACTTTAAGAATATAAGCACTCAAAAGGTACAGGCAGTGCAGAGAGAAGTCTGGCACATCCCAGATGACTTCCCACATCCTTTTTTTTTTTTTTTTTTTTTTTTTTTTTTGGTGTACATGTGCTCTTTGTCTCAGAATAATAGATGAGGTCTCTAATGAGGACTGGAGGTTGCCTCACACAATGGGGAGCATTTAAGTTAGGAAACATCTCTGCCTCATGCTCCAGAGAGTAGTATGGCTTATGTCACATTCTGCAGAGTTATGCATCATAAACCCATAGGTTGTATAGGCTTGTTTACTTGTTTACCCTAAGCACTCTGAAGCCAGAGACATGCTGCATCATTACTCTATTTTCCAAGAATTCTAGTTATCATATTTACAAGGATATTAAACTGAGTCGCTCCCTACTTCCTTTTTCTGGAATCACCCCCATGGTATTTGAGAAAGGAATGGCTCACTGACCTACTGTTTCGACTCCTTTCTCCATGCTTTCTTGATTACTCCAGTCTATATAATCTTTCCCTTTTGTCTCCTTCTGATTCTATCATAACATTATTTTTCTGCCTTGCATTGTACTTATTTAAATTATGTTCTCCCCTCTTGCAACTCAGCAAAAGAGACAATATATATTCATTTTGGGGTTACTAACAGTACTTTGCAAAGTGACTTGAATGCAATAATTAATAAAAGTTACATACAATAATTTAATAAATGTTGAAAGTAATTAGGAGAAAGAGAGAATTTTCTATGCTCATTAATTTCCACAGATACCACTACTGAGTCCTAGACAGTAGAGAGGAGTATGACCAAATTCAAGTAAGTTTGAATGTCAGCTTATGTAGATAACTTAATAGCATTATGCAAAATTCTGTTAGGTAAAATTGGTTTCATGGTCTTTCCTTCTTCCTGAACACCTTTTCCCTCTCTTCTCAGATGCCTGTCTCAATCTTGTTTGTAGGGATGGACTTTGCCCAGGTGAGATGCTGGCTAGAAGAATGGTTCACTGTTGCCAGGGAAAGTGCTAGGTTGTGTTATCTAGAAATCCATCCTTGGAGTATCAGAATCAATAGAAGGAAAGATAAGAGTCGCAGTGGAGTCGTGCTTGGAGGTGGGGAAAATACAAAGTAGTCAATCAACACATCAACTGGAAGGCAGAGGCGTTAACCAGTGATACACAATGAGGAAGGGAGGAGGTTGAAGTGGAGGGCTCAATATCCAGGCCTGAAAACCTGGAGCACCCTTGGGGGTGTTGCTTTTATGAGGGTCTTAGAAAGTTTGCCTGGATTAAGGGCAGAGACTTAAAAGGATAGAACTGGCCTCACAGAGTTCTCATGCTTCTCTCCACTCATATAAATTTTCATTCTCGATACAGACATACCTCATCTTACTGTGCTTCGATTTATTGCACTTTGTATATGTTGTGTGTGTGGTTTTGTTTGTTTTCTTTGTTTGTTTATTTGTTTTTACAGATTCAAGGTTTGTGGTTCCCTGCATCAAGCAATCAAGCAAGTCTATGGGCATCAGTTTTCCAACAGCGTTATTCACTTTGTGTCTCTGTGTCACATATTGATCATTCTTGCTATATTTCAAACATGGCCATTATTATTATATTTGCTAGGGAGATCCGTGATCAGTGATCTTTGATGTCGCTATTGTAATTGTTTTGGGGGCACTGCAAACCGCCCCCATATAAAATGGCAAACTTAGTAAAAGTGCGTGTTCTTAGCAACTGCACTCACTGACCATTCCCATCTCTCCTCAGGCTTCCATATTCCCTGAGACACAAAATATTGAAAGTAGGCCAATTAATAGCCCGACAATGGCCTCTGAATGTTCAAGTAAAAAGAAGAGTCACATGTCTCTCACTTTAAATCAAAATCTAGAAATGATTAAGCTTAGTGAGAAGGGCACATAGAAAACTGAGATAGGCCAAAAGCTAGGCTTCTTGCACCACACAGCTAAGTTGTGAATGCAAAGGAAATGTTCTTGAAGGAAATGAAAGGCACTGCTCCAGTGAACACATGAAAACAGCCTTACTGCTGCTATGGAGAAAGTTTTAGTGGTCTGGATAGAAGATCAAACCAGGGAAACCACAATAATTCTGTAAGGCAAAGCCTACTTTAGAGTAAGGCCCTAACTCTCTTCAATTCTATGAAGGCTAGAAGAGGTGAAGAAGATGTAGAAGAAAAGTTGGAAACTAACAGAGATTGGTTCCTGAGGTTTGAGGAACGAAACCATTGCCATGACGTAAGAGTACAAGGTGAAGCAGCAAGTGCTGATGTAGAAGTCTGTAGCATTCACCCAGAATAACTAGCTAAGATCATTAATGAAGGAAGCTATACTAAATAACAGTATAATAATACACATTTCAGTGTGGATGAAACAGCCTCTACTGGAAGAAGATGCTATCTAGTACTTTCACAGCTGGAAAGAAGTCAATACCTGGCTTCAAAGTTTCAGAGGGCAAGCTGACTCCCTTTTAGGAGGTAATGCAGCTGGTGATTTTAAGTTGAAGCCACTGCTCATTTGCCATTCCAGACATCCTAGGGCCTTAAAGAATTATGCTTAATCTACTCTGCCTGTGCTTATTAATGGAACGACAAAGCCTGAATGACAGCACATCTGTTTACAACATGGTTTGCTGAATATTTTAAGCCCACTGTTGAGACCTACTGCTCAGAAAAAAAGGATTTCTTTTAGAGTATTACTGCTCATTGACAATGTATCTGATCATCCAAGAGCTCTGATGGGCTTGTACAATGAGATTCATGTTGCATTCACACCTGCTAACAATATCCACTCTGCAGCCCATGGATCAAGGAGTAATTTTTACTTTTTTTTTTTTTTAATTTTTAATGTTTAGTTTTGAGAGAGAGTGAGAGACAGAGCATGAGCAGGGGAGGGGCAGAGAGAGAGGGAGACACAGAATCCAAAACAGGATCCAGGCTCTGAGCTGTCAGCACAGAGCCCAAGGCAGGGCTTGAACCCACAAGCTGTGAGATCATGACCTGAGCCCAAGTCGGACACTTAACCGACTGAGCCACCCAGGTGCCCAGTATTTTTTACTTTTAAGCCTTATTATTCAAGAAATATATTTCCTAAAGCTGTAGCTACCATAGCTATATAGCTACCCTGGTAGATCTGGGCAAAGTAGATTAAAAATCTTTTGGAAAGGATTCACTATTCTAGATGCCATTAAGAACATTTATGATGCATAGGAAGAGGTCAAAATGTCAACATTAACAAGAATTTGCAGGAAGTTGATTTCAATCCTCCTGGATGACTTTGAGGATTCAATACTTCAGTGGAGGAAGTAGAGAACCACAAGTGCAGCCTGACGACAGACTCAATTGCCACAATCTCATGATAGAGTTTCAGTGGATGAGGAGTTACTTCTAATAGATGAGCAAAGAAAGTGGTTTCTTAAGATGGAATCTACTCCTGGTGAAGACGCTGTGAAGATTGTTGAAATGACAATAAAGCATTTAGAATGTTACATAAACTTTGTTGATAAGGCAGCCGCATGGTTTGAGAGTACTGACTTTAATTTGGAAAGAAATTCTGCTCTGGGTTAAATGCTATCAAACATCATTGCAGGCTGCAGACAAATCATCTGTGAAAGGAAGAGTCAATCAATCCAGCCAATTTCATTGTTGTCTTATTGTAAGAAATTGCCACAGCCACCCCAGCCTTTGGCAACCACCACCCTGGTCAGTTAGCAGCCATCAACACTCAGGCAAGACCCTCTGCCAGCAAAAAGATTACAATTTACTGAAAGCTTAGATGATGGTTAACATTTGGGGGGAACACAGTACTGTATTTTTAATTAAGGTGTGTACATGTTTTTATGCACAATGCTATTATTGCACACTTAATAGACTACAGTATAGTGTAAACATAATTTTTTTAAAAGAGATTTTATCTTTTTTAAGAGTAATCTTGGGGCACCTGAGTGGCTCAGTCGGTTAAGCGTCCGACTTCGGCTCAGGTCATGATCTCATGGTTCGTGAGTTCGAGCCCCGCGTTGGGCTTTGTGGTGACAGTTCGGAGCCTGGAGCCTGCTTCAGATTCTGTGTCTCCCACTCTCTGCCCCTCCCCTGCTCATGCTCTGTCTCTATCTTTATCAAAAATAAATAAGCATCAAAAAAATTTAAAAAAAAAGACTGTCCCCCTCCCCCCAAAAGTAATGTCTACACCCAATGTGGGGCTCAAACCCACAACCCAAGATCAAGATTTACACGCTCCACTGACTGAGACAGGTAGGGACCTTCAAACATAGTTTTATATGCATTGAGAAACCAAAACTTTCATTTGACTCACTTTATTACAGTGTTGTTTTATTGCTGTGGTCTGGCACCACATCCACAGTATCACTGAGGTATGCCTGTATGTGAAAAGGATTGATGATAGTTTAAAATGTCCTCCTTCTTAGGAATATAAACACACGCAGAACCTAAAGCCATAGGCAAAAATGAAGAAGGATGAATTTCTGTTCTTGGATTGAGGAGAATTAGGGCCATAGGGACTTTTCCTAATACTTAAATGACCTGGATGGATGTCACGATATGATACCCCTCTTATTTGGCTCCTTAACATTGAGAACTTACAAACATTTCTCTGCCTAACCTCTCTAATTGGTAATAAAATATCAAGTTTCATGCCTTCTTCCCTGCACAGAGAGTGAAAAAGCCCATAGTTCTACTTACTTAATTTTATTGTTTGAATAATTGTGTGTATATCCTTATCTGGTTTGAACAATGTACTTCTTGGAGATTGTCTTTCTATACTACATAACAAATTATTACAAACTTAGTGGTTTAAAGCAATGCACATTTATGATCTCCCACAGATTCTATGGGCTAAAAGTCAGGACATGGCTTGGCTGGGTCCTTTGTTTAGGGTCTCAAAAAACTGCAATCACAGTGTTAGGTAAGGTTAGGTTCTCACCACAAGGAGCTTGACTGTGGAAGGATCTATTTCCATGCTACTTAGGTTATGGTAGATTCATTTCTAAACAGCCATCGGATTCATGGCAGCTTGTTTCTTCAAAGTCAGCAATAGAGGGAGAGACTCCAGAAAGGTGATGCTATGCAACCATGTAATCATATACATGTAATCATGTATATCCCATCATCTTTGTCATATTCCATTGGTTAGAAGCAATCACAGGGCCTGCCAATGCTCTGGAGAGGGAGATTACACAAAGATATGAACACCAGGAGGTGAGGATCATGGGGGCCACCTTAGTGTCTGTCTGCCACCGAGGTATAATATTGTTCATATAAATTCTGATGGCAAATTAGTCTACACTCATGCAGATCTTTCATGGATATGTAGTGACAATGACTCTAATGATGATGATCATGGAGATGCAGGGCCAAGTGTTAGAAATTTGTGCTATAAGGAAGAAAGAACAGCTTAAGATTAGAGACATTCTCAGGCAACATTCAAATTGATGCGTGTCATGTATACTGATGAGGTGTTTTCTGACTATGAGCTAAATTTCCATCCTATGCATCTCATAAGCCTGTAGCTCTTAAATATTGTATTCCCTCCAGTGTTTTCTGGACTTAAGGTGTCTATATCCCCTGCTGTGACTTAAATAAATGAAGTAGATGGTTAAAATGTCTTGGCCTATTTATACTCTGAAACCATGGGAAGGAAAATGACAAGTATGTTAACTTGTGGCTGTTTTGGGTTTTGTAACTAACAAAACTATACACAACAGGGAGGCTGATGCTACTTGCCAGTGCTTAAGAATTTAATACCCAGCAAAGAACCTGTGTGGGAGGATAGGACCTAGTTTTTTCACTGCATCAAGAGCTTTACGTGATTAATTGTCTTGTTTATCCTAAATCTGCTCACGATAAAAAAAGAAAGATGAGGAGGAAGGGCATAGAAAGAACGTCCAGACATTTACTGTGGGGATCATTTCAAGCATCTGCATTTCAGAACTGCCTCAAAGAATGTCCTGTCACTGCTCATTGGCAAGAGGAAATGTGCCCTGGAGGAAGAGAACAGAGAGCAGACTTGATTTTCCAAACTACGTGAACCCCCGTTTTTTTTCTTTTACTACTGTTTTCACCTATCCTATGACCACTAAGTGAGGCTGTCAACTGCTCTCTGAACATGACTTCTATTTTGCTGCCCTTGTCCCACTGAAAGAGTTCTCTCTGCTTCCAATACTATTCTTCCTCTAGTTAAGTCTCTAAGGCTCAACTCGAACACCATTACCTTCTTTAGTACACTGATCACTCTGTCTTCCTTTATACTCTCCCGGTGCTTGGCAATTTTCTTATGGCTCATTACTTTGTATTCCATAGACTTTTATTTTCAGTTAAAATTAATATAACATAAAATTGACCATTTTAACCATTTTAAAGTGTGTAATTTAGTAGCTTTTAGTAAATTCAAAATTTACAACCATCGTGATTATCAAATTCCAAGACATTTTCATCATCACCCCCTAAAAAACCCTGTGCCCATTAAACTGTCATTCCCCCACCCTGGAAACCACTAACCTGCTTTCTGTATGTATGGATTTGCCTCTTCTGGATATTTCATTTCAATGGAATCACCATACAACATGTGGCCTTTTGTCCAGATTATTTCAGTTAGCAACATGTTTTCAAGATTCATCCATGTTATAGCTTGCATATATCAATACTTTTTATGACTGAATTATATTCCATTATATGGCTATACCACGTTTTGTTTCTTCATTCGTCATTTGACAGACATTTGACATTGTTTGCACTTTTTAGCTGCTATGAACTTCCAAATACATGTTTTTGTTTGAATACCTGTTTTCATTTCTCTTAGGCATATACTCAGAAGTGTAATTACTAGGTTACGTGGTAACTCTATGTGTAACATTTTGGGAAAATGTCAAAGTGTTTTCCATAGAAGCTGTACCACTTTATGCTCCCACTAACAGTGTTTTAGGACTCCAGTTTACATGTTCATCAACATTTTTTATTTTCTGAGGGTGTGTGTGTTTTAATTCTAGCTATCCTAGTGGATGTGAAGTATTATCTCATTGTGGATTTGATTTGCATTTCCCAAATGACAATTATGTTGAGCATCTTTTCATGTGCTTGTTAGCCATATGTATATTTTCTTTGGAGATATCCCATAGATTTTTATGTTCATTTTTTCATCTTTTCTTCGAGAGTACAAGTTTCTTAAGGACAGAAAATATTTTTTGTTAATGTTTTAATCTCTTAGGGGATCTTTTAAATTGATTTGAGCATGCTAAGTGCTCAACAAATGCTTATTGACCTGAATTTAGGAGCCATAACAAAATGTTGTATTGCCTGAATTGGCTCTGAGCTGAAGTCCTCATATCATGTCATTTTTATATAAAGCTATTTCTTACTCAGGAAGGACATCAGTAATCTATTAATTAACCTATTGGGTCTTTTAGTGATATCTGAACTTTTGACCATATACTCCTTGAAAGATTTTGTTTCCCTTGCTTTAAATACCACATTTAAATACCACATTTAAAATACCACATTTTAAATACCACATTTTCCTAGCTTTACTTCATGCTTCTCCATTAGAAGCAAGCTCCTTTGTGGGCTCCTCTCCTCCGATGAACACTTGAAGATGATATCTTCAAGTGGGACATCTGACCTTGGTCTTCGCTGTTCTCTGGTACCAGTGTTTCCCAAACGCTGGTCTCCAAATGGTATCATATTGTGATAAAGGGTGATATGGTGGGGAGCCTGGATGGTTTAGTCAGTTGAACATCTGAGTCTTGATTTTGGGTCAGATCACGATCTCATGGTCATGAGTTTGAGCCCTACATTGGGCTCCACACTGACAGAGCCTGCTTGAGATTCTCTCTCTCTCCCTCTCTCTCTACCCCTCCCTTGCTCATACCTTTTCTCTCAAAATAAATAAATAAACTTAAAAAAATTTAAAAAGGGATGATATGGTAAATATTTTATATTATTATATTATCCTCCTTTTTAAGATTATGTCATCCATATTTTTATAACTTGAAAAATCTTCTTCTATGAAATAATGATAGTATATGGCCACTAATATGTACTTTTGATATCCATGAAAAGTAAAAAAAAAAATGAGCAACCTTTTATTGACTCCCTGTTGCTAACCATTTAAAAATATACTGGACATGGATATTCTGTTCTACATTTATTACCAAAGTAATTTCATTTATGGATAAAACTTCAGTTATCACTTATCTGATAATTAACTCCAAGGAAAAAATATCTCTATTAAGCTCAAATCTATATATCCAAATTCTTATTGAATAAATCTCTCTTGAAGTTCACAGAGCTTTTGATTTAGCACGTGTAATATTGAACTCATTGCCTACTTACTCACCTGCTTCCCACTTCTCCGTGTTTCCTATTTCAGTGAATTACATTATCTCGTCACCCAAGTCAGAAACCAGGAAATCCCTCTGAGTTTCCCCTTCTTCATCACACTTTCCACACCCAATTATCAACTTCTTTTATTTTTATCTTTATAGTATTTCTGTATAGTATTTCTGTATATAGTATTTCTGTATACTGTTTCTGTATAGCATTTCTGTATATCCATTCTACTCAATTCCCCATCTTCTTGCTGCTACTTTATTTAACACTACAGCCAACCAACCATCTTCCATTCAACACACAATGAAAGAGTTTGTACTATGCATCAAACAGTGTGATTACAACATGAAAATTATATGAGAGCCTGTTTTGAGGAAATATTCTTTAGCATTACAGCCTACTTTAGGTAATGGCTGATTGTTACATCATGAATATTTTGAAAATTTTTCCATGCTTGGTCAGTGCTGTGCATGTTTTAGAGGTTTAGATTGGAAATTTTTTGTTTGGGAGATTTAAGATGAATTACTTACATTGAGTAATGAAATTATTCCCTGACCCTGGACTGTAGCCCAAGGAAAGTCCCTTAGTCTCTATTACAGTTTCCATTTGGAAAATGGGATAGTTGTGTAGGTAGCTAAGGGAAATTGGTTGTTTGTTATGATTCAAGACCTCTATGGATAAAATTTTGAAGTACAGATTTCTTATTTATTCATTAAAGATAGCTCTTGCTATGACTTCCATGACCGAAGTATAATGGATTATAATCATTAATGCATATTTAAGTGTATTCACATGTTGCCAATTATTATCTTACCAATCAAAAAGAAAGAAAAAAGAAATCAAAATATGAGACTAGAGGGGGTTAGTTAAAGGGGTTTGGTCCAGGTCCATGAAGAAGTTGGAAACAGCATCTCCATTTTTTATAATGTGGTTCAAAGCAATGGCTATTGGAATATGTTACTTATCCTAAGTAGGACTTGCAAAAAATGGAGGTCTCAGGGTCAATAGGGGAAGAGTCAGTGTCTTGAAGAAAAAGGAAAAGCATCTGACTGAGTTCCAAGGAGATAAGCATAAATAAAGAAGAGAAAAAAGAAAGGCAGAATTGACTCTTTGGAATGGATTACACCATCTGCTTTCAGGCAGTGTTCAGTACTTGATGTTTCAAGACGAAAATATCCTACACCTTTTATACTTTTCAGTTGATAGATCATTAAAATATGGAAACCATCCTTCCTACTACCTTTAGTTTGGAATTTACCCCCAAGTTGTTTCTTTCAGATTTCATAATTGGAATAGAGCTTGAAAAATATTAGTGATTTTATATATATATATATATATATATATATATATATAAATAAAAAAAAAATATAAATATATATACTACAAGCTTGCAATACTCAGGCACGCCAGCCTTTTAGCAAAATATATATATACCTGAGAGATTGCCATCATGATAACTAAGATGTTACAGATTTAGAAAGTTACCCTTAGTTATAGCATTTGTTTCAGGTCCCCAAGGGAATGTTTTTACTTTGGCATTGATGGTCTGAGTCAGCATGTTTTTGAACAACATTCTCCAACCAGGAGCAAAAGAGTGGAGTTCATTGTCAATAATTGTTTGAATATTTCCAGATATCCTCCTCCATGGCTCTTGGGCTTTTTTTTAGAATCATAGAATTTTTGTACTGAACAGGACTCAAAGATGATAAGTCAAATCTCTTCAATTTGGAGTTCAATCATTGGCCTCAGAAGTTTCAATCCCATAATTTGTTCATGGTTAAGTTATTAATGGCACAATTGTAACTGGAATCTGGTCCCCCTCCTTGACCCATGTTTGTTCCTTTTACCTGATACCCAATGTTCTTCTTTCTTTGTTGATAATTTTCTTTGAAACCTCCTTTGAAGAAACTGAACAAAACCAGTTTAGAATGCATGCTTGCTTCATGTGAACTCCATTTTTGTTCCTTCGCAATAATAAGTTCCTCTGATAAAATGAATCATGGAATATTAGAGCTGGAAAGGGTATTTGTGGATTCCAGTCTCCTTATTTTATAAATATAAAATCATGACTAACAGAGTCCACTTGCCTAAGACCACACAAGTAGTGGTAACACTGGAATCTGAACTCAGGGTTCATATGAGTTTAGTGACTCACAGTGAACTTTACTACCTTGAAAGAGCCATATCTTTTTCTGACCCATGTGTATACTGGCTGAACACATCATAGCTATTAATTAAAATAAAAAACTAGGAAGACTGAAGACTCCAGATTCTGAGACTCAGTTATTCTGCTATATCATGTGTCTTAGAGAATTAGTGAGGAAAGAAAATAGCAAAATTAAAAAAAGAAAAAAAAAACAATACCAAAGTTGTAAATAAAATCAACATTTAACAGGAGCTTAAAATGCAATTGCAGAGATAATAAAGAATGATTTGTGCTTTTAACAATTATAGGTTAATTAATTAGCAGCTGTCCTGCTGTTAAAGACTTGTGTCCAATGTTCAATGTTTTTTCCTCTAGAAAATGCAAAGATACCAGCTTGTTGTAAGGCTCCAAGCCATTCCCTGTGGACTATTCTTGGCCTCTGCCGTCACAGACTATAACTAGAAAAAGGAAATTGACAGATAGAAAGAAAAACCCTTAACAGCTGGAGCTTTAATTTACCTACATGGGAAAAAAATATTTCAGTTTCTGAGATTTCTCTTGGGTTGCCTGATTTGGAGGTAGAAAGAGAAGCCAGAGGAAAAATCACCAAAAAAGCTTTTAAAAGAAACACTATGAAAAGAGCAAATCCTGAGAATTGTGTTTAATAACAGCAGTGATGAATTTCCTGGCAGTCTATACTGAGCAGTTAAAGACCAACCAGCATGTGAAAGAGGCTGAATTAGTTAGAATGGTCTAGAGGAGCTTAATAAAGTGTGCCAGAAGATTTATTCCCTCATATGTATAATTTTAAGATATGAATGATTCTATATTTAAGAAATGTATTACACCATCATATTAATTTTTACTAAGAGCTTCTAGTTTAACTTCAAGCAGGGTCTGAAAAATGGATAAGCAATGCTTTGAGCCACCAAGTTAGTGCCCCACAGAATATTTTAAAATTATTTAACACACATCATCTCAGTGTCAACAACTCATCACAGATAAACTATCTAATTAACAGAACCCTTCATAGTAATTTGATAACTGAGTCTTGGCTCAGTTTTTATACCAGAAGGGCAATCCTTGATAAGCAGAAATTATAAAAGCAGATTTAAAAACCATTAATTCAGAAATAAAATCAAATTGGTCTCAAATTAACCCCCTATTGGTATTTAAACTTATTTAAAAGCACTTGGCTTAAAGATAGATAACACTTGGAGAGGCTGCCTTTGACCAAAGTCAGGCTTTGTCTGGACTGTCAGCCTCTGTATTTTAATTCCCTTTGTTGTGTACCATCCTCCTTATGCCCAATGTAATTGATATGGGTCTTACACTAGGGACAGATGAGTTTATCCTGTCATTGAAGCCCTTCACAAGATGCTTTAATTATTAGAACGGATTCAAAGATTTGTGCTCTATGTTCTACTTAGGAAGACCAATTGTTTTCTCATTCCAATTCCATGTTGGCACCATTTCCAATGACAAATCCAATAAAGAATTAGTAATTTGGCTCCCTGTGGTTGTGGAAAAAGGACAGCAAGAATGAGCAACAATAATAGTTCCTGTTTGTATGGTATTCTTTTTTTTTAATATGGGAGTTATTACTGCTACACTTTAGGGACAAGGACCCAATAAAAAGTAGAGAAGAAATTTATATTTTTATAAGGAAGGTAAATTTTGATCTTTAATCTCTGCGGATAATATTCATTTTTCAACTAAGTGGGAAGCAATAGTTTCCAATGGAAAGAACTGGGGATAAAGAAAAAGTAAGACATTTCCATTAAAAAATGGTGTTCCTCTGTTTAGAATGCAAGGTGACAAGCAAGGGAGACACAATTAACTTCTGGGTGTTGTAATTAGGTAAATGAGGTTACCAAACTCTCAACATCGCAATTTGGTGGAAGTGAACTCTTTTTGACATAATAGGTGGAACAGCAGAGTCATCCATATGTTAACTGAAGAATGTACTTCTCAAGATCTCAAAAATTATTCACTTCTTGCTTTCATTTTGTTGTTCTGGGTGGGTTAGTGTATCAATGGTTGATATCCAAGTATTAATTATAATTATCTCTGGGTGGCAGAACTATGAATAATTTTTCTTTGCTTTTTTATTTTATGTTTGTGTGTGTTCAGCCATATTTTCTAAAATAAGCATGCATTACTTTTGTGATAGCAAAATAATCATTTCTAGAGTGCCTGCTTTGTGATACTCCTTCAGACACATACACCCTGATTTCTAATATTCAGTTGGGGGAAATCAGGATATACAGTATAAACAAAACCTCACCTATTTTGTTCTTGCTTACACTAGTTCCTGGGGTTGATTATTATCTAGATTTTAACATATGTGTGAAAACTGTTTTCCAGACAAAGCAGACAGACATGGAGCATATTCTTGGGTCCTGCTGGATCTTATTTCTGATACACATAAATTCAAAAGTTTAAAAACTTTCCTCATCTCCTTCCTTACTGACTACTCTTTGCTTGTAAGTAGGCCAACAAAGAGAAAACTATTGTAGTTTTTCTTTTTTTTCTTTTTTTTATTTTTTTTCAACGTTTTTTTATTTATTTTTGGGACAGAGAGAGACAGAGCATGAACAGGGGAGGGGCAGAGAGAGGGAGACACAGAATCGGAAACAGGCTCCAGGCTCCGAGCCATCAGCCCAGAGCCCGACGCGGGGCTCGAACTCATGGACCGCGAGATCGTGACCTGGCTGAAGTCGGACGCTTAACCGACTGCGCCACCCAGGCGCCCCTGTAGTTTTTCAATAGTACATTAACAGAGTACAATTTAACAAGTGGGCAGAGGATATAGATTGTGTTTGTGTTGGGATATTCTTGACTCCCAACTTGAGAATGGACACTTCTGGGCAAATGAACGTTGAGGTCACTATTTTTACCTTCAGAGAGTGGCCCCCTTATGTCTAGTCCCTCAGAGAGAAACTTAAATTTCCTAGATTATCTTCTAAGGGTTAGGATCATTTTAAATACTGAGTGATGATTTATCTTAATGAATGTTTGAGAAGATTCCACAACCTTGCTTGGAAACCAACTGTCAGAAACTAGTTTTTATTTTCAGCTTAAATTTTTCATATTTCATTTTTCCATTCTTTTAAATTCCTGCATTTGTGTGAAGATCACTGCATACAGATCATTTGTACACTTGCAGAACAATGTATTAATCAATCCCTTAACCTTCTCTGAGTCAAATTTCCTTATTTTCTTTAGAAAATACATACCTTCTTTTTCTCCATGTGGCTCTTCTTTGGTCCTATATGAAGGTTACCAATATAGTATATTGAAATTCTCAAGTTTTTGTTTTTAAGAATGTAAAGCAGTAATTCTCATTAGTCATGGTTCAAATGACATGGAACCACATCTGGAGATACCGACTTCATAGATCTGGAGTAAGACATAAGCATACTCTTACATTTTTTACATTTTTTAACATTGTCTTTTGAGGAGGAACTTTTTAGTTTGATGAAGTATCATTTTTCAATTTTTTTATAGTCTGTAATTTTTGAGTCTTAGGAAATTTTGCCTGATGTAAAGTGACTAACCTTTTCTTCTATTGGTTTTATAGTTTTAGCTTTTAAATTTGGGTCTATGATCCATTTTGAGTTAAGTTTGGTATATACAGGTAAAGATCCAGAGTTGTTCTTTGCTTTTTTTTTTTTTTTTGCGTGTGAATATTGTGCCAGTACTTTGGAAATCAATTTTATACATTGAATTGCCTTGGCACTTTTATCAAATATCAACAGAGCATATATGTGTTGGTCCATTTCTGGGCTTCTTTTCCATTGATCTATTAATTTTAATACTAATACCTTGACTATTGTAGCTTTATTATAAGTCTTAAGATCAGTAGTGTAAGTCCTCTGACTTTTTCCTTTGGTTTCAAAATTATTTTGGACATTCTAGTTCCCTGTACCTATACCTTTTATTTCTTATTTATTTTATTAGTATTTTTTTTTTTTTTTGAGAGAGAGAGAGAGAGGGAGAGAGGGAAAGAGGGATAGGGAGAGAGAGAATCTTAAGCAGGCACCACACCTAGTGCATAGCCCCAATGCAGGGCTCAGTCTCACAACCATGAGATCATGACCTGAACCAAAATCAAGAGTCAGACTCTCAACTGACTAGGCCACCCAAGTGGCCTATACATTTTACATTCCTGCATTTGTGTGAATGCACCCCCCCCTATACATTTTACAATCCATTTATTAATTTCTTTAAAAGAATCTGTTTGGTTTTGGATTGTACTGAAACTATTTTGAGAACTGACATTTTAACAGTATTGATGCTTTCAATCCATGAGCATAGTATATAAGTATTTATTTAAGACATCTTTAATGTCTTTTAATAATATTTTATAGTTTTCAGCATAAAGGTTTCACACATTTTAAATTTATCCCTTTCATATTTCATACTTTACATGCTACTGTAAATTATTTTTCTTTACTTTTTATTTCCTTCAGTATTTTATATCCACAAATTCATTGAGATAAAATTGAAGAACAACCCACTGCCCATATGTAATGTATACAATTTGATCAATTTTGACTTATTTATATACTCATGACACTATCATCACAATCAAAACAAAGGACATTTTCATCATTCTTCAAAGTTTCTTCATGCCTTTGCAGTTGATCCTTTCCTACACCTCTGGCCCCAGATATCTGTTAACCTGCCTTCTGTTATAATAAATTAGCTTGTATGCTCTAGAATTTTAGGTAAATCAAATCGTCCAGTATTACTTTTATTCTTGGCTTCTTTTACAAAACATAATGATTTCAAGATTCATCCATGTTATTGCATGCATGAATAATTGTTTCATTTTGTTGCTGAATACTGTTCTATTGTATGAATACACCAGGATTTATTTCTCTCTTCACCCATTGATGGACATTGGGTTGTTTCCAATTTATGGTGATTACAAATAAAGCTGTGATAAACATTTGTGTATGAGTCTCTGTATGGACATATGCTTTTGTTTCTCTTGAGTAAATACTTAGAAATGGAATGGCTTGGTTGGTATAGCATGTGAATGTTCAATTTTTTTTAATTTTTTTTTCAATGTTTATTTATTTTTGGGACAGAGAGAGACAGAGCATGAACGGGGGAGGGTCAGAGAGAGAGGGAGACACAGAATCGGAAACAGGCTCCAGGCTCTGAGCCATCAGCCCAGAGCCTGACGCGGGGCTCGAACTCACGGACCGCGAGATTGTGACCTGGCTGAAGTCGGACGCTTAACTGACTGCGCCACCCAGGCGCCCCGCGAATGTTCAATTTTTAAGGAAACTGCCTAACCATATTTTTGTGATTTCAGATTCTGATTGTTCAATGATAATATATAGAAATACAATTGCTTTTTGCACTTGCTAGTGTATAGAAATGCAGTTGATTTCACTTTGTATTCTGTGGCTTTGTTACACTCACTTAATAGTATCATTGCTTTTTTTTTTTTATAGATCCCTTAGGGTTTTTCAATAAAGGTGATCATGTTGTCTATAAATGTAGACAGTATTTGGGGCACCTGGGTGGCTCAGTCAGTTGAGTGTTGGACTTCAGCTCAGGTCATGATCTCACAGTTTGTGGGTTTGAGCCCTGCATCAGGCTCTGTGCTGACAGCTCAGAACCTGGAGCCTGCTTCCGATTCTGTGTCTCCCTCTCTTTTTGCCCCTCCTCCACTCATGTTCTCTCTCTCTCTCTCTCTCTCTCTCTCTCAGAAATGAACATTAAAAAAATATATAGACAGCTTTACTACTTTTTCAATTTTCATGCCTTTTATTTCTTTTTCTTGCCTTATTGCCCTGGCCAGGATCTCCACTATAAGATTGAATAAAAGTGGTAAAATTGGATATTCTTATAACTTGTTTTTCTGCTTTTTCATACAAAGCTAATGATGGACTCATATGAATCAAAAAGAATTCTCTTCTCTTCTACTGTTGGGTAGAGCTTGTGTAGAATTGGCTGCATTTCCTTTTAAATATTTGATAAAATTCACCACTAAAGCCATCTGGGCCTTAAGTTTTCATTGTAGGACCTTTTAAAGTTAGAAACTCATTTTCTCTAATATAATAGGAACATTCAACTTAATGTATTTCTACTTTAGTGGATTTTGGTAGTTCATGTCATTTAAGAAATTGCCCATTTTATTTTAGTTATTGGAATATAATTTTCATAGGATTACCTTATTAGTCTTTTAATGCCTGCAGAATCAGTAATGATGCCTTGTTTCTTATTCATGGTGTTGGTAATTTGTGTCTTCTTTTTTCTTCATTATTAGTATAACTATGTTTGTCAATTTTTTTTCCTCTTTTCAAAGAAGCGGTTTTTGATTTTCTTGATTTTCTCTAGTGTTTTTTATGTTTCATATTTTATTGACTTTTGCTCGAATCTTTACTATATCTTTTCTTCTCCTACTTCAGTTTGTTTCCTTTTTTTCTAATTTGTAAAGTGGAAGCTTAGATCATTGATTGGATATCTTCCTTTTTTCTCCCTTACATAAGTATTTAATGCTATCCCCCAGGCACTGCATTTTACATATCTTGTTGTGCTGTATTTCCATTTTCATACAGTTAAAGTATTTTAAAATTAACTTTGTGATTTCTTCTGTGGCCTACAAGTTATTTGGCTGTGTGTCACTTAACTTAAAATATTTGAAGATTTCCCAGATATCATTTAAGGAAAATGATTTCTAATTTAAATCAGTGTGATAAGAGAACATACCATGTATGTGTTCAGTGTTTTAAATTTTATTGAGTCTTGTTTTAAGACCCCAAATCGTCTATCTCTTTAAATAGTTCACATGCACTTGAAAAGAATATGCATTTTACTATTGCTTGACAGAATTCTATAAATATGTATTTGGTCAAGTTGGTTGATAGTGTTGTTCAAGTCTTAAATAGACATACTGATATTCTCTCTAGTTTCTTTATTGATTATTAAGAGTGGGATATTGAAATATCTAATTATAATTATGGATTTGTTTAATTCTGCCTTTAGTTTTCTCATGTTAATCTACATGTATTTTGAATCTCTGATAATAAGTACAAACACATTCAGGAGATTTTATGCCTCTTAAAAAATTTACCCCATCATCATTATGAATTTACTTTCTCTGGAAATGTTCATTTTTCTGAAATCTATTTTGTCTAATACTTGTATAGCCACTTCTGTTTCCTTTTGACTATTGTTTTCACAGCGTATATCTTTTGGTATCAATTTACTTTTAACATATTGTATATTTATATGTCAAGTGTGTTTCTTTAATACAAGATAGAGATTAGCATTGTTTATGTTTTATGTAATTTAACAATATATATACCTTTAACTTGAAATATTTGGAAATTTATTTCTAAGTATTTCATATTTTTGAGACTATTTTAAATTCTACTATTTTCTCTCTTTTTCTATCTTTTTTGGTTATTTATTTTACAAATTTATTCAGGCATAATTGAAGTACAATAAAACTGTACATATTTAAATATATAATTTGATCATTTTTGACTTACATATGCACCCATGAAACTATTACTACAGTCACATAATGAATGTTTCCATCACCAAACTATTGTATTGCAGGAGTATAAACTGTTATGTGAATATTGATGTAGTCAGGTTTAAATCTACCATCTTGCTATTTAGGCTTTATTTGTCCTATCTCTTCTTTGTTCTTTTTTCTTTTCTTCTTTTTCTCTGTTACTTTTTCTTGTCAGATTAGTTTTTTTTTAATAATTCTATTTTATCTCCATTGTTAACATATTAGCTATACTTCTTTATTTTCTATTCTGTTGATGTAGACTTTACATTACATAGTTTTATTATCACAGTCTGTCTTCAAATAATATATTATCAGATAAGAAACTTACTAACCTTGTTTTTCCATTTTGACCTTCCTCAGCTTGTGCTATTTTTGTAGTCAATTTTACTTACAAATCTACAAGCCACATAACGTATGGTTATTGCTTTTGCTCTAAGGAGGTAAGAAATGAAAAAAAAATGCCTTTTATACTTTATCACAACTTAGCCTTTCTTGTGATCTTCATTTCTTTGAGTAGATCTACATTTCTATCTACGTTTACTTTACTTCTCCCTGAAGAACTTTCTTTAGTGTGTTCCATAGCTCTAGTCCGCTGGGGATGAATTCTCTCGATTTTTGTAAACCAAAATAAATTTACTTTGACTCTCATTTTCAAAAAGATATTTTTTCTGGGTATAGAATTCTAGGTTGGCAGTTCTTTTCCTTTTGTGCTTTAAAGATGTTGTTACATTGTCTTCTCGCTTGTGTGGTTTCTTGAAAAGTCTACTTCATTATTTTTTGTTATTGTTCATAATGTGCCATTTTTAGTCTTGCTGCTTTCAGGGCTTCTCCCTCAACTCCCTAGTTTATGTTAATTTTATTGTGATATGCCTTTGCATAGTTTTCTTCTTGTGTCTTCTGCATGAGTTGTGGTGAACTTGTTGGATTTAAGGATTTCTGTATTTTATCAAATTTGGAATATAAGGTGATTATTATTTCAAATATTTTTCTACCCCCTACCTTTCTGGGTCTTCAGTTATCCTTATGTTAGGCTTATTGTTATCTTCCCACAACCCACTGATGGCCTTTTTGTTTTTATTTTACTCTTTTTTTCCTATGTATTTCATTTTGTATAGTTATATTACTGTATTTATAAACTCACTTATTTCCCCTTCTGTAAAGTTTATTCTGTTTTTAATCCTATTTGGCATGATTTTTATTTCATATATTTTATTTTTCAGCCTTAGAAGTTCAGTTTTTGTTTTTTATTTTCCACTTCCCAAAATTTCAGGTTTCCCATACCTTCTTTATTAGATCTAGATATCTAGATATCTAAATATCTAAATCTAGATATCTAGAGTATCCAAATCTAGATATGGATTATCTAGATTTTAACTTAATATATACTATCAACATATTTAAGTGTGGTTCTTTTATTTTATTTTTTATTTTTTTTAACATTTATTTATTTTTGAGAGACAGAGAGATACAGAGTGCAAGCAGGGGAGGTGCAGAGAGAAAGGGAGACACAGAATTCGAAGCAGGCCCCAGGCTCTGAGCTGTAAGCACAGAGCCTGACACAGGGCTCAAACCCACAAACCACAAGATCATGACCTGAGTCAAAGTCGGATGCTCAATCGACTGAGCCACCCAGGTGCCCCTATTTGAGTATGGTTCTAATCATTGATTTTTCTCTTGGATTTGCATCATACTTTCCCACTTCTTTGCACATTTGGCCATTTTTGGTTGAATGCTAACACATGTGAATTTTAGGTTGTTTTCTGGATTTTTGAAGGGAGTAATATTTTCTTTTTCTTTTATTTTTTATTTAAAAATTTTCTCTTTTAATGTTTATTGTATTTTATTGTATTTTATTTTATTTTGAAGGAAAGAGAGATGGAGCATGAGTAGGGAGACAGGGAGATGCAAAATCTGAAGCAGGATCCATACTTTGAGCTGTCAGCACAGAGTTCAACACCAGGCTTGAACTCACAAGCCATGAGATCATGACCTGAGCTGAAGTTGGCAGCTTAACTGACTGAGTCACCCAGGAGCCCTATGGGACTAATATTTCAAATATTTGAGAGCTTTGTTCTTGGATAAAGTTAAGTTACATGGGTCCAATATTATCCTTTGAGGCTTCCTTTCAAGGTTTGTTAGTGAGGGTTCAGATACCCTTTATTCTAGACTAATTTGCTAACAGAACAGTACAGTACTTCCGAGGACTCTACTACATACTCTGTATTAGAAGGGCTTTTTACTCTGGCTAGTGAGAATAGATCCTATTTCTAGACCAATTTAGCCTTTGAGAATTGAGCTGCCTCTTTCTAGTGGTTCCTCACTACTACTGGCCTCACTACTCATGTGCAGATCGGTACCTAGCCAGACACTCAAGGGAAACTCTTCTATAGCACCTCTCCTGCATTCTTCCTTTTACTAGCAGACTTCTCTCCTCCTTGTTACTTTGCTTTCAAGGTTTCAGCCACTTTTACCCCCCAAAATCTGTGTTCTGTCTCTGAAACTCAGCAAAATTGCAGTCTCTCTTTTGATTCTCCTCCTTATGTTGTGGCTTGGAAAATCTTCTCATGTAGTGAGCTTGGGCCTTTGTAGGGATCAAATCATTTGTTTCTGCTTTCCCAGGGATCACTGTCCAGTGCTTCCTGTTGTCCAGTATTCATTTTATTATTCCATATCTTGATCTTTGGTCTGTTTGTTTTTTGTTTTTTTAGAGGGAGAGAGAGAGAAGATCCTAAGCAGGCTCCATGCTCAGTGCAGAACACAACATGGGCCCAATCCCATGACCCTGGGATCATGACCTGAGCCCAAAAATGAAGAGTTGGATGCTCAACTGGATGAGCCACACAGGTGCCCCTCTTTTGTCTGTTTTCAAAATTTTTTAAGGATGTAAGGCAAATCTGGTACTTTTTACTTCATCATGGCTGGACCTATGTTCTAAATGCAGAAAAAAAAAGAAAAAAAGAAATTTATAGTAAAAATAGAAGGTCCTATCACACAACTCAGGGCGAGAATACAACCAAGATTTGAGTATAAGGAATTGATCATATTCAGCAACCCAGGTGATGCTTTCTTTTTCTTTTTTTTTTTTTTAATTTTTTTTTTCAACGTTAATTCATTTTTGGGAGAGAGAGAGACAGAGCATGAACAGGGGAGGGGCAGAGAGAGAGGGAGACACAGAACCGGAAACAGGCTCCAGGCTCCGAGCCATCAGCCCAAAGCCCGACGCGGGGCTCGAACTCACGGACCCCGAGATCGTGACCTGGCTGAAGTCGGACGCTTAACCGACTGCGCCACCCAGGCGCCCCGATGCTTTCTTTTTCTATCTCTTATCTCTGCATCTCTCTATCAGTCTCTGCTGACTGGTTGTTTTCTGTTTCTCCAGGCTGTATGGTTAAATGTGTCCACATCAAAATAAGTCAGGCAGAGAAAGGCAGATACCATATGTTTTCACTCATATGTGGATCTTGAGAAACTTAACAGAGGACCATGGGAGGACCAAGGGGGATAGGTTACAGAGAGGGAGGCAAACCATAAGACACTCTTAAATACTGAGAACAAACTGAGGTTTGATGGGGGGTGGGAGAGAAGGGAAAGTGGGTGATGGGCATTGAGGAGGGCAGCTGTTGGGATGAGCACTGGGTGTTGCATGGAAAACAATTTGACAATAAATTATATTTAATATAAAAAATGTGTCCACTTCACAGGTGTCAGATTTACATATTATTGTTCTATTAACTTGCAGAAACTTCTTGAGGTATTTTCCTTTACAACATTAATTTGTTTGCAAAAACAGTTTGAGGTTCCTAGAAAACATGTAATTAAATATTATTTTAACAACATTATTTTACCTAAGAATGCTGATTTGAATTTACTATTTAATATGGCATTATAGTTAATATCAAAGTATTCTGCACATTATTTGTTTACCCTTGCACAATCTAGTTTCATTCAATTTTAAAAACAGTTGTTATGGTTTTGTTGATTTACTCATAATGATGTCTCCATTTGTTCTTGAGTGATTACAACTGATTTGGAATCCATATGTGTCTACAAATAATTTAAAATTTTCTGCCATTGCGTATTTATGTTCATGTGTACTCAATTGTATATTTTATTCTATTGTCTGATTAACATTAAGGCTTTCCTGGAAGCTGTGATATCTTCTCAACTTTGCCTCAACTAAATTGCTTGGTGCTATCAATAATTATTTTTTATTTGAAATGTTTCTTAAAAACAAAGCATATTAATTGTCTTTGTGGCAATTTTTCTATCATCAGACACCTTACTACTGATGTTTTCCCATCACAAAACACAGATATCACACCTTTATCTTTAACAAATTAAGAGCTGATTTGGAATGAAATTGAAAGTTTATAACTATACATCTCCTGGCAACTTATGGTACCATGTAGAAGAATATAGAAGAAATACTACTGAATATCATTGTATAACTACGACATTAAGGTTTTTTTTTTTATATATATCTGAAATTTATTGTCAAATTGGTTTCCATACAAAACCCAGTGCTCATCCCAAAAGGTGCCCTCCTCAATACCCATCACCCACCCTCTCCTCCCTCCCACCCCCCATCGACCCTCAGTTTGCTCTCAGTTCTCAACAGTCTCTTATGCTTTGGCTCTCTCCCACTCTAACCTCTTTTTTTTTTTTTTCCTTCCCCTCCCCCATGGGTTCCTGTTAAGTTTCTCAGGATCCACATAAGAGTGAAACCATATGGTATCTGTCTTTCTCTGTATGGCTTATTTCACTTAGCATCACACTCTCCAGTTCCATCCACGTTGCTACAAAAGGCCATATTTCATTTTTTCTCATTGCCACGTAGTATTCCATAGTGTATATAAACCACAATTTCTTTATCCATTCATCAGTTGATGGACATTTAGGCTCTTTCCATAATTTGGCTATTGTTGAGAGTGCTGCTATGAACATTGGGGTACAAGTGCCCCTATGCATCAGTACTCCTGTGTCCCTTGGATAAATTCCTAGCAGTGCTATTGCTGGGTCATAGGGTAGGTCTATTTTTAATTTTCTGAGGAACCTCCACACTGCTTTCCAGAGTGGCTGCACCAATTTGCATTCCCACCAACAGTGCAAGAGGGTTCCCGTTTCTCCACATCCTCTCCAGCATCTATAGTCTCCTGATTTGTTCATTTTGGCCACTCTGACTGGCATGAGGTGATACCTGAGTGTGGTTTTGATTTGTATTTCCCTGATAAGGAGCGACGCTGAACATCTTTTCATGTGCCTGTTGGCCATCCGGATGTCTTCTTTAGAGAAGTGTCTATTCATGTTTTCTGCCCCTTTCTTCACTGGGTTATTTGCTTTTTGGGTGTGGAGTTTGGTGAGCTCTTGATAGATTTTGGATACTAGCCCTTTGTCTGATATGTCATTTGCAAATATCTTTTCCCATTCCGTTGGTTGCCTTTTAGTTTTGTTGGTTGTTTCCTTTGCTGTGCAGAAGCTTTTTATCTTCATAAGGTCCCAGTAATTCACTTTTGCTTTTAATTCCCTTGCCTTTGGGGATGTGTCGAGTAAGAGATTGCTACGGCTGAGGTCAGAGAGGTCTTTTCCTGCTTTCTCCTCTAAGGTTTTGATGGTTTCCTGTCTCACATTCAGGTCCTTTATCCATTTTGAGTTTATTTTTGTGAATGGTGTGAGAAAGTGGTCTAGTTTCAACCTTCTGCATGTTGCTGTCCAGTTCTCCCAGCACCATTTGTTAAAGAGACTGTCTTTTTTCCATTGGATGTTCTTTCCTGCTTTGTCAAAGATGAGTTGGCCATACGTTTGTGGGTCTAGTTCTGGGGTTTCTATTCTATTCCATTGGTCTATGTGTCTGTTTTTGTGCCAATACCATGCTGTCTTGATGATGACAGCTTTGTAGTAGAGACTAAAGTCTAGGATTGTGATGCCTCCTGCTTTGGTCTTCCTCTTCAAAATTACTTTGGCTATTCGGGGCCTTTTGTGGTTCCATATGAATTTTAGGATTGCTTGTTCTAGTTTCGAGAAGAATGCTGGTGCAATTTTGATTGGGATTGCATTGAATGTGTAGATAGCTTTGGGTAGTATTGACATTTTGACAATATTTATTCTTCCAATCCATGAGCAGGGAATGTCTTTCCATTTCTTTAAATCTTCTTCAATTACCTTCATAAGCTTTCGATAGTTTTCAGCATACAGATCCTTTACATCTTTGGTTAGATTGATTCCTAGGTATTTTATGCTTCTTGGTGCAATTGTGAATGGGATCAGTTTCTTTATTTGTCTTTCTGTTGCTTCATTGTTAGTGTATAAGAATGCAACTGATTTCTGTACATTGATTTTGTATCCTGCAACTTTGCTGAATTCATGTATCAGTTCTAGCAGACTTTTGGTGGAGTCTGTCGGATTTTCCATGTATAATATCATGTCATCTGCAAAAAGCGAAAGCTTGACTTCATCTTTGCCAATTTTGATGCCTTTGATTTCCTTTTGTTGTCTGATTGCTGATGCTAGAACTTCCAGCACTATGTTAAACAACAGCGTTGAGAGTGGACATCCCTGTCGTGTTCCTGATCTCAGGGAAAAAGCTCTCAGTTTTTCCCCGTTGAGGATGATGTTAGCTGTGGGCTTTTCATAAACGGCTTTTATGATCTTTAAGTATGTTCCTTCTATCCCGACTTTCTCAAGGGTTTTTATTAAGAAAGGGTGCTGGATTTTGTCAAAGGCCTTTTCTGCATCGATTGACAGGATCATATGGTTTTTCTCTTTTTTTTTGTTAATGTGATGTATCACGTTGATTGATTTGCGAATGTTGAACCAGCCCTGCATCCCAGGAATCAATCCCACTTGATCATGGTGAACAATTCTTTTTATATGCCGTTGAATTCGATTTGCTAGTATCTTATTGAGAATTTTGGCATCCGTATTCATCAGGGATATTGGCCTGTAGTTCTCTTTTTTTACTGGGTCTCTGTCTGGTTTAGGAATCAAAGTAATACTGGCTTCATAGAATGAGTCTGGAAGTTTTCCTTCCCTTTCTATTTCTTGGAATAGCTTGAGAAGGATAGGTATTATCTCTGCTTTAAACGTCTGGTAGAACTCCCCTGGGAAGCCATCTGGTCCTGGACTCTTATTTGTTGGGAGATTTTTGATAACCGATTCAATTTCTTCGCTGGTTATGGGTCTGTTCAAGCTTTCTATTTCCTCCTGATTGAGTTTTGGAAGAGTGTGGGTGTTCAGGAATTTGTCCATTTCTTCCAGGTTGTCCAATTTGTTGCCATATAATTTTTCATAGTATTCCCTGATAATTGTTTGTATCTCTGAGGGATTGGTTGTTATAATTCCATTTTCATTCATGATTTTATCTATTTGGGTCATCTCCCTTTCTTTTTGAGAAGCCTGGCTAGAGGTTTGTCAATTTTGTTTATTTTTTCAAAAAACCAACTCTTGGTTTCGTTGATCTGCTCTACAGTTTTTTTAGATTCTATATTGTTTATTTCTGCTCTGATCTTTATTATTTCTCTTCTTCTGCTGGGTTTAGGCTGCCTTTGCTGTTCTGCTTCTATTTCCTTTAGGTGTGCTGTTAGATTTTGTATTTGGGATTTTTCTTGTTTCTTGAGATAGGCCTGGATTGCAATGTATTTTCCTCTCAGGACTGCCTTCGCTGCGTCCCAAAGCGTTTGGATTGTTGTATTTTTATTTTCATTTGTTTCCATATATTTTTTAATTTCTTCTCGAATTGCCTGGTTGACCCACTCATTCGTTAGTTGGGTGTTCTTTAACCTCCATGCTTTTGGAGGTTTTCCAGACTTTTTTCTGTGGTTGATTTCAAGCTTCATAGCATTGTGGTCTGAAAGTATGCATGGTATGATTTCAATTCTTGTAAACTTATGAAGGGCTGTTTTGTGACCCAGTATATGATCTATCTTGGAGAATGTTCCATGGGCACTCGAGAAGAAAGTATATTCTGTTGCTTTGGGATGCAGAGTTCTAAATATATCTGTCAAGTCCATCTGATCCAATGTCTCATTCAGGTCCCTTGTTTCTTTATTGACCGTGTGTCTAGATGATCTATCCATTTCTGTAAGTGGGGTGTTAAAGACCCCTGCAATTACCACATTCTTATCAATAAGGTTGCTTGTGTTTATGAGTAATTGTTTTATATATTTGGGCGCTCCAGTATTCGGCGCATAGACATTTATAATTGTTAGCTCTTCCTGATGGATAGACCCTGTCACTATTATATAATGTCCTTCTTCATCTCTTGTTACAGCCTTTAATTTAAAGTCTAGTTTGTCTGATATAAGTATGGCTACTCCAGCTTTCTTTTGGTTTCCAGTAGCATGATAAATAGTTCTCCATCCCCTCACTCTCAATCTAAAGGTGTCCTCAGGTCTAAAATGAGTCTCTTGTAGACAGCAAATAGATGGGTCTTGTTTTTTTATCCATTCTGATACCCTATGTCTTTTGGTTGGCACATTTAATCCATTTACATTCAGTGTTATTACAGAAAGATATGGGTTTAGAGTCATTGTGATGTCTGTATGTTTTATGCTTGTAGTGATGTCTCTGGTACTTTGTCTCACAGGGTCCCCCGACATTAAGGGTTTTTGAATGAACGTGAGTCATAGGTCAGGTCAAGTATGCAGTTCAGTTCAAACATTGTCCAAAATATTGGTTGAACAAATAAGTGAATAAATATTGAATGTAATGTGAGCTATCCCCATTCATAAATTAACCATGGATCTCATTGAATTGAGAAGAAATAGATCATCGGAAAATACTGTATAATAAATATGTGATTATATTCACTATTACACAACCTGGTTGTCTTTCTTAATTAAAAGTTTGTCTTAATTAATTTAAAAGCTTGCTGCTGTTTGATTTTAAAAATAATTTGTAGATGTTTCTTGAAAACACATTCATTGTTGATTTTATACCTTCCTGGACTGTTTGGATTTATTTTTACCATGTGAATTTCTTTCCAAGAAATAAAATAAAAATGCTTGTTAAAAATTCAAAATGAAAAAAAAAATTTACAATAAAAAACTCATTACTCAGACTTGACACCAAAAGCACAATCCATAAAAATAAAAATTGATAAATTGGACCTTATCAAAATTTAAAACTTCTGCTATGCCAAAGACTGTGTTAAGAAGATGAAAAGACAGGAGCCCTTGTATGGCTCAGTTGGTTGGGCATCTGACTCAATCTCAGCTTAGGTGTTGATCTCATGGTTGTGAGTTCAAACCCCATGTTGGGCTCTGTGCTGATCACAAAGCCTACTTAAAAATAAAATACTTAGGAAAATGAAAAAACAAACTACAGAGTAGGAGGAAATATTTGTGGATCATGTATTGACAAGGAACTTGTGTCTAGAATCTATTAAGAACTTTCAAAGCCCAGTTATAATACAGCAAATAATCCCATTACAAAATGGGCAAAAGACAGCAAGAAATATTCCACTGAGGAGGATAAACATATGGGAAATAAGTACCTGAAAAGATATTCAACATTCTTGGCAATTTGAAAGGGCACATTCAAACCACAGTGCAGTCTCATGCACCCCTATCAGAATGGCTAAAATTAAAAAAAAAAAAAAAAGATAACACAAAATCCTGGTGATGGTGTTGAGAAACTGGTTCACTCGCACATTGATAGTGCAGATTTTAATGGTATAGCCACTCTGCTAAAGAGTGTGGCAATTTCTTAGAAAGCTAAACATGTATTTAACAAATGATTCAGCAAATGCATTCTGTCATTTATCCTAGAGATATGAAAATGTACATTCACACAAAAACCTGTACATGAATATTCAAAGCATCTTTATCTTAATAGTCAAAAACTAGAAATAACCCAAATGTTCTTCAATGGATTAATGGTTAAATAAACTGTGGTCCATACTTCCTATGAGACACTACTCAGCAATAAAAAGAGAACTATTGATACATCCTTTCATGGATTTCAATGGAATTATGCTGAGTGAAAAAGACCACTTTCAAAAGGTTATATGCTGTATGGTTTCATTTATATAACAGTTTTGAAATGGCAAAATGATAGAAATGGAAAACATGAGCTGTTTCCAGGGGTTAGGGAGGGGAGTTGGGAGGGATGGTGCACTGTGGTTATAAAGGGTAGCACCAACAAGCCTAGTGATGGAACTCTTCTGTGTCCTGACTGTTGTGGTGGTCAGACCAATCTACACATATGATAAAATTGTATGTATGAAAATTACATACACACATCGACACAAATGAGGGCATGTAAAACTAGTAAAATCTGAAATAGATCATTGGATTTAATCAGTGTTAATTTCCTGGTTGTGATGTTATGCTATAGTTATGCAAGATATTATCATTGAGTGAAACTAGCTGAAGGATTTTTGGGATCTTGCTGTATTATTCCTTGAAACTGCATGTGAATCTACAGTTATCTAAAAGTACAAACTTAAAAAAAAGTGGTTATTCACTGCTATTATGAATATACTACTGTAGTCTGTACTTAGCATTGCTATAGACATCAATCTGAAGAATGATATCGAGTAACTCATTGGATCAAGTCAGAAAATTCTGGGGGACAAAAAAAGAAAAGAAAGAAAGAAAGAAAAAGAGAGAAAGAAAGAAAGAAAGAAAGAAAGAAAGAAAGAAAGAAAGTAAGTAAGTGTTGGAGACTCTCCTGAAAGGAGTGATTTAATGAATCCTGAAGGGGATGCTGAGAGGCTGGAGTGTCTGGTCTAACTGGAGAACATGATCAAGTCCTAGCACTCATGTCATAGATCCAGGTTGGGTAGAAGGACACTGAAAGAAGCTCGACTATAGGCTGTATTTTCTGGAAGCAGATGATGAGATGGAAGTTAGGGTGTTTATTGGGGATTAGCATGGATAAAAGAAAGGTGATCATAATAGATCTCTGAAGGGAGCTCTACCCAATGGCTCAGGCATTAGATGTAGATCACTTTCATTGAGCAGAACCTCAGGTGAAGAGGCTATCTGCCACTGAGGCAGATCCTGAAAGAGCTGAGTGTTGGAGAATGTCTCCTTGCTGCACTTCCCAAAGCTGGGCAACAAACCCTGCCTGGAATGGGGATGCAGGTAGTGTATTTTTATGTCTATCACAGTTGACATACATAGATCCAGGTCAGTGATGGACTCAAACAAATAGTAAAAATAAATAAATACAATGGAATTTGGAGAAAGAGACTGGGAACAAACATGCAGTTCTTCTTAACAACATGAGAGGATGTAACTTCATCTAAGAATAAAAGTGACATTGGAAGGCTTTGGCTTCTTTCTGTAAATTGATGAAGATATGTAATGAATGTGGCATAGGCTTCGGTCTTTGAGCGCTCACTTTTTTTTGTTTTTTTAATATCCCATTCTAGATAGTGTTTGCAATTGTTGGATTACTAAGAAATACTAGTTGAAATCATGCAAGGGATTTTATTATTATAATGGTTATTTTGGCTTTGCAGAAAAAAATGTTTCCACCCACCCACTTCCTGGTCTACGGGACAACCTGCTACCTATCAGTCAGTTGCAGAAAATGTTGACAAAGTCTCACTCACTGAACTGATTTCACCCTCCATTTGAGCAACGGGATATTTTACAGATATGAGAGGCTGCTGTTTATCCTCCATTTAGGACTCCCTCAGTGTGTTCATAGAGATGGTTAGAACTGGCAGGTACCAGAGGAAAAACTCTTCAAAGGAGCCTGTTAGCATTTTCTTATTCCTGTTGAATGGAACCTGCAAAAGCTATTGTTACATTTCTTATGGAGTTCCCCAACGCCTCTTAGAAATGAGCCATATTTAGTTTAAAACAAATTTCCTGAAGTAAACAGTATATTTCCCTGATTTTCATCTCTCTTGGTGAGCTTCCAAAAAACTTGGAAGTGAATTAGTGTGCAATTTGCATCCAAATCTTAGCCAAGGGGATGTGGTTTATTATAATACATGGTCCTCCTAATTATTGAACAGCCCAAGAAAACTCGGCCCAGTGTGCATCTGTTCTTGCTTGACCACACTGCCAAACATAATTTGGCAAGCACAGAAATGTACATTGAGCAGACCTACAGTCTAATTTGCATTAGAGTTTGTGGTAATTATATGAAAGCTATAACTGAATGAGCTTGTCCTCTCTTTTTTAGATCACTTCATTTCTAAAAAATAAACAAGAAGCAAACCCCTCAAAGAATTTCCTTTTATATGTGTCTTTGAGGTTTCTCAATGTGATTTAATCATTGCCCAAGTGTTAGTTCTGCTTATACATGAAGAAAAAACATCTTTCCCGCATATTTCATGCAGACTTTCTTCTATTAGCCTTGATGTCTATGGGTCGACTGTGCATGTTTCAATATATATTTGATATCATTGCTCAAGAGAATGAATTAGGCTACTGCCGACCAGATGTCTGCATTATTTGGCAATGTGCATCCAAGAATCAACAAATAGGTTCATCGTCAAATTGTTTTAAGGAGTAATAAGTAGTCATTGAAAGAGCTGTAAATTAAAAATCGCAAAGTTCTCACTGAGATATTATCTTTGTTGGACAACCTTAAATAGACCACTAATCCCTCTGATTCTCAGCTTTTTTATCTATAAAATGGGGATATTGATGCCTCCTTTGTGTACCTTATATAGTTTATGGGGGTCTCAACTGGAAGAAAAAAAATATTTAAAAGTATTTTGGTGTTGGGGCACGTGGGTGGCTCAGTTGTTTGACGGACTCCTGATTTTGGCTCAACTCATGATCTCACAGTGGTGAGATCAAGCCTTATGTCAGGCTCTGCCCTGGGTGTGAAGCCTGCTTAGGATTCTCTCTCTCTCCCTCTCCCTCTGCTCTATTCAGGTGCACGTGTGTGCTCTCTCACTCTCTAAAAAAAAAAGTGTTTTGGTGTCAAAAGTATAAATGATAAAGTTTTTTAAAATGATATTATTATTAGCTACATATCAATACATACACCCAGTCTGTAGCAAATAATGTGGCCTACTGCACAAACTACGTTCAGAGACCATCAGGGAAGCTGAAGCTTTAGCTGGTGGGGGTTCTGGCAGTTGGGGTGATCATGGCTCAAGTGCTCTAGAGTTGTACTGTCCAATATGGCGGCCACTAGCCACACGTATCGATTGAGCACTTGAAATGTAGCTAGCTTGAAATAAGATATGCTGTAAGTACAACATACACACAAGATAACAGACTGAGTATAATAAAAAGAGTAAAAAACCTTATTAATATTTTTCCAATGATTGCAGTACATGGAGTGAAGTACATGTATTTTCAAATTGTCTCTGTTGCTTTGACTTTTTGAATATGGCTCCTAGAGAGAAGGAAGAGGGAGAGGGAAACCAAGAAACAGACTTTAACTATAGAGAACAAATTGGTTGTTACCAGAGGAGAGGTGGCTGGGGGAGAGGTGCGGGGACAGGTTAAATAGGTGATGGGGATTAAGGAGTGCACTTGTGATGAGCGCCAGGTGTTGTATGGAAGTGTTACATCTCTATATCGTACAGCTGAAACTAATGTTACACAGTATGTTAACTAGCTGGAATTTAAATAAAACCTTTAAAAAGTAAAAACATGGGGGGGAAATAAAGAAATTTAGCTTCTAGAAAACTGGAAATTACATAAATGACTTACATTATATTTCTCTTAGACAGTGCTACTCTAGGGCACGGATCTATGGAATATGTGAATTCTATCCAGGGCTAAAGCCAGAACCAGGAAATAAACAGGCAATTGAAGCACAAAGCAGGTGCAAAGCAACAGGATAGTGACCGGGGACCCCAAGCCAGAATTAGTGGATTCGGAAGGGTGAGTAGTAAACGGAGCTTAGAGGTATTTTTTGGAACATGTATTAGAATTGCACTTACAGAAAGCCCTTGGCTTTGTGGGTGGAGAGGGAGCTATTGAAGACACCAACCAGATCAGACATACCAGTATTATTCTTCAAAAACTATTATATTTAATAAAACCGCAACAGTCTAGAGCGTTCAGGGAACGCTTTTTTTGTGTGTGTGAATGTTTGACCGTTCTGGTCATTTTAGTGTTTATCCTTTAAATATCAAAGCTAAGACAAAATTTGAAGCATTTCATATGGAAATATTTCTTAAAATATGTTAGGAACTTTTTGTCTTCTTATACAGAATATACTGAATATAATTTTTGTGGCATCGAATTTATATAAGGTAATTATCATGGATATAAATTATAATTTTCTATAATGTATTAATGATCTACGAAATATTGTGGGGTTTGATTAGAGAGTGGCTGTTTGCTCCAACACTAAATGGCCCCAGCTGGGAATATGGTTCAAGCTATGTCTGTTTCTATATCTCTCCACATTTCCTTTTGCTACCAATCAGCACATTCTTATGTTCTCAATGTGTCTTCAAATGTCTTCACCCATTAATCTGTTGTATCTCGTTTGTATCTGTTTGTATCTCCAGAGTGGGGCTGGAAGTGGGGACAAAGAAAAACAATTAAATGGCTCTTTTACAGTGTAGAAAAAGCAAGTGTAAATATGTTGAGTAAGGACCTGAGGATTTTCCACCTACGCACAAGTTAATGATGATGGATTTCGTGACATTTTGCTTTATCACAGGCATTTTTTTTTTGGCCGGTTTAATGTTAGGCACTATCATCTAAGCTTGCTTGCTTGAGAAATAAAATTTCAAATATTTGAGATTTAAATATGATACATTTTGCTGTGATACAGAGTCAGAAATAATAGACCCTTCCTGGCCTGCCAAACAAGATGCATCTCTTCCTATCAGGAAGGGACATAATGCTTTCATCTTATTGGGATCCAACACTAAACTATGCCTTCTGTAGCACCAATCTCACATCAATTTAGAACTCAGGTGTCTTCTATTATTCACATGCTATTTGGCATGGCATTCTGTACAAAGTACAAAATACCTTTGCTGACTATTTAGTAATGTTATTTATAAACTTATTTAGACTATAGCTCTGTTAAGCTATCATGTGAACTACATGAAATACCCATATTAGACATGTGTTAAGTTTAAAAGTAGAAAGTCAGATTTCTGGTTAGGTCAGTGATCGTCAATGGATATTTTTATGTCTTTTATCATGTTTTCATCATTAACTGTACATTTAGTGAGCATAAAGACATTTAATCTAAGCTTTATGATAACCAAAACTATGGGTTCAACCATTGTAGATTTAGTGAAATGTGTACCCAAAAAACCCAAAAAAAGTTACAATGCCCTAGTTTCTTTCTGTCTGTGAAACTTGAACTTGTTGGAGCTGTACATGCCACAAATTATAATCACTAATTGTTGAATCTGAAAGAGCAGCCAGTTTGTTATCACTAGGAGATAGATGCCCATTCATTGTATAGCCACACAGGGCTGTGATCCCTGTGAGGTGACAGCACACATGTAATCCCAGGAGACAGTGCATCTGAGTCAAGGGCATAAGAAACTGGAGTAATCTTGTCTTGGCCACGTAACAGCTGTATGATCCTTCCTTTCTGTACTAAATTCCTCTCTACTTATCTGTGACATAGAGATGGTAATAATACCTACTTCCTGGCATCTTGTTACACTAGCTGTTGTTATTGTTGTATTTCGTTTCAGTGATGGTTTTTAAACAAATCTGGGAAAAGAAACATGATTTTTTTTCTCTGGTTTTTGCTTCTGACACAGAACAGCAAATGTGGTTATTAGATATTGGGTTTTAGAGTGATTCAACCAAGGTGACCAACTTTGCAGAATGACATCTATGGCCTATGAGGTAAAGCAGTGCAAGCATGCATAATGAGAAACCCCACAAAGAGTTTTACACCAGAAAACAGACCATTGATTTGGCCAATATAGAGAGTGTATACTTATGTGCCAATAAAGACACATGTAGGCAGAAGAATATGATATAAATACAAGTGATCTAGCACTTTTTATTTTATTTTTTATTTAAAAAAAAAATTTTAATGTTTATTTATTTTTGAGACTGAGAGAGATAGAGCATCAGTGGGGGTGGGGCACAGAGAGACGGAGACACAGAGTCCAAAGCAGGTTCCAGGCTCTGAGCTGTTACCACAGAGCCCGACACGGGGCTCAGAGTCACAAACAGTGAGATCATGACCTGAGCCAAAGTCAGACGCTTAACCAACTCAGCCATCTAGGCGCCCCATGAAAAATAAATATTTCACCACAAATCTAGTGAAACAATTACTGAATTATTCTAAATGAGTTTATGTATTTATGTACATATGTATGTATGTATGTATGTATGTATGTATGTATGTGTGTATTTAGAGGGTGTGCGAGCAGAGGACAGGCAGAGAGAGTGGGAGAGAGAGAACCCCAAGTAGGCTCCATGCTGTCATCTAGGCACCCAACTCAGGGCTCGATCCCATGAACTGTGAGATCATGATCTGAGCCGAAATCAAGAATTAGAGGCTTAACCAACTGAGCGACCCAGCTGCCCCTTGAATTATTCTAAAAATATTGTTAGAACTATTCTTTAAATCAAAACTTATCATTTTAGCAGCGTTAATGTCATATGTTGAGTGCCTTCTTCTTGAATGTTTATTCTTGTTTAATGTTTGTAATACTTCTTTTATTATTCCCATATTACAAATGAAGAAATGGAGGCACAAAAGAACTTATTGGGTTGTATTATTATCTAGCTAGTAAATAGTAGAGGCAATATTTGAACCGAGTCAGGTTGTTCTTAGCTATCAAGTAAGGGCAGAATGATTCTGACAGCTATTTTAGCTTAAAATAGTAGCAGGGATCAGTTTATAGGACTAATACTCAAAAGTGATAATTGCATTAATTACTCTACTTTATAGAACACATAGACTGATCAGCTTGACTCGAATTGTCCTTAAAATGTTTCTCAACATCATCAAATATAGAAGAATTCAAATGTATAGAATAATTCAAATATAGAAGCATTCAAAGCATTTTTTGTGTTGTTATTGAAGTTCACAGAAATTGTACCATGAAATATATATAGCCACAAATTCTAGACAAAGAATCATGATACCTCCAGAAGAGTATCTTTTGGATGACTTCTATGTAGCATCTACACCAGTCATGCCAGATCTTAGGTTGATGTGTTCATCTTTTTAGCCTGCTGTAATAAACTTCCATAGACTTAGTGGCCTGCAAAATACAGGCATTTATTTCTCACATTTATGGAGCCTAAAAGTCTGAGACCAGGGGGCCAGCATAGCTGACATTTGCACACTGCCAGCTTACTGTATCCTCACAGGGTAGAGAGCAGAGAGGAGAAGCAAGCTCTCTATTGACTATTTATTTATTTTAAAAAAAATTTTAGTGTTTATTTATTTTTGAGGGAGAGACACAGCATGAGCAAGAGGGGGGCAGAGAGAGAGAGGAGACACAGAATCTGAAACAGGCTCCAGGCTTTGAGCTGTTAGCACAGAGCCTGATGCGGGGCTTGAACTCACGAATCGTGATATTATGACGTGAGCCGAAATCTGACACTTAACTGACGGAGCCACCCAGGCACCCCTTTTTATTATTTTTTTTAATGTTTATTTATTTCTGAGAGAGACACAGAGCACGAGCAGGGGAGGGGCAGAGAGAGGGAGACACAGAATGCAAAACAGGCTCTAGGCTCTGATCTGTCAGCACAGAGCCCAACGTGGAGCTGGAACTCATGAACCGCAAGATCATGACCTGGGCCAAAGTAGGACACTTAACCAATGGAGCCACCCAGGTGCCCCTCTACTGACTCTTATCAGGGCACTAATCCTGTTCACAAGGGCTCCACCCTCATGACCTCATCTAATCCTAATTACTTCCCAAGACTCCACATCCTAAAGCCATCATGGGGGGTGGGGGTGGAGGAAGATATCATCATACGATTTGGGGGGGAACACATTCAGTCCATAACAATTGAGTATAGCTATAATCCATTCAATTAGATCTTAATTCTAACTGTCCCATAAAAAGACCAAATTCCGTGGCATTATTAGAGTAAATCACCTATGTGAAAGCATTTTGAAAGCAACCACTCTACAATTAGTTTTAACATTAATTTGAACCCCTGTTTTCCTTGACTGTGTACTCTATAGGTAAAGGTGGCTGAGTTTTAATTTAAAGCTTCCATATCTGCCCATTTAGATGCTTTGGGACTCCAGATCCATCAAATCTCTGTTAGGAAATGCTTATCCTTCTGTTGAGTGAAGCATACAGTGTGCCATCCGATAGCACAAGCTTTGATGATGGTGTGTGGGCTTGAGCTCTCGAGACAATAAGAGGTATTCTTGTCTGGTACTCTGTAAATTACAGTAAGCTTCTCGAGAGTAAGAACTAGGTCTTATTTAACTATCCACTGTCAGCATCAAGCCATGATAGACACAGTAAATGTTTGTAGATTTGAATTCTTTGGGGGTGACTCTTAGGTGTGGTGGTAGCAAGGAAGGAGAGAAACTATATGCCAAGTACGGTGTCCCAGCCTGGTCACTGCTAGAGCTTTCATTCTTGTATTCTGCACAGGGTAGAGGCTAAGGGATTCAGTTTGGGTTCAGGGTAAGGTGTTTATGCTCCGGAAGCATAAAAAAGCTGTAGGTCACTATCTGAATGGGGGTAACTGGGGGGCAGTGGGCTAGGTAAATAATCCCAGTAGTTCTTTACACGTATCCTCAGATTCTCCTACCCCAGACCCTCGGCAACATGGGGCAAAGAAGGATTAAGGTTTATCAAGTCTCAAGGAATATGAAGGAAGGATGTCAGAGCTGTACAAAATAAATGGGAATAATAAAATTCCAATCTGCACTATTAGTATTTCTATCAATAATAGTACTTTCCATTTCTCCATTTGAATTTCTATTAAAGATGTATATGTTTAAATTAATAGGAGTTCTAGTTCTTAATTATGTATTAATACACTCCCTGTGACATAATTTTGTTTTTGCTCTTTGTCTCATACACACAGTATTTTATGGTGCTATAAAAATCTGTACTATGGATGTACACAGTGAAGTCTAGATTACTTAAGGTCAAATTCTATCCTTAGTCCTGTAAGCATTTAGAAAATTGAGATGAAAGAGGCTGAAATTTTGGATTTGATATCACTAAGCAATACCTTGCAACGAAATCAACTTTCCTTTGTGAAGTCCAAAAGTAAACACTCATATCTGAATCTTACACTGAATCTAATATCAGAGTAACACTTAGACTGGGCTTCAGGCTGGAGAGGAGGGAAAAAGAGAAACTTCTTTATACACAGACTGTAACACTCTAGCATTTCACGCATTTCTAGGAAGCCTTATTTAATCTACCTTGTCATGTGCTGACATTTAATAAACACCTCATTCCTTTCCAGGTATTTTTAACAGTAAATCCCTGGCCAGTCACTAGTATGGAAATGACCAAATAGCTTCTCTCTTGAAAAGTAAGGTTAATGGGAAGAATTTCTATTTTAGTATGATTTTCTTCATTCTGTCAACTGTATACATGTGCACATCTGCGATGCACATTGTTTGCTAGGAGGTAAACGTATTTTTTTGTCACGGTAATGATGCTTCTATGATATTATGCATATAGTTCCATTTGAATGACACATAATTCATGACTCTCTTTCTTTGGTTAATATTTTCATGAGGATTTTTCCCCCCCAGACCACTGCAAAATGTGCCTCCCTGTGCCTAGCACACATCTTCAAAGAATGCTAACACTTTACAAATTTGCTGGCTAATGTATAATCTGCAGAGAATATCCGCCTCATCTGACAAACACCATCTCAGCTCAGGAAGCCACGTTCAATCCGTCTATCAGATCTGACACTGGTGGTATCCACACAGCCCTTCCCAGCACACACCCTGCCTTTAAAGGCCTTCCCATCCCTGTTATTGGTCTCACAGATGATAGAGTATGACACTCCATAAACAATGAGCTAGGCCTTTTGTAGGCTGCTTTGCTTTTCTTGGCTTCAAACTGCCACTGAATGTCAAATCAATTTGGCTCTCATTAGAACAGCTTTATATGTGCAAATGTATTTGGGTCTGGTTGCCACTTTTTTTTCCCTACTTTTTTTCTCCTTTCTATTCCTCCTCTTCTCTTGAAGATGATGTAATTTTTCTCTAATCCATGCCAACACCTGTTTCTTTAAAAGAGAGAGAAGAGAGAAAAAAAAAAAGAGAGAAAAGAGAAGAGTGAGAAAAAATGTTCAGTGTGCTGCTCTTTATCACAATCAGCACGAACACCAGGCTGCCACATTATGGCTCAAGTTTCCCCAGAACAAAGAGAAAAGGCCTTGTTGCCATGATATTGTACATCATGGGGGCCCAGATAAAGTCAGGAGTCTATGGAAACCTTGGTTCCCGATGTCTGGAGAGACGGCTGTCGAGATAGAGCAAGGTGTGTAAGCTGGTTTTATTGATAAGTGATGAAGCCGGCAATAAATCTGATGCTGTGCTTAAGGAAGTGGGAGCCAGAGCACCATGTTTGATGGAAGACTGTTTTCCTCTTGAGTTGGGAGAAACAGAGGGCTACTCCTTAGAGGAGAGCACAGACTGAAAGAGGCACGGGAAACTGAGCGATGAACAGACAGCTGGAAAGAGACAGATAGACACACAAACTAGAGTCTGACCAGTGTGTGGTTTTTTAATGTTTATTTACTTTTGAGAGAGAGAGAGAGAGAGAGAGAGAGAGAGAGAGAGAGAGAGAGACTGGGGGAGCGGCAGAGAGAAAGAGGGAGACAGAGGATCCAAAGTGGGCTCTATGCTGACAGCAGTGAGCTCAATGTGGGGCTCAAACTCACAAACCACAAGATCACAATGTGAGCAGAAATTGGAAGCTCAATTGACTGAGCCTCCCAGGAGCCCCTGACTGGTGTTTTTATGTTGATGTGTATACACTTTTCAGTTTATGTGAGAGTGTTTTCACCCTGATACTTGGACTTTGAGGCCTTTGATTCAAGTAAGTCATTTTACTACTGAAAAGAAAATATACAAGTATCTGCCTTTTTTAAAATTTTTTTAAATTTTTTAAACACTTGCTTATTTTTTGAGAGGGAGAGCGAGTGGGGGAGGATCAGAGAGAGAGGGAGACACAGAATCTGAAGCAGGCTCCAGGCTCTGAGCTGTCAGCACAGGGCCCGACACGGGGCTCGAACTCACGGACCGCGAGATCATGACCTGAGCCGAAGTCAGACGCTTAACCGACTGAGCCACCCAGGCGCCCCTGTATCTGCCTTTTAAAGAAATGTGTGCCCCTGGAGCTTTGACTTAACTGCTACAATTCTTGTTGAATTTACTGATGCAAGAGAAATATGACGTTGGGTGAGTTGAATCTAAATTCATAAACTAGGTAATTACTATAATTCTTAATATTGTGTGATACACCTGAGAAATTCAGGTGTTTGAGAATGCACAAATGTGTATGTGTTTACATGCATACTTATTCATTTATTGAGCACCTATTAAATGCACTATTTCCAGGTGCATTGGGTGCATCCATGTATAAAATTCAAAATAATCCCTGACTTTATGGAATTTATGTTCTTTCTAGTGGACTCACAGACAATAATGAGCCTAAGAACTAATTGAAATATAAAGTCTATTAAAAAGTGATAAATGTTACCGAAACAAAAAAAGCATAGTAGGGTAAAGAAGATTGAGAACACTTGTTCATGTTTGGTCACAATTTTTGATAGAGGAATCAGGGTAGATATCATTGAGAGGGTGACTTTTGAACAAAAACTTGAAGGAGGTAAGAGAGAGAGAGAGCTGTCTGTAAATCTGGGGAAGAAGCCACCAGCCAGAGGGAACAGACAGTGCAAAGACTGATTTGCATGCAGGAATAGAACACATGAAGGGCAATGTGGCCAGAGAACATGAGCCAGGGACAAAACAGTAAGTGGGTCCATTGGAGAGATAATGGAGGTGGGTCCAGGTAATGAATATAATGCCCTCCAGGCCAAAGGAAAGCCAAAGATTTTGTACTTTGAGCAAAATGGGGATTTATTGGAGGATTTTGAGGAGAGGAATTATATGATATATGTGCCATGCATTTGTTTCCACAACAGCATGTTCGCTCAGATTGTAACCAGTTTGGAGTTTGTAGACTTTCTCAGGAAGTCTGATATATGAAAAAGAGTTAGGGCAAGGCACTTTAGGCATTTTGTGGGCTTTTAGAAGGGACTGTTAACAAGAATGAAAACCAAAACCACATCAAAAGAACTCTTTTAGGGTGTCAAAACCAAAATCTTGTGGGTAAACTATCAGAGAAGTAACTGGGGAAATTAGAAGTAATGACCTATTTATGATCCTAGAAGTGGGAGCACGGGATTTGTGTAGATTAAAGGAAATTAAAGTAAAAGTAATCTTCCTGTGCAGCAGACATTACAATTAGACAGACTTAAGTTTATACCCCAGCTATGTTACAATCAATCTGCGTGGTGTCAGACTAGCTAATTAGTATCTTTGAACCTTTGCTTCCTCGTTGTAGAATGGGAATAATAATAACAGCTTTCTGTACAGTTGTTTTGAGGCTTAAATTATATATGCTATGTGTGCTTGGCATAAAGTATATGCGCAACACATTGTAGTTTTCTTCCTCTGTATCCTCCGTGGAATTCATACTCAACACACATTTTCAAATTATTTGAGAGATGTTAGTGACTGAGTTGAGCAGTGGGGGAGGAAAGCCTAATGAAATGGAAGATGTCTGATTAAATTTGACTCCCACACTAGCCCAGGAAGGTGATACATAAGGACTCACTCATCTACACACTTCTAGGCATCCCAAACCCTAAAGGTCACGATGCAAATCCAGGGTACTAGAGGGACATAAAAAAAAGGAGGGGCTTCTTTTGGTGGCTATTTTGCCCGTTCATAGACTGCTGCAGATTAAACTCAGCAAATATTTGTTAAAACCAATGTAGGTACTGAGGTAGAAAAAAGCATTGTGCTTACCCTTCAGAAGCTTCTGGTCTGGGGGAGGCGTTCCCAGTTGGATGGGATTATGTGATTCTTTCTCCTTAAACATAGAGTTTCAACTCATTAAGGTTTTCATAAGCTGAATAAGAATACTATCTACTCCTTTTAGAAATATTCCTTTTGTTTGCTTGTGTGACAAGCAGTCACTATTATGTGAACGAGCAGGTATGGAAGGATGGGCAGAAACATTTCTGTTGTTAAATCAATTCACAACTGCAGAGTTATCATTCTCCAGATTATTTTTCCAAGTTTAGGGTAGCTATACTCAAGGGTTGTGTTTGGGTGGCAGGGGGCAAGAGTTAAGAAACTTATTCTGTCACTGACATTAAGGAGCAAAATACTTTAATTCATGAATTTTCTGGCAGATAAAATCCCAGATCCTCTCAGAATTGCTTTAATACACTGAAGAGGAAAATAAAGTAAAACTTTTAAGCCCTGAAGATTCTTAAAAATAGTCTTTAAAGGATAGAAAAAAAGAACAGAAAAATTCCTTTAAATTCCTGGGTCCCATAAATGAGATTTTAGTAGTGGCAAGTAAAACATATTGATTGGCACCAAAGTATAAGATCTTTGTCACCATCTGTTTCCTGATTGTGTCAGCAAGTATTTTTTCCCCACGAGAGTGTGAGAATACACCATAGCCTAAAAGTATCAAAGTGTCAATTATGCACCACATTTAAAAGTTGGAAGCCCAGTTCATGAAAGTCAGTGACAAAAGTCCTGATTCCTGTTTCTTCCTAAAGTGAAATCCTTGCACTTCATTCATTTTGCAACCTACAAAAAGACCGATGGCTCCAGGGCTCAAAGGGGGTGGGCAGAGAAAGAGGGGAGAAAAGTCATCTTCAATGAATATTTATTGAAATCCTCCCCCATGCAAGTCACTTTGCTAAGATATGAAGTTATTATGAATGCTATATGCAAATAATTTTTAACAAGTATGGGGTGACAGGGAGGAATAAAGAAAGGAAAGAGGGACCAGAAGGAAAGAAGTAGGAAGAGAAGAAGATCGGGTAAACAGGCAAATGTTTGGGAGTCTGGGCTAGAAAAATGAAAACAAGAGACACTGATGGAAATAGTTGAAAAATTAGGCCATGAACAGTGGGTGTTGGAAAGGATGGGAATCCTCGGAAAGATAAAAATCCAGCATTTTCAGGCTGAACTAGAGATTATCTTCACCTCTCTTCTCTTTTATCTAGTAATTTTCCTGTTGTTTAAATTTGACTCATGATATCCCTTTTTTTGTTTTTGGTTTTGTTTTTTTTCTCTGTTATGCTCACTGCTATTTGGTAATTGCAGCTGGTGGTTAACTATGTGGCTTTCTTTGAATTCCTGCACATGTCATTTGGGGTTCTGGGTAGAGAGAAGAATTTCCTTCTTCTATCTGCTTTGATTATTTTTTTTGCCTATCGCCAATATTTGGTGGGGTTATCAGTCTCTACACATTCTCTTACCCAAGAGTGTTGCAGTAATGTGTTGAGGCCATTTCTGCATGACTGGAGGAAAGACTCCTGCTTAGGTCAGACAGTCAGAGATACCATCTGTCTGCTCAGGAGTTTCTTCCTTTTGCGGTAAATCCTGAGAAGTTGGTTCTCTGGGTTGGCAAAAATCTTTTCTTTATTTTGGAGATGGGAGACTGGGGATCCCACAGCACACTCAATGCTCTTAAAAGATAAATTGAGTATATAACATTTTTAAAGAATTTATTTAAGCGAATATTGATTTGCATCAGGCAGTGTCAACCCAGAAGTGGCAAAGATCACTCAGCCAATAGGAGCTAGAGGAAAGATTTATATAGAGAAGGTATGGAAGCAAAAAAAAGGAAATTATTTGATTGGCTATAGCTTAAAACCTAGTTGGCTATGATTGGTTGTCCTTAATTTTTGATTTTATAACCTCAAGACTTGTACATGTTTAGATTTTGGTTTGTTTGCATAGGGCTGCCATAGCGTTTCAGCCTAATGACTATCTTTTAGTTTGTAACATCACAACACAAGGATTTGTGTTCTAACCAAGAGGTGTGGAGACTATTATGGAAACAGTGGCTTGACTGGAACAATCAAAACAATCAAAACACAGAACAAAGGCATGCCACTCTGCTCCTTTGTGCTCACAGGGGCCGACTTGTGTTGTGGGAGGGTCACTTTACCTGGTGGAAGAACCAGCTGGGCATTGCAACCAGCCACGCCCTCAATTAAAGTCTGGGGCTTCAGATGTACAAGTAGAATAAATGTCTAAATTCTCTGTTCAGGTTTAACTAAATAGAGTATTAGAGCCTGCCAGATGGGTCTCTTGGCACTCTCCCAAATCATATATAGACATAATTAAAGTTACAGTTGTTTGTGTGGGTCTGGGAACTATGGGATACTTTAAGTATTGAGAGTTTGATTTGTGTTTGAACACACAAATCGAAGAGAGAACCCTTTTGTCAGAGAAATTTCAGATAAAGTATCAGAACCACCAGAAAACATGATCACTTATTCATTTATTCAGCAGAACTTAAACTAAGTGTCTACTATTTTCAGGATGCCATAAAAAGCACTGATATATTAAATAGGTTTCTTGAGAACTTGTATTTCCCTGAGAGAGAAAAAATAAGTCCAAAAATTAATAAAAACAACATTGTATTGTAATAATGCTACAAAAGAAAAAAGAATCTCGACAGAGTGAGCGATAGGGACATTGGTGTAAGGAGGTAAAAGCAAATGCACCTGAACTGATAACAAACTGAGGAAAATGTAAAATATTTTTTCCCAAATATTTTCAAAGGCATGCCATTGCCTTCTTAATAGACGATTCGAACCTAGAATCAATGATCCGACAACATCCTACCTTTTTGCCTTTATCTTTCATGACCTATTACATAGTACTGTTCTTGGAACAAATGGGACTACTCATATACACCCTGTGCTTTCCTAACCCAATGTCTGCACTCATTTTTCCTTTGGCCCAGCAGATACTTTCAGGACTATTTCATGCTCTGATCCTCTTGTATTCAAGGTCCAGCCCTAATGTCACCTCCTTCAGTCCTTCTACCCTGGTCTCTGAGCCCCTTCTTTCTACCTCATACATTTATAATTTTTTTTTATTATCCCTGTTTTACATGTTTGAATACAATTTTTTAATTAATTAATTTATTTATTTTGAGAGATAAAGAGAGTGAGTGTACAAATGGGGAGGGGCAGAGAGAGATTAGGAGAGGGAGAGAATCCTAGGCAGTCTCCGCACTGTCAGCATAGAGCCCGACACAAGGCTTGAACTCATATGAACCATGAGATCATGACCTGATTCTAAACTAAGAGTCAGATGCTTAACTGATTGAACCAGCCAGGCTCTCCTACACTTGAATACAAATTTTAAGTTCGCACCTCTTATTTCTCTTTTTAATCTAAGAAGTCCGTTAGTGTGATGTCTTGTGTGATAATAGTAAATTGAGCCTGTTGTCTTCTAGGCGTTCAGTAAATATTTTTTGAAGAAAAATAAATTAAGTCCAACCAGCAGAAAGCTTGGCAGATTGAAATCACAGAAATTTTATATCTGAGTCACAAACATGGTATTAAACTGGGTTTTCCCCAAAACAAATCTTATGACAAGGATTGAATATAAGGAGGTTTTTATTTGTTTGTTTTTGTTTTTGTTTTTGAAGATTACATTAGAAAGCATTGTGAGTGAGCAAACAAGAGGTGAAATAAAGGGAAGCCAATAAAGAGTTTATTATATTGATGAGTGGGTTTTCACAGTGGGCAACTGGGGCTCAGTCTCACTGGGGAACTCTGTATGAAATACGATTCAAAGTTTTCCCTCTGAAGGGAGAAGAAGGGTGAGGAACCATCCTTCATTGGTTAAAGATTGCTCATGGGATGTTTAGCGTTAAGTTTACCCTAATTTTGTCCATTTGTTATCATTTGGTGTCCATGACTGTTGTGCTCATTTTTCAAGATCTGTGCTGGAAAGATGCTAACTGAAAATTTAGGAGTCTGTTTTACTATGAGTGGTGGGGCTCTAAGAATGATCCCAAGGTTGTGCATGAGCCTTGTGCTCTCTGATTTAATTTTTTTGCTTTATATTTCCAAAACAATTCTCTAAAGGGGTTATATATCCTACCAGGGGTTACAGAGCCTGTTAGGCTCCCTAAAGAGAGTGACTGAAGGTAAACCTCCCTCAACTGACACAGCTTTAAGAACATGGATTTGAGATAGTGCTTATATGAATGTGACAATAGTGCTTAAAGAAGAGGTAGTATTGTCATGCTGGGCCTCCTTGAAATTCTGGGAGTTCCAGCCCAAAGCCCTGGGACCAGGAATTCTGCAGGTGTTAGAGCTCTCCCCTACTGCACTCAGTGTCTATAAAAGAAATTATGTTCAAGTCCTGTTTTTGTTCCTGGAAAGGAAGCATTTGAACCTTGAAGAGCATGAGTGGATGAGATGCTTTAGGATGGGCAGATGTCCATCACATAATTTCTGAGATATCCCACAGAGAGCCTAGGACCATCACAGTAGATGTTATTCACACTGTTATGCTGATCCAGCCTTCCTAAAGGATGAGTACTTCAAGGCTTCTGAAGGGATCATGGGAAACATTGAGCATAGCAAGGCTATTATGGTGCTGATTACACTTCAATAAGAAAGTCTCCAGCTGTGAATGGCAATAAAAGAAATTGTTGTAGATAACCTTAGCAAAGACAACTGCCTCTAGTTTTAAAATATATTGATCATGCCTTGAGTCAAAGGAGTTCTGCTTAACAAAGAATTCTGGAAGTTCTAGGTGCCTGCAAATAAGGCATGGCCCATGAGATGCTAACTTTTGATTGATGAAGATTATAAGAGACTAGGAAAAGCCTTCCACAGAATGAGATTTTGGGGAAGGCTCACCCAGAGTCAGGGGCTTAGCTGTGAAGGTAGCATCAGAAAGCAGTCACAGATGATGTATACCCCTTTACCCCTACTGGATCCCAAATTGCAAGGGAAGAAATATTGATAATTCAGAAACATGATAGCATTGTCAAAAATACATGAAGTCAGCTGCATGAATTGTGAGACAAGTCATTGTTGTATTTGTTCGTTGGCTATGTACAACTATGATCATTGTTTCCATCAAGATAGGAAATAAAAATACAGAGAAGCTATGAAATCTGCATGAAATTGGACTCTACGACCTAGAGATAAGAGAAAAAGTTGTCACCCGGGTGTCTCCTAAGTTCTACCACCCTCAGAGTTGATGCGTTGCGCCTGTATCTTAGCCCTTAGCTTTTTACTGTCTCATTCACTCATAGCTACAATTCAAGAGAAGATATTTTGGGAGGCCTAGGTTTTTGGTTTTGTTTTTTTTTTGTTTTTTTTTTTTTTGCCTATTTTTCACATTGGCTGAGTGGCACTTACTATAAAATACTGCTTTACTTCATGCTTTTTCTTCATATTTATGGCCAATCCACATTTGCTGATGGCTTCCTCATGGAGGCATGCATAACCCAGAAGATAAATTCGATTTTTCAAAGCTTTATCCACAGACCAGGTCTACTCTTTTCATGCCTCCTTTCTTTTCTAAAGCTTTCAAAATGAAAAAGAGAAGAAACATGACCCATACTCTAAGTCTTTTGTAAATTTTATTTTTCAAATGATCATACAGTAAAATTGAATTTTTTGGTGTAAAGTTCAGTGAATTTTAACACGTGGATAGATTTATGTAACAACCACTACAATCAGGATGGAGACAGTTCTATCACCCCCAACAGCTTCCTGTACTATCTCTTTATAGTTGCCCCCTCCCTTGGCAGCCACTAATCTGTTCTCTATAACTATAGCTTTGTCTTTTTGAAAATGTCATATGGGTGGAATGTTATATTGTGAGATTGATGATCTGGATAGAATAGATAATAAAAGGCAGTGAAAGGTACATTCTAGATTGTGTGACATAGAAAACTGGTAGAAAAGTTTAATTAAGGCAATATTGTTGGACTAGGGTTGGTCAGAACATGCTTCATGGAAGAGGTCAAGTGTAGAGGTTGGGTCTCAGAGAAGTACAGAATTTGTATTAATGGCAAAAACAGGGAATAGCATTTCAGAGAGCAGTGAATGATATTAAAGTGTAGTTAAGGAAGTAAGGAGACCAGTGTGATTAGATAGGAAGAATCCAGGCATCTTTGTAGGCTCGTAAAAGGGAAAGCCACATAAACAAAGAAGTGCTATTTAAAGATTAATTAGGCAGAAGTGTATGAGATGTGTCAGCTGGCATATAATATTTGGAAGATAAAGATGATGGTTGAAGCCTCAAGAGCTCCATGAAGGAGAGAAAGCAGAGGCAGTTAGCATAGGGTCAAAGAAAAGTTGAGTGATAGCTGAGGGAGGGGGAAGGAGACCTTTAGAAGACTTAAACAAGAAATAGAGAAAGAGCAATTGCAGAAGTTAGATGAGAACCAAATCTAATAAGAGAAGCAGGTAATCAAAACATTAAATGACATACGGAATTTGAAAGAGTATGAAGTAGAAGAAACCATTGGTGAAGTTGGAGAAATTTGGTTGCAGTGAAATTAAGGTGATAAGGGCCAGATTGAAATGAGGTTAAGTGGTTACTTTGAAGATGAAAAGGAAGAAATCAGGGCAGACTTGTTTGTGAATTGGCCCCATACTTAGGAGTAGCAGGATCAAGTGAAGGGTTTACAAGTTGAATGATAAGCATAAGCATTGAAGGCAAAGAGGGGAAGCAGTAAGTAAAAACAACAGAGCCAAAGTCCACCTTATTGTTGCAAATGGCAAGATCTTTCATTTTTATGGCTGAGTTAATATTCCATTTCATATATATATATATATATATATATATGAAATATATACATATATATATATATATACATATATATGTGTGTATATATATATATATATATATATATATATATATATATATATATATATATGTATCTCACATCTTCTTTATCCATTCACCTACTGATGGACACTTGGGTTGTTTCCATATCTTGGCTATTGTAGATAATGCTGGAATAAGCATAGGGTTGCCTATATCTTTCCAAATTAGTGTTTTCATTTTCCTTGGATAAATACCCAGTAGTGGAATTACTGGATTATATGGTAGTTATATTTTTAATTTTTTGAGGACCCTCCAAACTGTTTCCCATTGTGACTGTACCAGTTTGTATTCCTATCAACACAAATGCATGAGAGTTTATTTTCTCCACATCTTCACCAACACTTCTTATTTCTTGCCTTTTTGATTCTAGTCATTCTGGTAGGTGTAAGGTGATACCTCATTGTGCTTTTGATTTGCATTTCCCTGATGATTAATGATACTGACCATCTTTTCATGTGTCTCTTGGCTATTTGTATATCTTTTTTGGAAAAATGTCTATTCAGATTGTCTACCCAGTTTTTAATTAGATTGTTTTTGGTTTTTTGGTATTCAATTGTATAAGTACTTTATATATTTTGGATATTAACCTCTTATCAGGTACAATGGTAAGTGAAATGAGTCAGACAGAGAAAGACAAATACCATCTGATTTCACTCATATGTGGAACTTAAAAAAAAAACCAAAACAAATAGAAAAAAAGAGACAAAAAAAACCCCACTCTTAAACACAGAGAACAAGCTGGTGATTGCCAGAGGGGAGGCAGTGGTGAGGGGTGGGGTATGGGTGAAATAGGAAAAGGGGATAAAAAGTACATCTATTGGGGCTCTTGGGTGTCTCAGTTGGTTAAGTGTCTCACTCAATTTCGGCTCAGGTCAGGATCTCACAGTTCGTGAGATTGAACCCCACGTCGGGCTTTGTGCTGACAGCCTGAGCCTGCTTGGGATTCAGTCTTCCTCTCTTTCTGCCCCTACCCCACTCTCTCTCCCAAAATAAATAAATGATTAAAAAGAAAAGAATAAAATTACACTTATCTTGATAAACACTGAGCAATGTATAGACTTGCTGAATCATGATATTGTACACCTGAAACTAATATAACACTATTAATTATACTTCAAAAAAAAAACTAAGAAACAAACAAATGAAACCCCCCAAACCCCCAAGAGAGCCAAGAAATTACCCTGAGGATCTGGAGCTTATGAGGAGCTAGCTACTTTAGTCAAATTACCTTTGTGATTATTTTATCTGATGCCGTGCATGGGTCCAATGGACTTCCAATAGGTTCCATCTGCTTCTCTCATCACCACTAAAAGCAGTTTTATTATAATTGTTGTCTGTTACTTAGAGTTCTTTAGTTGCCACAGAATTTGTTCTCACCTATCACAAACTCTGACTTAAAGAGAGGACTACTAATTCTGAGAAAATAATTTATATTGAAGTAAGCTGATAGCAACTATTCATCAATATAAGTGTGATAATTTACAAACATTTTCATAAAAACTTTTATTTCACCTACTAGTATTATTTAGAGTGATAGTAAAAACTACCACTACAGTATAGCAGTAGGTGAAGATTTCCTAAACCTCATTATAAAGACACCACAATTCTCTCCTGGAACTCAACCATGTCAATCACACAGTAGTATCCCAAAGCATTTGCCTCCAATTTTCTTGAATCGAAGAATCTCTCATAGTTGTTAGTATCTAGCAAGCTGAAATTTTAAACAAGGCTTTGCTTGCAACCAAAATTGATTTCTGTAATTCTCTCTAGCATGGCTTTTCTGACAAGGCTATTTCTAGATTACCCAGTGTCTGGGCTTAGCTCATGTTGCTTATGCAACTTTAATTCTTGCCTCTAACCTGCAACCTGGTCCCTCTGCCAATCACGGCTGGAAGCATCCTCCCATGTTATGGACCTTTTCATCAACTGAGCTCTACCAATCACTACTATCGACCTCCTACTCCTCATAAAATAAAAACAGAGATTTCGAGGGCTTCTTGACATTTTGCTCTAGTTCCCTAAAGACCTATCCGGGACACCTCCATGGATCTGCTTTACTCTGTAAGGATGATCTATTTCACAAAGACCTTACCATAACTCAAAGTAATCTTTAAAATAAACCTTACGGGACAGGCTAGGGCATATTGATTACCTCTCCTCTATGCTCATGTCCTGGATAGGAGCCAACCAGACTCCCGTGAATTCTGGAAACTTATAACTTTCTATTAAAGAAGGATGGCAGTAGGGTACTGCTAACACCTAGGCCCTGACTAGAATTGAAAACTGTTAATCTGTGAAACTCTCCTGATGCATTCTTCCTTAGGCTGAAGAACATGTAAATTCAGTTCTTAATATTTGAAATGGGCAAGGGTTTTTCAAAAACCCTATAAATATTTATTCTATTCTCTCTGGATTTCACATCCCTTTTACTTTAATATGTTTTCCTAAATTTATTGAATCATCAAAATGTGGCTGAGTTAATAATCGGGAGCTACGTTAGTCAATTCTCTGTAGTTGATGATTGTCTACATTCCAAAGAGCATTACTGGGCTCTGGTTTTATTTTTGTAGGGAGGTAATGAGCAATGGGGAATGGGCTGCCTTTGCCTGACAGGAGATGTGAACTCCTAGAACAAGAATGTCTCTATAGAGAGGAGGTAAAACAAGAAATTTTCCAAATTGGGCTCGGAAAAAAATCAGTCACCTACATGGTACAATTTGCCAGTCACCTCTGCTTCCAATTTCTCTCCTGAAACACATTTTAGAGAGCCTGAATTTCCCAATGAAACTAATATATTTGAATTAAATATTAACTTCCTCCAGTAGGTTCTCTTATAAGAGGTAACATGTAAGTCATTACCATCGTAGTACAAATTAGGCTTTCAGATTTATCTTTTGCCATATCAAGAGTGATCTTAGGTGTGTGAGAACATTGGATTTGAGGGGACAGCACCCAGACAAAGGGGAAATAGGCTTCATTTGGAAAAAGGAGGAAAGTGGGAGTCAACAGTTTGGTGAAATCTGCTTTGGATTACTTTTCTTAAGCTGGTGATAATTCTGTGTTGAAATGTCATTGACCCCTTTGCTGACAGCCATTGCAGTGCTCCATAGCATGTCCCAGTGAGAAATGGAAAAGAAAGCGATACTTTGCTGTGTGAAGGCAGAACAGACCTTCAAAAATCATTAGCATTGTTTGCCTCATGTAAAGGAGAAAATGATAAGAATTCCAAAATTCATCAAATTGGAATAAATCATTCTATGTTACTAGTAGAGTGAGAGAACCCATATTTATAACACAGTGACTCCCTCGTCCATTACCTTGTAAAATGTGAAATAACTTCAGGGATAGTGTCTAATATTTGAGAAAATGAAGACAACTGTCTTCATAAAAGGCTTACTTAACCTAGGTTACCATTTTGTTGGAAGCAAAGACGTCATTAGAGAATAATGTCAAGAGAAGCACTGTATTGTCTACACTGGAATCTGAAGAAACTGTTATGCAAGGAATGGCTACAGGGCTTTAATGGTCAAGTTGGACTGATGGATAAAGAATCATGCATGGATGCCCAAGGAAAGGTCAAATGAGGCAGGAGAAAATGAAAGATTTACCATTTATTTATTTTACATGTATTCATTTTTGAGAGACAGAGACAGAGCACAAGCGGGGGAGGAGCAGAGAGAGAGGGAGACACAGAATCTGAAGCAGGTTCCAGGCTCTGAGCTGTCAGCACAGAGATTGATGCGGGGCTCAAACCCATGAACTGTGAGATCATGACCTGAACCAAAGTTGGATACCTAACCAGCTGAGCCAACCAGGTACCCCTGACGCAAATCAATTAGAATGGGATCAGGAAACTAAAGACAGAGGGAATGGAGTCAGATGAGGAAGTGGGAGACCTAAAAAAATTTGTTTTCAGTTATGCTGAGAACAAGAAAAACTAGAAAAGGTGGCTCTTCTGCTAGAAGCAAATGGAGTAAGAGTAACAAATAGAGTAGAACCAGGGTAATCCCAACTTTACTTCTTCTCTGCCAAGAAGGGATAGACTTAGCACAATTAAGAGAAATTTGTGTATAAAAGTGTTCAGATCCTCTCAGGGTCTACCTATTTTTAAGAAAGATGTTTTTGTGGATGTGATTCTATGCTATAATCACTATGATTACTAATAGCCCTTTTCTTATTTTGACATGACTATTTAAAATTATACATGCTTTTTGGGAGCCTGGGTGGCTCAGTCGGTTAAGCGTCTGACTTCAGCTCAGGTCATGGTCTCGTGGTTCATGAGTTCGAGCCCCATGAGGGGTTCTGTGCTAACAAACAACTCAGAGCCTGGAGGCTACTTTGGATTCTGTATCTCTCTCTCTCCCCCTTCCCTGCTTATGCTCTGTCTCTCAAAAATAAATAAATGGTAAAAAAATTAAAAAAAATTATACATGCTTTTTTATAATGCCTGTGGGTTAGTGACTTTTAAACTTCTTGATCCTGACCTACAGTAAGATATAATTTTATATCTGTGTATCTCAATATACACACAGACATAACTAACTAAAACAAAAATTTTTAAGTATCTATCTTTATTACTTGAATTGTTTGGATCTATGTTAGGCTGTGCTATCCTGTCCTATTCCATTCCCTTTCTCAACAATGTAGACTGTGTCCTACTAAGTTGATGTCATGGCTCACCAATTGGGTGGCACCCCACAGTTTGAAAACCATTGTTGTAGATTCCAAATAGGATAATGGCTAAATGGATTCAAGCCTGTTATTTGTTACTGAGATACATTTTGCCATATTCTTCTTCTTACTGAAAATAATCGTTATTTTTTCCTAATGTAAAATAAGCAGTTTAATGAGATTCAATATTATGTGGCTTGATTACAAATGTCTGAGCTAACCCCTCAACTTCCAACAAAGTACTTATCTGTTTTAGGGTTAAGAGCATGAAGCTGAACAATGTTGCTGGTGCTAAATTTGCAACCAAATGCTTTGCAAACTACTTTTAGGGTTTTAAAGTGAAATATTTACATTTAGAACCATATTTAAATGTATCAGGGGGAAAAAAACAACACTGACTGGAGAAAAAACTGATGGGAAACAGTTACAGAATATGCTTGTGAATTCCCATTCTGATGGTTTAATTTTTTTTTTTGTAAATTTGATGTTTTAAAACAAGCTTTCTACAAAAACACCTGTAGGAGCCTCATTATCTAAACTCATCCCCTCTCCAAAAGAAATTTTTTCAATATAATCACATAAAAATGTGTGTAAATAATTTTTCTAAATAAACAATTTGACTAATACACCCAAACCAGTTCTTTTTTTTTTTTTAATGTTTATTTTTATTTTTGAGAGAGAGAGATGGAGTGCAAGTGGGGGAGAGGCAGAGAGAGGAGACAGAATCCAAGCAGGCTCCAGGCTCTGAGCTGTCAGCACAGAGCCTTATGTGGGGCTTCAACTCAAGAACTACGAGATCATGACCTGAGCTAAAGTCAGCCGCTCAACTGACTGAGCCACCCAGATGCCCTACACCCAAACCAATTCTAACTTCAGTTCATATCTTTGAGTTATTTGTCCTTCATAGGTGCCCAGGGCTCTTAAGACTAGGCAAAGTTTTCTATACTAATTTCATAGTCTGTATCTCTTAGACCTTACAGTTTGACATTGCCATGATGTTGGGCAAGTAGTAAAGAAAGATAATTACCATTGGGTTTAGTGCATAACTTTACATTTTCTTTGTACTTAGCCTCTTGTTTTATTTTGAGGCAGGACTTAGGCCAAAGAATCTTATCTAGAATGGGCTTGAGGACAGCAGCAGGAAACAAAATTATTCTGTGACCTCGATGTTGCTACTCTTTTGTTCGAACGTTTATCTTGTATGTAGCAGATAAGCATTTAAGTTCAGATTTCTGAATCGTCTTCTCCAACCTTTTCTCCTAGTAATTTCCCTGCATTGATCTTATCCAACCAGATTCTTGGACCTACTGATCTCAAGCAGACTTCGCATTTGCCCGCATTTGCCCTCATTTGTGTATGCCTTTGATCACAAAGGCCTTTTTCTTTGGACCTTTTTCTCGGTCCAAATCTTTACCCTTTCTACAACCAAGCACTACCATCTTAAAACAAAACAAGACAAAACAAAAAACACTTTTGCCTATGCCAGTTCAAGGTGGTTGCTCATATATACCTCTTAAGTACCGATTATCTGTACAGCCTCCTTGCCAGTTAAGGGCACTATAAAGTGGTATAGTGTTTGTTTTTCTTGTATATATTTTTAAAGATTTTATTTTTAAGTAATGTCTACAACCACCATGGGGCTTCAACAACCCTGAGATCAAGAGTCACATCCTTTACCGACGGAGCCACCCAGGTGCCCATGTTTTTCTTATATTTTTAACTAACTTTTCATTTATGCATATCTTGGATGTTTGTCTAAACCATGGGTTCCACTGACATAAGTTATACTTTGCTACAAATATTCCTAAAAAAATGTATTGAGTGCCTGGTACATATCAAACATTCATCTAGATTAAGCTTACATATGAACATTAATCATCTACATATATTTCAAAATATGAACTAATACGACAGTCTAGAACTTGTTTATATTTCTCTTAGAAGACTAACAACATGTAGTGAATGTTGGTATTCACTAAAATTTCATGGACTCTTCAGTATTTCCCAGCTTCCATACATTTAGGTGGGGTCATGCGACTAATTCTCACTAATATAATATGAACAGAAGTAACGTGTCATTCTGGTTGGAGACAGGAGAGAGTAAGATGTACATTAAATCACTGTGACTGGAAATGAAAGACTTTTGAGATGACAGAGTTTTAAGTTGGAGGCATCCTGGTTCTGACTCTCCATGTGAAGAGACTGGCACAGAGTAACCATGCAGCCTGTATCAGATTGTGACATGAATGAGAAATACACCTTCATTATGTTAAGCCGTGGAGATTTGCATTTTTATTTGTTACTGAAGGATAGCTTATTTGACCCTGATTATGACAGAGTAATACTTTTGTGTATGTTGATGATCAGATCATTAAAGATATTTGAACGGTGCCTGGGTAGCTCAGTCAGTTAAGCATCCAAATCTTGATTTCAGCTCAGGTTGTGAGCTCTCGGTTTGTGAGTTCAAGCTCCATGTTGGGCTCCACACTGACAGTGCAGAGTCTGCTTGGGATTCTCTCTCTCTCTCTCTCTCTTGTTCATCCCTCCATCCCTCCCTCTCTCTCTGCCCCTCCCTTGTGTACATGCTCTCTCTGTCTCTCCCCCCCCTCGAAATCAATAAATAAATTTAAAAAAAAAAGATGTTTGAATGATGTTAACTCTGACTCAGTTACAGTGTCCTTAAGTAGAGATATTGTATTCATCTATATCCTTTTTAGTGTCCAGACCAGTGTTAGGTACATAGCAGGATGTCAGTAAATACTTGTTGGATGGATAAATAAACAAACTCAGAGTAGTTATAAGGACAAATCATTAGGACAGAGCCAGAGGACATAACTGTTGATAAAAATTCAGAAGTATCTAACATACACATCCAGAGTCAGAAGCAGAATTTAGCAAAGAGAAGGAAATTAAAGATTAGCAAATGACAATTGCTGTTGAACTATCAGAATTTCTGCATTATGAACCCCCTTACTAGTGCCCAGTGGTAACTGTTGTCTGTGCTTTACTGGGAAGAGGAGATAGGTGTGGACTAATGAGAAAATTCTGTCAGTCCTTTAAATACATAGATCTTTACTCTCTAAGCTACTAGGCTTCTCTGTTGGAGAATGACATAGGAGTTTTAGCTTCTCAGTTACAGTTCTTTGGGAATCTCCTGTTAGGCAGGTAATTCCTGACTCAAAAGGTATCCTCTCCATAGAGTTGGTAGAGTCATAATAAACAAAGCACAAGGAAGAGAAGCATTTTCCCTATTGACAAAGTAGGAATTATTTCTCTATTATTGACTCCCATTCTCTGTCATGTGATCTAGGCCAATTCTTTCCATTTGTTCTATGGCAAACCAGCATTCCACATCCTTGATGCAAGGTGAGATTGTGGCTAGTGAATATTTAACTATGGCATCGGACTGGGGAAAATGTGAATGCATTAATTACGTGGTTTTCTTTTTAGGATGTAAAATGACAGGAGATATCTACTTATATATAGATAGATCTATAGATCACTATCTCCTATCATTTTCCCTCAGTACTCTTTATCTTGAAATTATCAGACAGAATAAATTCATGATCATACACCGAAATACAAAGCAGACATATATGTGCCTGGGATACAGATCATCTCCCAAAAAACTAAATAAAAGAAAGACAGTCCTGAAGTAAATATTTTCTACAAGAAGCAACTATTAATGAATGGTATTCTTTTTGCATAAGTGTGAATAATTCAGATGCAAAAATGTAACCGTTAAGAATGTAAACCCAGCCTCATGACAACTTCCTCCTCTTTTTTTGCACACTGTTTAATTATAAAACGCTATCTCTTTAAATCTTTTCAGCAATCCCAGAGAGGTAGAAAGGAAGGCTTTATCATTTGCAGATTGGAGATGAGGAAACTTCAACCCAAAGTGATGATACTGCTTGCTCAGGGTCCCTCAGCTGCTCTGTGGTTGGGCAGGCCTAAGCTCAGTTCTGCTGACTCCTAGTCTGGGGCTGTTTCCACTCTATCACAATTTAAGATATGAAGATCATTACTGTAAGGCCAGTGATAGATATGACAGTTCAGCGTGGGGGAAGGGGGACAAACCAGCAGACTTTTCCAATGCAGTTCACTGACAGTCAGAGAGACTCTACTATCTCATTCAGAGCGGCACACACTGGAGACACAAAGAAGTACAGTTCAGCTCCATCGTCTTGATGTCTTTGGGCATGGCCTTCCCAGACGATCAGGTGCAGCACCCTCCTTTGCATAGTTGATGGCCTTTCCTGAAGGCTATCAAACATATCTGCTGAGGCTGCACTAAATGAAATGGCTGTCACTAAGCCATCTGGTGCATTTGAGTTTTTTTTTCCCCTCTAAGATGCAAGTTTTCAGTTTGCACAGCACTTCAAATTCTTAATACACTTGACTAAGTCATTAATATTTCACTTGCATTACCATGTATTAATAACACAAGAATTTAGAATGATCTTGTTCATCTAACTCCTAGAAAACAAATAATTACATTCGTGCATATTGATTGTCAGATAACTAAAGATGTTTAGCCTGGAGCTATGAGAAATCCACCAGCAGGCCCAGTGTTGGTTCTTAGCCATGTTCAAAGTGTATCAAGCTGATATTTCTGAAACCCTAGAGACAGCAGGAGAGAAGTTCCAGGCGTTAGAAGGGGGAGCCCTTGAATGGACCCCATACAGGTCCCCACAATCCTCTAGGAGGCTGTTTTTTCAGCAGGGGGTTGAAAGTCTTGAAGCATACTCAAAGGAAAGGCTAAAAACTTTGTCCTATGAGGTTTGTTTGATCTTGTTTTATCTTTTAGTGTGCAGGGCTGGGGGCTCATTATCTTTCCTTTCCTCCTCTTGTCTTGATTGATGGTGACAGGTTCTAATGGTGGAAGAGTGGCTTAGACCTTGTTCGGTGATTCACCATTCATTCAAATAAGAAGTTATTATGTGTCCACCAAGAGCTGGGAACTGGACTAGATCATTGGTAATTTAACATGGACAAAACAGTGTTGTTTCCTGCTTAAAAGTGGAAGAGACAGACAATATGCAAGTGCACTAACTTTAAAAAAAAGTTCTTCTATGACAGCTTTTCTCCCCCAGCTTATATAGATATAAGTGACACATAACATTGTATAAGTTTAAGGTATACAGTGTGACGATTTGATTTACATTTTTATTGTGAAATGATTACCGTATTAAGCTTTGCTAACACATCCATTACCTCACACAGTTACCTTTCGAGGTGTGTGTGTGTGTGTGTGTGTGTGTGTGTGTGTGTGTGTGTGTTGAGAACATTTAAGATCCTTTGTCTTAATAACTTTCAATATGCAATACAGTATTGTTAACTATAGTCATCATGCTGTACATTAGTTATGTCCCTAGAACTTATTTCTCTTATAACTGGCAGTTTGTACCCTTTGACCACCATCTCCCATTTCTCTCACCCTCTCAGCTCCTGGAAGGCACCAATATTCTTTCTGTTTCTATGAGTTTGTTTGTTTGTTTGTTTGTTTTAGATTTCACATAAATGATATCATACAGTATTTGTCTTTCTATCTGACTTACTTAACTTGGTGCAATGCCCTCAAGGCCCATTCATGTTGTTGCAAATGTCAGGGTTTGCTTCTTTTTTATGGCTGGGTAACTTTCCATTGTATACCACATCTTCTTTATCTATTCATCCACTGACGGATTGTTGTGGCTATTGTAAATAATGTTGCAGTGAACATGGGGATGCAGATATCTCTTCGAGACAGTGATGATTTCCTTTCTTTCAGATAAATACCCAGAAGTAGGATTGCTTGATAGTATGGTAGTTCTAGTTATAATTTTTTTTGAAGAATCTCTCTATTATTTTCCACAGTGGTTTTATAAATTTAAATCCCTACCAACTGTGCACAAGTATTCTCTTTTCTCTACATTCTCCAGCAGCACTTGTTCTATGTTTTTGGTAATAGTCATTCCAATAGGTGTGAGGTGATGTCTCATTGTGGTTTTGATTTGCATTTCTCTGATAATAAGTGAAGTGGAAGCACCTTTTCCTAGACCTGTTGGCCATTTGTATGTCTTCTTTGGAAAAATGTCTCTTCAGGTCCTTTGCCTATTTTTAAATCAGATTATTATTATTATTATTTTATTTTTTAATTTTTTTTTGCTAATGAATTGTATGAGTTCCTTGTATAGTTTGGGTATTGATCCCTTATCAGGCATATGGTTTGCAAATATTTCTCTATAGGTGGCCTTTTTCATTTTGTTGATTGTGGGGTTTTTGCTTTGTTTTTGTTTTTGTTTTTATTTTGGTGTGTGGAGTCTTTTTAGTTTGATAGTTGATTCTGTATATGTGGGTTTATTTCTGGGATCTTGATTCTGTTCTATTGGTCTATCTGTCTGTTTTTAGGCAAGTAAGCTAAATTGACAAACAAGATAATTTCAGCTTATGATAAGTGCTGATAAAATAAAACAGGCTGCTCTGGTATTTGTGTGTGTAGAAGGAAAGAGACTGTCTTTAGATGAAGGTCAAGAATGTTCTAGAAGATGCTTGGGCTAAGATAAAGGATGAGAAGCTAGGCATATGAGGAACTAGGAGAAGTACATAATGGGCACAGGGAACAGTGGTGTAAAGGTCACAAGGCAGATAAGTGCTCAACTGATTCTGGAAACAAAAAAGTCCAGATGCACAAAGAGCAAAGACAGAAAATGACATCAGATGAAGTCCAAAAGGAAGGTAAGGTGCAAGATCATGCAAGTCCGTGATAAGAAGTGTGGATTTTCTTCTTAGAATAGGCATGCTTTGAAACCTTGAAGGGTGTAAAGCAACAGAGTAGCATCAGAGGGGAGAGAAAGATAGGAATCAAGTTTCCAGCCTTTGTCAACTGGCAGATGTTGATACTAGCCATTAAGTCAGGGAAGCCTGGAGGATAGAAGAGGGAAAGCAGAGAACTCAATGGAGAGAGATCACTTGGAAGACAGCCTTTTAAATCCTGGTGTCTTTTAAATAGGGTGGTCATTTGTTCTGCTGTACCTTGGATAGTCTAATTTATAGCTATTGTCCCCAAATTATTAATTATGTCTTTTTTTTTTTTACTCAAAAATATATCAGTTTGGGCAGTAAAGCATTTGGGCATGTTAACTACCAATACTTCTCCAGTTCCTCTCCTGTCTTTATTATGTCATTGAGGCAGAGAGGAGAGCTCTTGCATGCTAGATGCTTGCTTTTCCTGCCATTCTCTGGCCACGTCTCCCCTTCCAGAGTCAGGAGTTGATAGTTCAGTCCAGAGGAGATATGTTTTCCTTTTTTGCCTTCCCATGTTGTTCACCACTGCCCACTCCCCATTATCAACTCCCAATTAAGTTATGAAGATTCTTTCAAATACCAGTAGGAAATGCTTCACTGGGGAAAAGTTCACCATATCACACTATGAAGCTTTCTCAAACCCACCATCTTCCAGGCAACACAGAGTAAGGCTGTAGACAGCAGCTGTGCTGTAGGTGTAGAAGACTCCAGGAGGCTGATGACAGCTGAGGTTTTCAGGACTCCTATGCTCTTGGACACACAAGTCCAAAAAAAGAGTTGGTGCCGAGATTATTTTCCTCTTTGAGCCTCCAAATCAGAGGAACTGTAACAGTTCTTTCTGCCCTTTGTAATTTTTTGAATTGAGATCTACTCTCCCAAAATCAGGGCATCAAAATTCAACTTCAGGACTTACAAGCCAAATCAGCCTTAAATAACTGTGAGGTTTTTCATGTTCAGTGTTTTGTCTTTCTCCAGTTCTCTTTCATTGTTTCTTGCTTTTCCTTTACATATACTCTAGGCTTTAAAAATACTGAGTGATTTGCCCTACTACATATCACATGCTCTTACACTATGTCTCTGCACATGGAGTTTTTTCCGTCTGTCCCCTGCCTGACCAATTCCTACTTAATTTTCAAGACAAAGTGTATTAATTTCAGGGAAACTATCTTATTATCATAATATTCCTGAGATTAAGTATAGATGCAAAGATGGAAAGCAAAGAACCATAGGGTTAGGTGGTGGTGATATAGGGGAAACAGGACCCTCCAGCTTTATCCAGAGGCTACATAGGCAGAAAAAACACAGCTTCAGGCCCTCAGGAGTGTGATACCTCTCCTTCTTGGAATTCACCCACGCACCTTCCACTCCTACAAAGGCCACCTAAGTCCTCAAACCCTCTCATTTGGAACTGGAGACTACAGCCTTTTCTCATTCCCCTGAATCTGTGGAACTGGCAGAGAGGATTCACCATGCAAAAAAGCTGGCTAAGAAGGGAGGAGAACACTCTTTTTAATAAGCAGATGGTCTCTATAGATGAGAGAGTGTTAACATTAAAAACATATGCTCAGAACTAGGGAGGGAGAAACACAAAAGCGGATCACGAGGCACATGGTCTCTGTAAACAAGTAGTCTTTGTGGAAGTTTCCCATGTGAGGGAAACAGCTTTACAGGGTATGAAGAAACTTGCCTGAATAATTCTGACTTCATCTGCAAGACTGTTTACCTGACATGAATTATAATAGCACATTACCAAAAAATGACATCTGCAGAGATGATAGTTAGATGAGCTTGTGTTTATTTGTTTGGTTTTGTTTTCCAACCCATTTGATGAAATAAAAGCATTAGGAAATAGTCACGGTGATCTTGCACTCAATCTCAGTGTTTGCAGCAGAGAAACATAACTAACTTTGTGTCAGCATTTGATTATGTGCTGTGTAGCTGTCTAACATTCATAGAAGGAAACAGAAATAGGCATAAAGACAGTCCATACTTGTTATTACTCCAGTGATGTAATTTCTAATTAATGTACTACTCTGATTTTAAAGTAGGAATCTGTATCAAAGGTGGAGAGAACTGAGTAGACAATAAATGCCGCCATGTCAAAAAATACATGGTTATAGGTTAAATTTAGCTGGGTTCATCTTATTTTTATTTCAGTAATGGAATTCGATCAATGGAAATTGATATAGAGGCATGACTCATATTACAATCAGGTAGATGTATTTTTTTACACTAAAAAAACACAGAGAGGTGGTGAGAATGATAAGCTAAACTACAATGTAATAAAGTGAGCACTGGATCAGGAGTTGAAAGATCTTGGTTCTGCCATTAACTAGCTGGTGACCTTGGTTAAGGTCATGTTATGACTATTGACTTCATTTCTTTGACGCTAAAACAAAGTGGATAATCGAAATCAGGGATCACAGACTCAGATTTCTACATGGTCCATCCAGGCTGCTATCTTACATGAGTGAAACTGCCCAAGTGTAAGACTGTAGGGTGTAGGGAGGGGGGCTTGTGATGAACTAGAGAGAAAACATTTCCTTTAAATGGGCAATTGCAACTAAGCTCCAGGAAAACACTGATATTTGGGAATGGAAGAACATGTGTTTCTAGAACTAATTTTTCAAATATTCAAGCTGGTAATCCAGGCTTTATAGCTCAGGTTTTCAAGGTGAGTAATTCATTTAAATTTAAAGGAAAAGAAAAAAATTGTATGGGTCAAATAATCGTGTTAACAGGTTACATAATGGTCCATGATCTAAATAAAAGTGAGAACTCTAGTCTAAGTGATCTCCAGGGTGTCTTTGGTTTTAAAATTCAGGAATTTTAGGGTAGAAATTGAAGCAAGAGGAATTCACTTCTGCTCAAAACAGAACATGTTATTTTTTAATCTGCAAAGAAAAGGGGCTGCCAGAGATGTGGTGTGTTAAATCAAGGATGGAAGTGCTAAATAAGAGGCTGGATGGTCATTGCTGGGGATACAGGAGAGGGGATTTCCATATTTGGGGTGTGTGTGTATGTGTGTGTGTGTGTTAGTGAAAAGAGTGGAATTAAACTAGATTATTCCATCAGTTCTTTCTCACTCTGTGAGTCTATGATTCTAGCTTTGTACTCATTCTTTTCCTTTTCCACTTTTGTTCTTCTATTCTCCTCTTTATTCCTAATTATTTCACTGTGATTTTTCAAGAAAGGGGTCTGGATATTAAAAAGGCTGTGTAAAAATAGAAGAGGGGCAATGAGTTTGAAGGGAGGTGTAAAGAAGAAGGGGAGGGAAGTAAAGGGAGTTGAATTACCTACAGATATGGTAGTTGGGAAAGTCTGTTATTTCAAGCTTGACTTATCTTTAGTGTGGACATAAAATATGATCAGGGAGTATGATGTCAGTGCATCCACTCTCAATAATTGATATGATGAATAATCTCAACCTTCCAACACCTTCTGTATCTCCCCACATCTCAAGAAACTTCATTCATCAGCCACGTTTGAAATGTTTAAGTAATCTCAGTGATGTATGGAACTCTGACACTCCCTTGTTAGAAATTCGTGCTACTAACATTCTATCAAATTAAAAAGCCACTGAGCTCTTGTGCATAAAATTATCATAAATTACCTTCTGAAGGTTCATTGCTGTTTGGAATGTTTAATTGCTCACTCAGCTGAACTTTAACAGCTCAGTATTATTAATCAACTTGTCAAAAGGTTTTTCATTATGTAGTCTTTAGACAGAATTGGGCAAGGTACAAACTTATGCTTAAGTTGGTCTGATTGTAGCAAATTGCCAACAAATCTTGATAGAGTTTAGCATCTTTTGTTCACTAATTATGATATTTTTACAAAAGATTCTTAGGGAAACTGGGTTCTTTTATAGTTTTCAATAGTGAAAATGAATTCCTTTTGAAAGTAGAGACTTGTACTGACCATTTACGAGCCAAAGAAGGCAAGTGAATGAATGATGACACTCTACTGATGAATGACATTGCATGTTCCTTTTCAATTATGATGGGCATGATGGATAAACTTCAACGTGTTATCTGCATTTCTATGATGGCTTCTAATGTAGTTTTATAGTAATATCTTATTTAAAAACAGTGTTTGAAGGAATAGGATACTTTGGATAATTGAATTGTGTTCAGTACATCTTTATAATGAGGCCAGGGCTGTCTTATTCCCAAAGACGTGTAGATTTTTCTTCATCTAACAGAGCAAAGCCATATCACAGATTAAGATTTCCTACTGAGCTCTAGTTCCTTCAGCTTTCTACTCCTAGAAAAATATTTATAGCTCAGTGGACATGGTCAGTACTTTCATAAACTCAGGGATATTGAAAACTACAATAAAAACTAAAATAATCAAGAATTTACATGGTGCATAATTTTCCCCTGTTCTTTCTCTCTTTCTCAATATCTCACAATCTGTCTTTCTCAATGTCTTTCTCTCTGTGTAATTTTAAAAATAAAATTATGCAAATATCTAAAAAAAGTAGCATGGAAAACATGTTTTGCCAATAGCCATGTATTTTCACATCTATAAAGTAAGTTTGTTTCTAGAAACCCAGGAAATAAATAACATCCACCAAAATAATGTATCATATCAGTTGGTGGTGGTTGTGGTTATGGTGTTGGTGGCATTAAGAAGGGTAATACTTTGAGCCTACTGATAGCATTGCCATATATAAGATTTGTGCAAATGTCTGCCTCCTATGGCCACAAAAGTAAAAACTGGAATCTCATTATGATGCTGGAATTAAAGCTGTAGGACCACCCAGTGGATTTCTAACTTTATTAAAAAGAACTTTGGTACTGAAAACTAATCCTTCTTGGTTAGGAAAGAAACTGACTTTGTCAGAAATTCTTCTTTAAAGAAATAATTTCGAGTGAGGCTTCAGTCTATTTGCTTTATTACTTTTCATGTGGCAAGCGATGGAAATAAGACAGCCACAGGGGGAAAAAAAACCCAGTTCAGATGCAACTGGATCCTGAGATGACTAAGAGTTCTTCTCCTTCCCCACATCCCTCTCCACCCACCCCAGCCAGCATGACATAATTTCGTTCAAAATCCCCATGACTAGCATGTGGCAATACTAAAACCAAAGACTCAGTAATTTACCCTATGCCTTCTCTCTTGCCATCACTGCTGTCATCACTTTCTGTCCTCTCCTGGACTGAGAAGAGTGGTACAGTTAGGAAGTTAGGGAGAGAAAACAACTTACAGAGTTTGAGAAATGTTTTGCATTAACGGTACAAATGGTTGCTAGTGGACACTGACTGAATGCTTGCACTAAAAATGAAGACCTGGCCCTGGGATGCACTTCACTTATAGAAGTGATGTAATAAATATCTCATCATCATAATCATGGTGTCAATTAGGATTGTGCTAGGCTGCAAGTAGCAAAACATCTAATGAATAGCAACTGAAACAAGGTTTTGGTTTAAAAAATTTTTTTTAATATTTATTCAATTTGAGAGATAGAGAGAGACAGAGCATGAGTGAGGGAGGGCCAGAGAGAGAGGGAGACAGCATATGAAGCAGGCTCCAGTCTCTGAGCCGTCAGCAAAGAGCTCTATGTGGCCCAAACCCATGGACCGGGAGATCATGATCTGAGCTGAAGTCGGACGCTTAACTGACTGAGCCACCCAGGTGTCCCTCAAGGTTTTTAAATTAAATTAAGTTTAATTTAATTTAACTTAATTTAAGAGGGAGAGAATGGTGGGGTGTGGGGGAGGGGCAGAGGGAGAGAGAGAGCATCCCAAGCAGGCTCCATGCTCAGCATGGACCCCGACATGGGGCTCAGTCCCATGACCTTGGGATCATGATCTGAGCCAAAAATCAAGAGTTGGATGTTCAACCAGCTGAGCAACCCAGGCACTCCTGAAACAAAGTTTTATTATTTTCATATAACAAGAAGTCACGAGACAGGCTATTGCTGCTGTTGATTCAGTTACTCAAAGATGCAAGCTCTGAAGATGCAAGCTCTTTTTATGTAGTTTTGGGTCCACTGTCTCTACTATGTTGGTTTTTTTGTTCACTTACTTGTTACACCATAGTTGGGAATGAGGATTTTAGTAAGTCAGTCAATTGTGTCAGCCACAAATTAATCACCCTGAATAATGACTAATCAAAGATTAAATATCATTGGTAAGGACTCTCTGCTAATTTTTATTCAGTAAGTCAATTTTCACTCTAACTCCTCTGTATTTAATAGGAAGATTTAAAGTTTAGATGAAAGCTTGGAAAAAAAGATCTAATGATAGGTTAAAAGAAACGTATTTAAGAAGAGTTGAAGCAGTCTTTTCTCTTCTTCCAAGTATAGGAAAGATATTGACCAAAGACACTACTTATTCAATATAGGAAAATTGAAAAAATTATTACATGCAGAACAATTTACTATCGATGAGGATTTTTGGAAGCCTAGAATGGGTATCTTATTTGAAAGCTGTAAGAACACTTCACAAAATAACATATTTGAAGTAATTCAGTCAAACCTTGCTCTGAGTCAGGCTGCAAGAAATGATCTCTTGAGGTCCCATTCAATTTGATGTCTCTCTGTTTCTGTGATGCTAAATTTTGGTATGATTGACTGGAATGCCTTAGGACTAAATTCCACTTAGGATTCCCATATCACATAAGAATAAAACCTAGAAATTACCTTTTTATGCACAAGTTTCAGCAGCTGGTCTTTTTCCCCAAGCTTTGTAGTGATGCATATTAGAGAGTAGAGTGGAAGTCATAGTGTAAATTTTCTTTAGTGCATGGATTATTGATTTAATAGATCATGACAATCTATTTTGTCAGACCTGCTACCACATGGGTTCTGAGTCAGCAGGCAGACAAGCCTTATGAAATATTTGCTGTAAAAAAACCTCCACTGCATAAGATGAAATTAAAGCTCAATAGTATGAAAGTCAGTTTTCTGAGAAGTGAGGTGATCATAACCCAAGAGCCAGAATCATTAGAGGGGGAAAAAAAAGTAGTAATTTTGCTTTCTTGCTTTTGCTTCTGTCACTAGAACAACAAATTTTAACCCAGAGAAAGAAAAAAAAAAACTAAAACTAAAAACAAATTGTGGATCATTTCAGAATGTATAATATAAAGGATAAAATGGTATCCAGTTGAATTTTTAGTTGCCAAAGGTGAGGTTCCCTGAGAGACAGACTAATTTGGCTATTTGTTTGCAGGTAGTTTATTGAGTAGCAAAGGGAAGCAGGATGAATAGAAGGAGGATTCAAACTGTGATAGAGTTACAAAAGTAGCTTCAGCAACTTAGAGAGAGTTCTGAAGCTGGGATATCCCTTCCGAGATGTTCTAAATGGGGGCAAGGGGATTGGATCTTTATACCCTTGCAATGATCAATCGTTGGATGTAGTCTGTCCTTGGGGAAAGAACATGATCTTGGTCAAATAGCTTCCTTTGGCCAAGAGCAATTCTTGGGGAAGTTCATAGTGGAGGAAATAAATGACTTGAACCTCAGAGAGGTCTGGGGGGCACACCATGGAATCTAGTACAGTCTTTCCCTCTGCTACTCAAATCTGCTTGCTTCATATAGTAAATTCACCCCATCTGGGAAGAGCTACTCCATCCTGGTCAGTTTCTTTCCCTGGGGAAACTTTCTTTTTAAAAAAAAATTTTTTTGGGGGGGCGCCTGGGTGGCGCAGTCGGTTAAGCGTCCGACTTCAGCCAGGTCACGATCTCGCGGTCCGTGAGTTCGAGCCCCGCGTCGGGCTCTGGGCTGATGGCTCGGAGCCTGGAGCCTGTTTCCGATTCTGTGTCTCCCTCTCTCTGCCCCTCCCCCGTTCATGCTCTGTCTCTCTCTCTGTCCCAAAAATAAATAAACGTTTAAAAAAAAAATTTTTTTTTTTTAATGTTTATTTTTGAGATAGAGAGAGACAGAGCATGAACGGGGGAGGGTCAGAGAGAGGGAGACACAGAATCCGAAACAGGCTCCAGGCTCTGAGCTGTCAGTACAGAGCCGGACGCGGGGCTCGAACTCACGCACCGCGAGATCATGACCAGAGCCGAAGTCAGCCGCTTAACCGACTGAGCCACCCAGGCGCCCCCCTGGGGAAACTTTCAAGAGAAAGTTTGGAGAAACTATAGTTCCAGTCAGAATAGCTGGTTTCAAAGTTGTACCTAATAGTCATCATTTCCCTTCTTAACTATGCGTTCTAGATTTCCCCTCACCCTTGGTTGACAACTTGGCTTATCTGGAAGGGTGACCTGAGTCACATCTATCTGCCTATAGTCACTATGCTCTTCTCAGTCCCAAGCTGAAGTACTTGTCTTTTACCCTTACAATTGGCCACTAGATTACCAGGAGACATTCCAGTGGATCACCTGAGTCCCAAACATATTCTTTGTCCTTTTTGTGTGAAAACAGACCTACTTTTCCCTGATTTATCAGGGTCACTTGTGACTGTTAGGAGAGTGACTCCTTTCTTTACCTGCTGATCTCTTGATCAGAGGAGCCCAATGTGACCAAGAGGCACCTGAAGTTTAAGGTTTAATGGGACTCTGGATGTATCCAGAAATGAAGATTTCATTTTAAATTCTGCTCTATGGGACTCTGGTACCAACCATCACAGATCAGAATCCTGGGGAAACAGACATGTAGAGATTTGGATGCAAGAGGTTTATTGGAGAGTCAGGAATGACACCTGTGAGGGAGCGAGGGCAACAGGCCTGGGCAGCTAAGATCCTGAGCTGCAATGTGGTTGCAATAACAGCCTCAGATGGTCTCATTGGGAGTGTTAAAGCTTGAATGATCCTTCAGAGATTTCCCAAATTGAGGCAAAAGACTCAAGCTTTGAAACCTTGTATTGACCAGTCATTGGATACAGGCTGTCCCAGGAGGAAACATAACTTTGGACAAAACAATTTCCTTCGGACAAGGACAATTTCTGTAGCGGGATACAGCTATAATCTGTAAATCAGGAGAAAGAATGCCTCAGTCCTGAAGGGAAAATATGGGTGCTACACCATGACATTATCTGGATACCTTGATTCTGAATTTACTGCTATATATTTAAGATAAAACTTTGGCCTTAGGTCAGATGACTTTTATTCTTTCCTTTGTTATGTGTACTCAGTAAATCACTTTCAAAGAAATGAACAATTGAAATGATTATTTATGATGTGTCAGTGCTCTACTATGTATGATCTGGTGAAATGGATAAAGGAGGCAGGCATAGCCTACCTTCGATTTTGGTGAGCACCATCCTCTCTCTGCCCCTAACTAAAAGAAGAGGTATTTGGGCAAGCTGTTTAAAACCTTTCATTTAGATTTTCTTATCTATAAACTTAGGAGATCAGTGTTTGCCCTGTTCACCTCAGGACTCTGATTATGAAGACAGTGTGTGAAGTTCTTGGAAGACAAAGAGTATTGCATGACTCTGTGTAGAGAATTATTATTATAAAAGTTGTAAAATTTAATATATAATTAACATATAAGTGCTTCACTTGTGTTGGCTGGACTTGCCCTGCAACGGACCTTGAATGTTACCTAGGCATTCTGGGAGAGGTTCAGTTAGAGGTGCCATCCGGGAGCAAGCGTTGCAGTTTTGTGCCCTTGCAGCTTACTGGATTTCATTCCAGTGTTATTCTGGTATCAAAACAATGTACCAAAACAGACATTTGGACAGTCTAAACACTTGGATAAAAATATATAGTTAACTAAATTCACCTGGATTACTTTTTAAAAAATCATTTTTGGGAGCGCCTGGGTGGCACAGTCGGTTAAGCGTCCGACTTCAGCCAGGTCACGATCTCGCGGTCCGTGAGTTCGAGTCCCGCGTCGGGCTCTGGGCTGATGGCTCAGAGCCTGGAGCCTGTTTCCGATTCTGTGTCTCCCTCTCTCTCTGCCCCTCCCCCGTTCATGCTCTGTCTCTCTCTGTCCCAAAAATAAATAAATGTTGAAAAAAAAATTTAAAAAAAAATCATTTTTGCAGTTAAATGTATTCAGTGTCTTACTATTATAATATTAATCATTTTCTTTACTTACCTCTGTTTTCTTTCTAAATAATAATTGTTTTGATTTTTTTCAAATTTAATGAAAGACAAAATATATTTTTATGTCAGTATGACAACTATTAGTTGAGAATTTCATCTGCAAACTGAAGTCTCAATACTTATTAATATACAGTGAGAACTTGTATTTACAGGGGTTTGGTACAGCTATTTCAGGCCACACCTGTCTTTAAACCACAAGACTGACCAAATTCAAAGTCAAGAACGATTATTGGACACTTAAAAACATTCAAAGCCCTGGGCCAGGTGATGTGAAGACAAATAAAGATAAATAAGATATAATCTATGGTCTTTAGGATCTCATATTGTAGTAAAATATGTTTGGTCAGGCATAAATAAGAAAAATGCATTAACTCCATGTCAGTGTAGTGGAAGGGGGATGGAAATAAATGGATTATAATTCTTACTAGAGTAGCTATTTTGAAAAAAGCATAAAAAATTTGGATATCAACTAGACTTATCATAAAACCATTTCACAATGTATACAAATATTGAATCATTATATTGTACACCTGAAATTAATATAATGTTATATGTCGATTATCTACACATTTTAAAAACTTCAACAATATTCTGACTGGTTCTTTTCCAAATTTTAATATTCTCAGGAAGACTTGGCTTCTTAGGACATAGTTTCCTATCATCTATCTTCTTTCCTTCCTCCCTCCCTTCCTTCCTACCTTCCTTCCTTCCTTCCTTCCTTTCCATCCATCCATCCATCATCTATCTCTCTGAGTATTAATTGACACTAATTATAGCCTAAGACACAGACTCATCCTGGTCCACATGATTCACAAACATCTATTTTTGAAAATTATACTTTGCCTGGATTTTTTTTTTATCATCTATAAAAGAGACAATTTCTCTGTAGCTTGGAAGGTAGTTTGGTTTCTAAATCACCTTGTTTGCTGAAGATTTGTCTGTGTTCTCTTGTTGAGGCTTTTACACATATCCCAAGTCCAAACATGGCAGCAGAAAACAGAATTGCCAACCCTATCCTCACTGTGTACAGTAATATGGTGAATTCAGAGGTTCTTTTCCATTTCATAGACCTTACAGGGTTTGGAAAAAATAAACTGTTTCAGAGGTGGTGAGAAATGAATTAGTACATGGGCAAAGGAAATGCCTGTCATGAATACATGGCCCTCAGAGGACTAAGCAATGTTCAATCTTTGTCCTTAAGTAAGTCTTGTAAAAGTCAAAAGGCAATAAAGTAAAAATCTAGGAGCAAAGTCTTGGCCACCCATGCCATTCATATTTCCCAGTGTTTCTACGAAGTAGTTTAGTGGCATCTATTAAACTGACAAAGAACAGGTTTTATTTTACCAGGCAGAAAAATTTTCTAAGGATATCAGCAATGAAACATGCATTGCAGAATTAAATAGCTTAAAATGAGCAGTTGGAGGGCAATGTAGAACACCTGGTAGACAGGTAAATCAGTGTGTAAAGATGTATAAGGAATCTTAAGCATCTACTCTACTAAGCAAATCCAAAACCTGGACTGGAACAAGAACATAAGGACAAAACTCAGATATTTCATGAGCTGTGATGGTAAATATATTCAATGTTCTAAGAAAGTTAAATATTTATAGAAGTAAGTATCAGTTACAGTTAATTGGCACTACATATGATTTAGCATTTATAAATGAGAACCTGTCATCCCTGCACTTTGTCCACATGAATAAAAGGGAAGCTTAGGCATTGATGATTTCAGACAACTGATTTAGAAAATCATACTTAATTTTAACAATTATGTATTGAATAACTGTTTTGTTGAGGGCTCCGCAGTTGGCCTATTAGGGTTTTTCTTCAAAGATAAAGTCAGTCAACTAATAGTACATTTACCAGGTACAAGGTAATGAACGCCACAAAATAGATGCAGAGTTTATCTGGAGAGGCAAATTATAAGAAACTTCATGAAGAAGGCAGTAGTAGCATTTTGACAATTAATTGGAAGATGCAGTGGGGTGGTGAGAAAATGTTCCTGGATAAGAGAATAATAGTAAAAGCAAGATTGTTAACGTGGAAAATGAGAGACATATTTGGGAAATCAGGAAAAGATCACTTTTGCTTGGTCTATAGAACAAATATAGCGTGATAAGAATTTAATCTGGAAAGGAAGTTGGGTGATGTTTTCAAGAGCCTTACATGTCAGGGTAAAGATCCACTTACTGCTGTTTAACAGGGTTTCTCAACCTTGGCGCTGTGGACATTTTGAAACAACCAGGTAATTCTGTGTTGTGAGGGGCTGTCCTGTGCTTCTGTCTTGTGCCCTGGTCTAGGGGCATTCTTGATTCTCCTTATCTCCCCACTTCTGATAACCAAAATTGTCTCCAGACTTTACCATATTCCCTAAAAAGCAACATTGTCCCTGGTTGAAAACCATTACTGTACACAATTGGTTTGGTGAAAACTTCATATAATCAAAGACATGCTTTTATTTACCTTCCACATGTAATCCGCCACCAAGTAATGTAAAATTTTCTTCCTAAATATCTCTTGGATCCTTTCTTAGTATCGCTATCGCTGCTGGTAAAGGTCTTCGCCATTCCCACAGAGATCCCTGCAATAGCTTTTCATCATCTCCCTGCCTCCGTCCTTGTCACTTACAAACCACTTTTTTGTATCCTTTCAGACCTTCTTCAAAATACAAATCTGATCAAGACTTTTCATTACTGGTACACCTGGGTGGCTCAGTTGGTTACGCATCCAACTGTTGATTTTGGCTCAGGCCATGATCTCACAGGTCAGGCTCTGTGCTGACAGTGTGGAGCCTGCTTGGGATTCTCTCCCTCTCCTTCTCTATCTGCCCCTTCTCCCCTGCCTCTCAAAACAAATAAACTTGAAAAAAAAAAAGATTCTCAATTGCTTTCATGGTAGAGTCTAAATCATTAAAGTGGCTTATATGGGAACTCCTACCTGTACAACCTCCTCACCTCTTAGAATTACATGCTCCAGCCATACTATACTACTGGCTTCTTGAAAGTGTCACATTTTTAAAAAATTTTTTTTTAATGTTTATGTATTTTTGAGACAGGGAGAGACAGAGCATGAATGGGGGAGGGTCAGAGAGAGAGGGAGACACAGAATCTGAAACAGGCTCCAGGCTCTGAGCTGTCAGCCCAGAGCCTGACGCGGGGCTCGAACTCACGGACCATGAGATCATGACCTGAGCCAAAGTCAGACGCTTAACCGACTGAGCCACCCAGGCGCCCTAAAAGTGTCACATTTTTTATATTGTTATGTGTTTGCACATGGTATTCTTTCTGCCTAGAACTCCTGTCTCTCTGTTTAATGACTAACACTCATCCAGTTGAAAATTCACTTCAGGTGTCATCCACCCAAGCGTCATAAAACTTTTTCTACCACCATCATTGATGCCCTAAACATACTTCTCTAACAAAAGTACTTTGTGCTATTCTCCATCATAGGGCTGGTTACTTTCTTCTGTAACTATCTGTGTGTATTTTTGCCTCTTTCATCAGAATATACTTTTCTTGAGGGCAATTTAGTCTCATTACCTTTATCTGTGGCAGACACTCAATGAAATAGTTAAATAGGAAAGAAAGATTAATGTGACCATGATGTTGAATGCACCACAGTGGCAAAGGAATAGATGTGGGGAGATGAATTTGAGGCAAACGCGATTAACACAGGAAAGAGATGAGGAGGACCTGACCTAAGGCATAGGGAAAGGAAAATGAAATATTTAATAGGTAGATATACAGATTTTAGTCAACTAATTTTATGAGTGTGGAATAAGGGAGAGAAGGAAATAAGAGGACAAACAATGCTTCACTACTTGGTGGTGAGTTGAGGTGTTCTTACAGGATTTAACAAGTCCATTTCTGGCACAAGGCTCTGTTGACACCAGGAAAGAGCAGTCTGGAGTTAGGATAAGTAGCAGTGTGGGTTGTGGAATTGTCGGTAAAGCTATTGAAGGGGTGAGGGGCCTGAAAATGCAAAGTGGGAAAAGATGAAGAATAGACAGGGTTGAGGACAGAAGACAGTCAAATACCCAGATTTACGGGTGAGAGAAAGATGAACAAATGAGTTAATGGGCCAGAGTCAAATAATAAGAGGAGAAACGAAAATGATAAATACCAATCTCTTATCACTTTGGCTTGTTTTAACTACTGATAGCCCAAGAGTACACTGCAATGGCACCGTGAAGTCTCCTGGTAATTCTCATCGCTTATTATTTAGAAAATATTAGAAACCTAGATCCCACTGTCAGGAGGAGCCAGGGATCTGGCTGTGAGTTACTGGATCACGATAGGGCTACCAGCTAAAATACAGTTAAATTTGATTCAGGTGAACAATAAATAATTTCTAGTTCAAGCATGTCCCATGCAGTATTTGGGGTCTGCTTCTACTAAAAGTTATTTATCATTTATCTGAAATTTGAATTTAACTCCCTGTCCTGTGTTTTATTTGCAAAATCTGGCAGCCCTAGTCATTGTCACTTTTAGACACTGCCTGTGTGTTTCCTAAAAGAGAAAGATTGTGGTTTTCATTAATGGTCTTTGGAAACCAATATACTCTCCAAGAAGTTGGTCTTCCATAGACTTACGGATAAAGGCTTGCTGACCTTTGGGAAAACCTCTGCTTTTTCCTACCTTCCAGAATGAGAAGAATCAACCAACCCCCGACAACTGCTTAAATTACATAGACTTATTGTTTATGTTTTGTGAAGAGATTCTATTCCTATCTACTAGCAAAGATTCAATCTGCCAGCTATACAATTATTTCTGGCTTCATTTAGAACAGTGGTCTTTAACCGAAGGCATTGGAACTCTTAAGCGTTGTGATCCTGCAGAATTGTTTTCTGAGAAAAAATGCATAGTTTTGACAGGTTTTAAAAGGGCTCAGAATTTTTAAAAGATTAAGAATCATTTTTGTATAGAAAGGACCCTTTATGGAAAGCACTAGACATCAAGTAAAAATTGAAATCTTTGCCTCTTGTAGAATCCACTTGTCAATTTCAAGACTCTTTGACCACAAACACAAAGGAAAGGTCTGAATATGGTGCCCGTGGGGGGGGGGGCCCCCCCACAGAAATCAGGCATGATTAAAGTACTAGCTTAAAAATAAGCACAAAATGCTCTGGGTTCTTTTCTATCTTAAAAAAAGAAAAGAAAAAGAAAAAAAGATAAGCCGAGATGTTGAATTTTCTGGAAACAATTTCAGCATCTGTAAAAGGTCTATACTGTTTCTGACTGCTGGCTACTCCCAGGTCTGACATGTGCCACCTTAATCAACACTTTGGTGCAGGCGTAATGGAAAACATGTTTTCTCTGCCATAACTCTAGCATAAGTTTCTGACATCAGCCAAATGGGACAGACAGTCTGAGTCCTGCGATAGACAGGCCTTCTGACAGCTAAATAGAGGACACCCTGCTCATGAAAGATAGCCTTTATAGATACCACAGCCTCCAAGTGGAAAACCCTCTCTTGGAATAGAGAAATTTGGCACAAGTTTTCCCAGAAACTATGCCAAAGCTCTTTAATACTAGAGGAAGTTCTCATAGTCACAAACTCTATGGGTTGGTCTACTGACACAAGAGCTTGGTGCTTTTCCATCTAATCAGACTTGAGCATGGAAACAGCCCAAGGTTTTCTCGGGTGTTTATATTATTTCAATGGCACTTCCTTTGATTTACCTAAGGGATGTTTTGTTTTAATTAAAGTTTATGACCAAAGACGAGCTGAAAAAGTATTGAAGTGGATGTACATTGTTTATGGGTTTTGAATACAATTATATCAACCATAAAAATAGACCAAACAATTTTGCTTGTCTGCCAGAAATCAATTCTTGATCATGAGATTTCAGGTCTTCATTTTGTTTTCATTTAAAGCAATAAAAGGTGTTTGCTGATCATTAACTGGAGAAAATTGTAAAGTCAGTAAATCTGGAAACTAACATTTATTAAGTTTCAACAGGGAACGCAGTAAGACTATCTGATGTTGGTTAAATTATGGACTCTTTCCAGTTAGTTGGCTCACCCTCCAAAGCGAATGAACTAAAAATAAAATGACTTCCTTTTTGATGTCAATTATAAAGTGTGTATTTTTTCTTCTCTTTTTGTCTTTTAGGTTTTGATAAGATTTGGCAAGATAGTTGCTTATGAACCTATCTGACACCTGCCTCAGAAATCATGCCAAATGTCATAAGGTCATGATCCATTTCCTTCACACTCTTTATGCTTTTATGTACCAGATTCTTAAATTAGAAGCAAGAGAAATGATGTACTGGGTCATCCATCCTTATTGAGGACTTTTATTAAAACCAAACAAGCTCCCCTGATGCAAAATATTAGATTAAAATGGCTTCCAAAATATACCCACCGATTTGTTGGCAGGTCACATGAGTCCCTTGTTACAGAATCTTGATTCTTAGAACAAGATTGCCAACTACTGGGACTTTCCCCTGTGTTTGCAAAGATGTTGAAGAATACAATAGCTAGGGGCCGGCTTCAGGATCACCAGATATGCATGGACCCAGGTTGACAGCTGCTCTCTGCACTCCTCATCTTCAGCAAACAGGGCAATGTCAATCAGGGTGTGGTCCTGTTTCTTGTCTCTCCTTGGGCACTAACGTATTTCAGAGACGACATCAGCATAGTGACAGTATTGTTGTTTTATTTAATATATGTGTTCCTTCAAGCACTTCTATTCTCCAAAATGAGTTTTTACGATGGGACTTAGAAAACAAAGGCATTATTTGTGAATATTCAAATCAGGTCTTGAAAATTTAATTTAATAAAGCATTAAAGTTCTCATTTTAGCTCAGACCAAGGAATTAGAAGTAGAAGATCTGGATTCCATTTCTGGTTTCCTTTTTCATTATTGTATATTCTTAGTCAACCATTGACAACTAGAACATGGGGATACTGATACTTCTTTGTAGGAGATAGAAGCTCAGGGCTTCTCTAGAGGAATGCTGCTATGAATTGTTTGGGTTCATTTTGTTGACACGGTGTTAAAAGGCTGTGCCAGGTTGAAGCCTGGCTCACATGTGAGTGTGGCCCTTTTAGATCTTCTTGCTCTTACGCCGTGAGCTTAGATAAGTTCCCCGTAGGGGCAACAGGCCGTCTTTCACATTACCCGTGGCTGGTCAAGCGAGAGTGACCGGAAGAGGTTCCTCAAGTCTAGACTGAGATCAAGGGCAGTCACTCTCACTTTTGTGATATCTACTACTTCCGACTGACACATGCATTCTGGATTGCATTTTTCTTCCACTGGGATGGTAATATCGAACTGTCAGGCTTTGGATGGGGGGGTGGTAGGAGGCAGGATAGGCCTTTAGAATTGCTTTGGCTGTACTCTAGTTGAATCTACTTTGCTAGGGCAGAAGAAATCTTCCACACAGCCCAGAAGGCCGGAGTCCATGTCAATGTTGAGGTCAAAGTCTCAGATAGTAATAAATCGTCTTTGTTCCCTTGGGCATTTTTTTTTTTAATTCAGAGAACTTATGGAGAAATGACTCATCTAGGACAGGATTTAGGTATTTAGAATCTTATTTCTTGGCCATTTATCTCTCAATAGATAAGTATCTACTGGCATTCTATTTTGACATGATTTATACTTATCTCACAAGGTGGTTTACAAGATTAGTTGAAATAATATATGTCAAAACACATGCTTCAGGCACTGTAAATAATTCCACAAATATTTGTTATTTGTTATTATTTATTGGAGGCATATTGTACAGGTGTATTTCTGCTTATTATTTATTACAGTGTGTCTTGCTGGGGAGTTGACAATTGTTTATCAGTCACAGGTCCGTTCTCCAGCTTTTTCCTTCTCTTTTTCTGAATTCATGTTTTCCATCTTACTTTCTCCACTTCTGTGAAGTTCACATGTGTATTTCATGGGTTTTCAGATCCTCTTTACACTTACTCAATGACTAGTACTACATTTCAGGCACATTGTGTTCTCAACCACAAAAAGATCTCCAGACTACTTTTTTTTTTTTTTTTTTTTTTTTTTTTGCTATTGTTCCCTGAAGTACGATAATGTCTTTTCTCATTCTCTTTTTAACTTCTTTGTTCTTTTCATGTTGCTGCAAAGGGTGCAAATATCTGCTTGGGTTTGTCTCTGCCTTTTATATTCAGCCTGCCCTCCCAACACCACACTTTCCATGAGAGGGGGAAACAAAATGGGAACAATGCCAAGAATTCACTCAGCACAAGCCCTCCTTACCTACTCTCATACTGCTGTCTCTGGTGTCATCTCCATGCCTTAATTGTCATTAGCTACCCCTGCTTCCGTCACTCGGAGATCTCTTTCCTATTGTGGGCTAGGGCTGGGGGTTGCTGAGCCTTTACATGCTAGCTGACCCCTACTTTCCCATCTGTTCCCCATTTATGAGTAGATCATTCATCAAATTTGAAGGTTATCCCATCCGTCAAGGACCAGTTAAAAGCTCCCCTTCATGTCAATATTAATTTCTTTCCTTACCCTTTCTTGATATCTTGTTTGTGTCTCCTTATGCCACCTACCACTGCTTTCCATGTATTTCTAAATGGCTTTGTCTCTTCCACTAGATTGTGAGTTTCTAAAGGTGTGGCTTCATCTCACTCATCTTTGTATAACAGAGAACACTCATACCATTTTCTGTGTATGAATAATATGCAGGTAGGGATGTATGGAGTTGGTTTGTATTGAAATGCTCCTTCCTATACACACACACACACACACACACACACACACACACACACACACACACTCATCACTACCTCTCTCTGGAAGGCTCTTCATCTTCATTTTCTCTGCTTGATACTTATCCTCCCTCATTCCATTTAAATGCTGCTTCCTCAGGTATCCCCTGGACCAGGTTAAAGGTCCTTTAGAAATGCCCTATTATGTACTTAAAACTCTAAGTAAGATTCAAAGAACTTAAAATTATTTGTTCAGTATCTATTTTGTTTGCTAGACAGTAAACTCCATGTAGGCAGAGGCAAGACATTTCTGCTTTATTCACTACTTTATACCTAGCATGGCACAACCATCTGTTGATTTAATTATTGAAATAAACTCACTGTTTATTTTCTTCTAATTACGATTGTCCATTATTATTGTTGTTGTTGTTGTTGTTGTTGTAATTTTAGTCAGAAGCTATCCTTAATGTATGGAGCACAGAGACTGGAATCAAATTTTAAGTATTTGTATCACAGCTCTGTCACAAGTTGTATACCTTTAACCTCTCTGTTCCTTAAATTCCTCATGCTTAAGATTACAGGGATGTGGTCAGGATTAAGAGACACAATGTGGATAGTACGTCACACAGGGAGTCGCTCAATGAACATTAGCTATTACCGCCATTCAGCCATCCTTATGGAAGGGAGAACAGAGGCAGATAATATGCAAAATTATTGAAAACTCTCTCCTTTATAGCCCATCTTTACAAACCAAACTGAGGGACTCCTACAAAGTGATATGTGTTCATACCTACACTGTAGGCAGCCTTCTCTCTTGGGAGGGTTAGTATTTCTATAAGCTGCCTTTATGGGAGCCTTGTGTGATGTGCGTGTGTGAGCAGGATCCCCTCTAAGAGTGGGGTCCTACAATGGAGACACTGAGTATTTCTGCTGCTCCATGACTTCCCTCTGACATCATGCTTCCCAAAGAAAGCACCGAAGTAAAATGGGCCAGTCAGTGCCTTTTGGCTTCCAAGGATGAATATTAGAGTTGAGGTAGCAGCATTTTCTGGCAAATAACTATAGATACATACGATTCTCCCTTACAGTGCTTTTCCATAACTTTCATACATGTTACTCTGGGTTGTTTTTATAGCTGCAGCCAACACCAATACCCTTCTGTTTCTTCGTTTTCTTGACATTTTACCCAATCAATTATGAAGTAAATTGCTCTTTGCTCTCAAAATGGCATGGCTTTCTTTCTTTTGAACAAGCTTATGAAAATGTCAGAGATTGTTAAAGGAAGTGAAGAAACAAAAAGCCACAGAGGAGAAATGTGGCTTTTATGTTTAATTGACATACAGCCTGTCGTTTTACCTTAGTGATCTGAAATTGTGCGCATTAAGGGTTAGGGAAATTCTATTTTAATTTTTCACACGCCTTTCCCTGTTTGGTAGTTTTATGGCCCTGTCAGGAGGTGGACAGTTATTTTTAGACCCATGTCAGAGATGAGGAACCTGAGACTAAGTATCTCCCTCAAGGTCTTAGGCACTAAACTTTCAGGTTCCCTGATGCCTAGGCCCATCCCTACCGCTTAATAGTTCTATGACTTTGGGCTAGATACTTTGTTTTTTTGCATCTCAGTTTCTTCATCTGTAAAAGTTATATTAACACTTTTATTTCAGGGTTCTTGTTAGGATTAATTTAATTCGTTCTCTGAAAACTCTGCCTTACATATCATGAGTGCTCAGGAAATATCAGCTAGTAATATGATGCTATAAAATAATAATATCTGCTTTTAGGTTTGTGAAGTTTAAATGAGATAATCCATGCAGAACTCTTAGCCCATTTCCTGGCAAAATAAAAGCACTGAATAAGTGTTTGGAATACTTTTAATATGATTTTGATGCTTATTTATTTGATCATGGTGATAACATATACAATCAAATAAATTATCAGTTGAGGACTAGAAGATCCTGTTTGCGTCCCTCCCTCACTAGAATGCTGGCAACAACACTCAGTACTTTTAAGCTTCCTTTACTGTCATATATTTGCAAATAAACTTATACGTGTGGATTAAAGGCCTAAAGACTCATCAGTTGGATAATTTGCTAAAAGGTCATTATTGGCCGTGAATGCTACTTACCACTATGACAACTGTCCTAAAGAAATAGCAGTGTTTATTCTTCTGTGCCATTGTTAGGTATCATTTTATGTGTAGAAGTTTTGGAGAGCACTTGAGGACATATGAGGAAAGAGGCAGCTGGTGATAACAGACTTCAGGCTTGGCAGCCTCGTTTTCAACAGATAGCCTTCTTCTCCTCTCTGCTATATGCTCCTGAGCTTTGGGTGCATAGGCATATCCTGATACTGTTCAGAAAGTAAAATGTTTTAAACCAAATAAAATTATTGATGATATTAAATGGGATTTTTTAAGCTTTCCCATTATAAACCACCACATTCTAAGAAACCTATTTCATACAAGGGTGAAAAAACTGTCTAGTGACTTTTTTTCCCCCTCCAAATTTGGGTTCTTTGTCTTTTAAATATCAAGAAGTTTTTCTGATAATTAAACATACCCAATGCACGTTAGGCTTTTGACTATCAGGATTAAGCTTTCAGTATTTCAGAAAAAAATCTGAAAAGCCACATTGTTCTTGCTTGAGGTATGAGGTGTGATTAACTAGCAAAATAACTTACCTCACCAGGTCTTGCTACCTCAGAGATGAATAGTGATTTTTAATATCTCTAGGAAGTCAACTCTGGTGCTGGGTTGTGCAAAATGAATTTAGCTGCTAATTTGGATATGTGCCTATAATATCTCCAATATAGCCTCTCCAGGTCTAAATGTCTGTGTCTTAAATTCCCAAGTTTGAAGGTCCAGTTCTTCAGTATAGCTAGAGAAAAGAACTTTCTGGCCTGGAGTTTTAAATATTTTAGATTCTGGTCTGAAATATCTAGTGCAATTGTCCAGACAGGCCAAAGTCTTCAGGCAACTGCCAAAGCACATGTCTGTTTGTGGTAAGTATACACCATTTTCCTACAATATCACCATATCTGGAGGGCATCGTCAGTGCCTTCAACCATGTTTGGTGTCAGCCTATTTGTCTGAGAATCCAGCTGTTGAGTGGAAGTTTACACTGGTCTTCTCCCCAAGGGCTTTCAGAGTAGTCAGTATAAAGTCCGGAAAAAAAAAAAAAAATGAAGGGTAGATTGTTCTTAGCATGCAGGAAGGAAGTTGTCAGGCGGAAAGAGGATATGGGTTTGTTTGCATGCAAGGGTCAGTATTTGCTGGCTAGATATTTCCGCTGTGTCCACACGACAAGAAAATCCTCAGTTTCCTGTGCTGGACAAATAGCAGGAAAGGGTGTGAGGGTTATTGAATGACATTATCATGTTATAGCCTCATGGGTGAGGAAAGCCTGCTTATCAAAACTGATAGCAGCACAGGGCTTATTTGGGGAGGAGACCCAAGGTGCTGGAGTCACACTGGATGTTTTTCCTCTTGGGTGCTTTGGATCATTTGGCTTTTGCAGACCTGACATTCTTTCTCGCAGATAGAAGGGACTGTTCTTACTCACTGGAAAGTTACTATCAGTTCCATTATTTGCCATCTCCTCCCAGCAAACAGTTCAGGTAGAAAGGAAATAAGAAACACTCAGACTGATTGTCAAAGTAGAAAATAATCAAGATACGAAACTTGCACCCCGCCCCCAACACCAACCTTCTTTTTTATGTTTAGCCACAGATGCTCATGTAGACTCGACTTTATTCAAGTGTGGATCTTGTTTAGTGTAAAGCTCATGTCCAATAACTGCCAGTACAATAGCTTAAATGAAAGCTAGGGTTAAACGTGTGACTCACTCTGCCATTTAAATGTTCTGGGTGTAAAAATTCTCTCTATTGTGTAACTCCGCAAGGTGGAGGAATACACAGGTAATGTCTATAGTCCTTACCTGTACATCTATTTAAATCATGATTTAGAAGTGCAATTGTGCATTTATTAATTTGTCCTATAATTAATTAGTGCTTACCACTTTTAGCAATTATAGAACCCCAAATGAAGCAGTTTGATATATAGTGAGTATTTGTAGGTGCTTTCTTGTCAGTAACCTACTGTTTGTAACAAGCAGTTTTCAGTTAGGATTCTGGAAATTTTCAAAATTAGAAAATCCCATGAGCCAAACAAATTGGTTAGAGTGATAATATTTGCTCTTCATGAAAGGTATTCCTTTCTTTTTTAATTCAATTTCAACCACAAACTCTGATTTCCAAGAAGAAATATTTAAATCCAATAAAAAAGGAAATGATCGGGGCCTATTTTCTTTTTTTTTTTTTTTTTTTAATTTTTTTTTTTTCAACGTTTATTTATTTTGGGGACAGAGAGAGACAGAGCATGAACGGGGAAGGGGCAGAGAGAGAGGGAGACACAGAATGGGAAGCAGGCTCCAGGCTCTGAGCCATCAGCCCAGAGCCCGACGCGGGGCTCGAACTCACGGACCGCGAGATCGTGACCTGGCTGAAGTCGGACGCTTAACCGACTGCGCCACCCAGGCGCCCCGATCGGGGCCTATTTTCAAGGAGAAATCTTATTCTAAAAGTAAATAATAGAAACAATTAATCTTCTGAGAAACACATCAAAGAGAATTGAATTAAATCTTTAAAGGAAATAATAAAATGACTAACAGACAACATTGCAGAATATTAAAATGCCAATAGAAGAGGCTTTCAAAAATATTCTTTGGAAAATACATCCAGTCTTTAATGACACCCTGGGGATGAGGGTTGTAGTTTATTTTGAAGTCGGGAAATCATTTATTTTCTTATGTTAATTTAGAGGTATCCTTTCATTATATAGATTTACCAAGTAAAATATTCTACCTGGGCCATAAGAATTCTAGTAAATTTACAGCCAACTTACATCGTTTTTTAATTTGTAGCATGAAGAAAACAAACATGACTGTAATAGATTTTTAAGGCAACGTTACCCACAATAAGTACCAAATTTCCCTATTTCACCACGGAAGATATGTTTTTGCTATTCCAGGTAATGAAAAATAATCACAATATTATGATATATGGTTATTTGTATATACTGTAATCAGTTGACACAACCAAAGTCAAATAGATGTCTTTTAGATTGCTTGTCCCAATTTCATTGTTCTTCTTATTTGGGGAAAAAAAGCTGGTTCCAGTTTTTAGTAAGTCAATCAGGTCTTTTCTTAGCCCTGGATCACTTCCTGTGATTTTCCTGGGGCTTACGTCTTCTCGTCGCCATAAGGGGATACCGAAAGCTCTGTCTGCTACTGAAATGTAGCGTGCGGTGGCCACACCTTGCTCTGTCCTTGCAGATGACTCCTTCCCACGGCTAGGTCTGCGGGAATGCTGGGAAGGTGGTGGAGCCTTGTAAGGTGCTGTGGGAGAAAAGGGCCTTCGACTGTCTCAAGGGTGCGTGAGACGTCAGTAACTGGTTCCAGAGGTTGTTTATGGTGCTTTACTCCTGGAGTCACTGTCATCATTTTTTTTTTTTTTTCTGCCTGGTTTTATTCCCACCCTTCCAGGCTCTTTCCCGTTCAGACATTTTCTACACACTTCTCAGAATTATTTTGCTTTCTGAGAACTCTGACCGTGTCACTCTGTTTCTCAAAGGCCCCTGGAGGCTTTTCTTCACTCTTTAGCTTGAGCGCTGACTGCCACCTTCCAAACTCTCTCACACTGTTCCCACATTACCTGTCTGTCCTTCTCTCCTCAGAGTCACAGCGCTGTGTGGCGTGACATGGCAAAGCACTCAGGAAAGAAGGCTCTGGCCATGCACTTCTTTGTTAACCTAGCCGTGTTGCCCTTGTTTTGTGCACCTATGCCCCAGCTCCTTGCGAGCTACAGGGGGAGCTCTGAGTCAGAGCTTGCTTGGGCTATCGGCCTTCATGTGATCTGAACCTCTGTATACAAGTAGTAGGAATATATACGTTCGATAGACATTTTCATAAGCAATTTTTCTCTTTTTTAACTTTAATGTCTTCCCATATTGCATTCATCTGCATAACAGTAAACACATGCCCCGACAGAAAGTTGCAGGCAGGGATATTTATTTATAACAGATGGCACAAAGCAGGAGCATGATGAATTGGTGTGTGGCTCCTGAACTAGCAGGCCCATAAATAAAGTATCCTCAAAGCTACTTTGGGGATCTTGCTTGCTCAGAAGGAAGAAAGGAAAGATGATGCTCACAGTTTTGTTGCCTTATATAATATAATCCCAAACATGTGCAATTTAACCACATGCAACCATCATTTTATAACTCTGAATTTTTTCATCCAAAAATCTGTTCATAGGTAGCATTTCAGACCTACGACATAATTATAGCAATGACAATTTTCCTTCCTTAGTTCCTCTGGTGTTTATTGATCGAATGACTCCGTGCATTTTAGGAAACGTATAATTACAAACTGATAATGTTCTAAACAAGACATAGACCAATAACATTTATATAACCTTTCACTTAAAACCTTATGTGTTAAAAAAAAAAAAACCTTGTATGTTGATAACTAGAATAATGAGATTATTTCCAAGAATACACTTATCAAAGACACAAATATTTTTCTTGAATTCTGAATAATTTTGTTTATTTCTCAATATACAAGGCATACAAGGGTAGTAAATACAAAGGTCTAGTTCAGCTGACCTTGTGAATGCAAAGTATTCATTAAAGGCTTTGAGACTAAGCATTTGGGTTTTTTTCATCAACTTGAGGGTTTCCTTAGCCTTGTCATTATTTTAAAAATGTCTTTAGATTGAAATTTAACAGTTTTTTCAATTCTACCCACATGTACACAGCCAAGTATTTTTACAGAATTTTATGTATTTATACGTGTATGTGTATGTGCACAATGCATGCTTATCTGTGTATACATATCTGCACATGTGTATGCATACATGTGCATGTATATACATTTGTATGCATGTACACACATTTGTATGCATGTATACATGCATGTATATGTGTTTCTATATTTTAATACTGGAAAAACTACTGCTATTATTTTGATTATGGAAAAAGCAATTGATGTGCAGAAGTCTTAGCAGAAAAGGACAAATGTTTCACTTTTTGGACACATAGTCTGGACTTCAACTGTGCTTCCTGAACAGATAATATTAACTATTGTGTCTGAAACGATAATCCCTTAAGTGAAACAAATGATCTGACTCACCGTAAAATTTCCTAACTGTTTTGGATCCTTTTTCTTTAGAGAGGGGAAGGAACATTAGATGCTTACTGTTTTTATAAATTAAACCAAATATGCTAATATCCTGGAGGTGTATCAGTCCCTACAATCACAAAGTTAAATTGCTATAAGCCCTTTTCAAATTTAAACAAATTTTTGTGAGAGGCAGAAATAAAGGACAACATAACCCATTGATAACTGAAGGGTGAGAGCAGAGTTATTACAGAAAAAAAGGTCGAGGGGTGCCCAGGCGGCTCAATTGGTTAAGCATCTGAGTCTTGATCCTGGCTCAGGTCATGATCGCTTTGGTTCCTGAGTTAGAGCTCCACATTGGGCTCTGCGCTGACAGCATGGAGGCTGCTTCAGATTCTGTCTCTCTTTCTCCCTCTCGCTCTGCCCCACCCCACTCATACTTTCTCTCTCTCTCAAAATAAATAAACTTAAAAGAAAAAAAGGTCAAAGACAATATTTTAAAAGTTTATTAACTGGACAAATATTTATTGACTACTTGCAATGTTATATGAAGTATGCGAGGTGCACTCAATACAAAGATGCATAAGAAAATCTTGTTGGGGATATAGATAACTAAAATCAAATATGGCAAAGGTGTATGGAGATATTGAAATGGTGTTAGAGGAGCAGAGGAACAACATCCTATCCAGTTCAGTGAGCAGTGTTTAAGGAAGAATGTCCTCTTTTTAAAATGTATAGAACTATAATGTCTCTTATTAACATTTCTTGGGGAAAAAAAACCATTTGAAAAATGCCTGTGAATTATTTTCACTTTGAATTTGCTAAGTATATAAGCGTGATTTGTGGTATGCTTTGAAACTCATAGTTAAAAAAAATTTTAGAGTACTTTCAAAAGACTGGGCTTTTCTGTGATAATGCCTTATAAAACACTTGGCATGCTGGCAGCACATGGTAAGTGCTATAAATCTAAGCTATTATTATTATTATTATTATTATTATTATTGTCACTAGTTCTATGACTGCTACTGCTTAGCCTACTGCATGTTTCTGGTTAGAGTCAATGAGATAATAGTAAAGGGGAAAGTGCTGCTATGAAACTTTGTAAACATAGAAGACATTTTCATTAGTTAGAGATGTGGTCAGCTCTAAGAACCAGAATAAACAAGTCCAACATCTCTGGGGTAAACTTTGCTTTCTTCTTACTGGGTTGACTCATTGGTATAAGGATGACTTTTGTACCCCTGGGCATCCTGTCTGTATTTCAAGCAGGAAAAAAGGGGAAAAAAATTCTTTGTGACACTTTGTCTTTTTATTCTGGAAGGGAAGACTTTCTAGCAGAATTCTGCCTACCTCTCATTGTGGAGAACTGTGTCACATGGCTGTCTACTTACAAGAGAGGTTAAGTAATTGAATATTCACCTTTCCAATTTTTACAATACAGGAAGGCAAAGAAGAAACTTTTTGAGCGGACTAACCTACATTGTCTGACATGATGTTATATGAATATTTTTATATATCAAAAATGCTGTGTTACATTTTCATAGTCAGGACTCAAGTCCAACATCTGCATTAACTGCATTAAGTCTGATCCGGTTTCTATGAATGTTTTCTCTGTGTCTATTAATTCTTTGGTAGAGCCAATTACTAGAATCTTGGGCAAACTGTAATCTTTTTGATATACTTTATTTTTAAAGAAAAATATGTTAACAAAATGAACTTATATTTTTCATAAAAGAAAATCATGGAGTATGTACATGCATTATATGCATTGATGGCAGTCTATTATAATTTCTTAATCTGTAGCTCTAATAAGAGATTGCTGGTGTTCAGTTTGATAGCCTCAAGTCTTGGCAAAATCCCAAATGAAACATTTAATGGAAGCTGTGAGGACAAGTATTTGAAATAGGAGCTATCCTAGAAAACCCAAAATCCAGTGCTACTCTAACTATATTTTACTTGCTAGAACAGCAAAGGTCCAAAACCATATTTGGGGAATTTTTAAACAATAAGAATGTACTTGTGTGGTGCTTCACCCCCGTCTACTGCCAAGCTAAACACAAATGAATGAGAAAATGAGGTTAATTACAGCCCATGCTAATTGTCTAATTGTACCGGTTGGTGGAAGCTTTGTGCATATTAGTTTACATTTACTGATAGTCAATCCATCACACCTGATAAATCACTTCATATGTATACACGTTCTCTCCCCAGCTAGATTATATACTCTGATTTCTCTTTCACAGATCCCAGACTAATGATGTGACCCTGTTCCCTTCTTAACCATTCTGCATGCTTCGTGCTTTTGTTGTTGTTGTCTCACAGTGTTTTAGCTCAAGGTTAGTTTAATATAGAAATAGCAAACAAAAAAGTGCCAAAGGTCCTAGGATATACTTTCCTGGGAAAAACAAGCTGGTGCATTTATTTATTTATTTATTTATTTATTTATTTATTTATTGCTCAGTCTCATTTGCATTCCCCCATGCCAGAAAATAGCATAGTTTGTGTAGACAATTGCCATTTATAAATATTTAGCAGAACCTCATCTTCTCAAGGCAGTAAAAGAGGGTATTGAGGTGATTAGATATTCATGATATTAACTGGCCTAAAGGGCATGATTTATTGCCAAAATTCAAGTCAATGCATTAACACTTATTTCCTCTTATCCTTTTAACATATATTTCTTTCTTATCAAGAGCTAAATTAAAAGAAAAAGTTCTCAAAAGAATAGCATCATTATAACATCTTTTAATCAGGCAGTATGTTATTTTGTCTCTAGCCACATGTGCCTCTGTTACTAAGAAACTAAAATCGATAATTTTCAGGGAATGTACAAATATTCAATATAGATAAGTAGTTTTGTTTCTTTGCCTCAGAGTTTGAGAATCTACTCAAGAAGAGACATAGCCTTTCTTGCATCTCCCAATTTGTAAACTCAGCAATCAAACCCAGTTAACTTGGGGAGACTCCTAAGGGATTGAATTACAGTTGTAGTATTGTAATCATCAGGACAAAGAAGGTCAGAAGGAACAGATTTGTTGTGCTGTTTTTCCTAATAACAGAAGCATCAGATCCTAAAGTCTGGCCCTAATTAAGTCTATTTACTCTTTTGGATCTCTCTTTTCCTATCTAACATGGGTATATGCATTTCCTTTGCTATTCTAAAAGTGTATTGAGAAAATGAAAATGGAAATCCTTTTTAAATACAGAATAAGCTGGAAAGCACTTTTGTTAGTCTCAAATTTCACCTTCTAAAATAGGTCAAATGTTTGTCATCTATAATTTTTCAGATTATTTCCTCTAGTACCATTACTTGCTGAAATGAATTGTACAGGTGTTTAGAAAATAATAAAGGTGACTATATATGTGTGTGTGTGTGTGTGTGTGTGTGTGTGTGTGTGTGTGTGTATTGTGGTCCACATGTTATTTTTCTGTACCTGAGTGGGTTAAGTACTTAGGATTTCAATCTAGTTTGACATGCTCAGCTGTTTTTGACCTTTTGCTCAGAAACTAGTTAGTTAATCCAAAACTCTGATGGTCTGTAAGAGTGTTCCTCTTTTATGGGACCCCTAGGCATAACTGCTTAGAGAATGTGCCTGCCTGCTCTGTAATTGTCAGCTAAATTAGGAAGATTAAATTCAAATACAGCAAAAAAAGTATGATAATAACAAGCTCAGAACAATATGAAATTCTTCTGATTTTGAGAACTGTTTTGATGGAGGGAAAAACCACCATACCCCTTGGAATGCATGTGTTGCACCTGTTTCTTGGTATATAAGAAAGGAGAGGACACATTTTACAAGAGGCAACTGTGATTGTGTGGTAGGCAAGTGGAAGAAGGATGTTTTCATAGTCTTGAAAGCAATGCCTGCAGGTGATTTCAGGAAAAAAAA
>NW_024412415.1:2830594-2853373 GCF_014898765.1 Herpailurus yagouaroundi
ATATACACACACATATATATATATACACACACATATATATATGTGTATATATATATGTGTGTGTGTATATATATATATGTATATATATACCATTTTACTATAAGTTTTCTATTTGGTTTACCTCTGCAATATTTTTGAGTCTCTTTAAACTATCATACAACTAGGTGTGCCTGGGTGGCTCAGTCGGTTAAACATCTGATTTCAGCTCAGGTCATGACCTCACAGCTTGTGAGTTCAAACCCCCTGCTGGACTCTGTGCTGACATCTCCGAGCCTGGAGCCGGCTTCAGATTCTGTGTCTCCCATTCTCTCTGCCCCTCCCCTGCTCATGCACTATCTCTCAAACATGAATAAACATTAAAAAAATCTAAACTATCACACAACTATATTTTAAAAGTCCAATCTGAGCATCTTTTTAGTCCATTTACTGATGTGTGTGTGCATGTGTATATTCACAGCATCTTTGGTGACTTCTGTGGGCATTTTTGTTCATTGTTTCTCCTTCCTTGCTTTATATTGGATTGGCAAAGTTTATTTTCCTATTTTCTCCTCTATTAGTTTGTTGGATATACTTTCATTTCTCCTAGTAGTTATCCTGATATTAAAAAAAATAATGTTTATTTATTTTTGAGAGAGAGAGAGTGTGAGGTGGGGAGGGGCAGAAAGGGTGGGGGACGGAGGATCTGAAGCAGGTTTTATGTTGATAGCAGAGAGCCCAATGCAGGGCTGGAACTCATGAACTGTGAGATCATGACCTGAGCTGAAGTCGGACACTGAACCGACTAAGCCACCCCGGTGCCCCCTGATATTTTTAATATGCATGTTTGATTTAAGAAACTCTAAGGATGATCAGTACATCTATTTTTCTTTCAGGCAGTACAAGATCATTAGAGTATTCTAACTGCTATTACCATTCCCAGCTAATATGCTACTATTATGTTTTGGTACAGCCTTGATTTTAGCTTCTCCCTTTAAATAAGTGGTCATTACTTCTGACAGTCCATATTTATTCGGGTCTTCCTAAATATTTATCTATTAATGTGATCACTATTGCTTCCTTCATTTCATTTTTTTCTTCTGTAATTTCCGTCTTTCTGAAGTCTAAATTTTGCTAGTTCTTTTAAGAAGGATCTGTGAAGGGAAGACCATCACAGTTTTTGTTTATCTGAGGAACATTAAAAAAAAATTTTTAATGTTTGTTTATTTTTGAGACAGAGAGAGACAGAGCATGAGCAGGGGAGGGGCAGAGAGAGAGGGAGACACAGAATCTGAAGAAACTCCAGGCTCTGAGCTGTCAGCACAGAGCCAGATGCAGGGCTTGAACCCATGAACTGTGAGATCATGACCTGAGCTGAAGTTGGATGCTCAACCAACGGAGACACCCAGGCACCCCTGAGGAACATTTTTATTTTTCCCTTGCTCTTGATGAATAGTTTAGCTGGACATGAATTTGTGGTCAATAGTTATTTTCTTCTAACACTTTGAAAATGTAATTTAATGACTATAGTTACTATTGAGATAAATTTGCTGTGTTTGTAATGGATAGTTCCATATATGCACTCTTTTCTTTGGTTGCTTTATAGGCTTTCACTTTTTGATAATTTTGCAATTTCACTGGGAATGTGCTTAAGTGTAAATTTATTTTCATATATCCTGCTGGGGACTAGTGTTTCTTAAATCTGGGCTTTCTTCTCTTTCTTTAAGTTTAGAAAACTCTAAGCTATTCTATCTTTGAGTACTATGTCTATTCCATTTAGCGTATACCTCCCTTAAAGGTATATTGGTACTCTTTGGTATATCCCTTTTTGGTACTTTTTTTTCATGTATTTTTTCATATATTTCACCAATTTTTTTCTTTTACTCTCTGGGCTGTATTCTTGTTAATTTACCAAGATTTACGCTTTTGGTAACTAATTGACTCATATTTATGTATAACCTTTTCTTTAACTCATTCACTGAAGTTTTAATAATTGCAGTTTTTATTCTGCAACTTCTATTAATTTCTTTTTCAAATCTGTCTCTTCTTTTGTCTATAGCTTTAGTTCTTGACTTACAGTTTCTATTCTTTCTTTTATGTTTTAACACTTTTAAATATATTTGTTCTATATTCTCGTTCAAATTGTTGTTTTACTATTTTATTAGTTCTGGTTTCTCCAGAAGTTGACCTTGAGTAGATTCAAGTGCAAGTGGCTTATTTGGGAGGTGAAGGAAATGTATGGGAAACAGCTAGAACACAACTCTCAGAGTTATCACACCTCCCTCTCTTGCCCAGAAGCAAGGGAGCTGGGATATTTACATATTAGTCATTGGTTGTGGGCTTCTCTGTGGCTGTTACCTCCTTGGAACATGTAGCCTGCCCTGTGCAAGGACAGTGGAACTTATGCTGCTGCTTTAGGGACAGCCCTCAGAGGGGGCCTGGGTGGCTCAGTTGGTTATGGGCCCTACTTTGACTTCAGCTCACGTCATGATCTCACCATTTGTGAGTTGGAGATCTGCATCAGGCTCTGTGCTGATAGCTCAGAGCCTGGAGCCTGCTTCGGATTCTGTGTCTCCCTCTCTCTCTGCCCTTCCCCTGCTCGCACTCTGTCTCTCTGTCTCTGTCTCAAAAATAAATAAACATTAAAAAAAAATTAGAGACAGCCCTCAGGCAGACAGGCAGATACCTGCAGTTGGGAGTTAACAATGTAGTCCAAGGCCCAAACTATACTGGAAGGGCAGCAAACAACATTTGCTACAAGAAGTTAAACTCCCCATTGATTTTCATTGGTAACTCTTGGTTATGTTTGCTTTATAAGTTTCAACTATTAGCTCCATTAACACCATTTAGTGGTGTTGTGTGTGTGTGTGTGTGTGTGTGTGTGTGTGTGTGTGTAAATTCTCTGCCTTCCAGACTTAAGTATTTCTTCAGATTGGTTTTATTTTATATCTGCCTTGTTTCCCTAGGAAAAAATTATTCTTTTTTGTTAATTTCTCAGTTCAGGGGAACTGTGAACTATGAAGGTATAAATTCAGTCTTTAATTCTGTGCAAGTTGCAGGCTTGGGATGTTTTTCATTTTCTCTTCCCAGAGCTCATGGACAAGCTTCCTTGTCATCTCCCTTGGGCGGTGGTCTATTTTCTTTCTATTGTCCTTTTCTCTGAGGGTGTGGCTTTAAAAGTCCCAACTTTATGCTCCGTTTCAGTTCTAATACCTTGCATCATATAGGCCCAAGGTCTTGTCTCCTATGCTCTGCTACCTTAAGTGGCTGGCTGTTGCCAAACTAGAGGACCCTACCCCAGGGCAGCTACAAAGTCAGCTCATGTGCTTACAATTAGGGCTATCAGTTTCCTGGTTCTTGCCACCTGGGATTTTCCTTTTTTCTTTCAAACTTAGACACGCATTAAAAATTTTGTTGTGTTTTTCCATTATTTCTGGATGTTGGTAGCAGGATGGTTTCAGATTTATACAAGTCTGCTTTTTTTTTTTTCTGGAATTGACCATTTAGATTTTAAATATTTAAAACATGCATGGGGTATTTAAAAATAAGATAAATAGACATGCTTTTAGTAAGGCGTTGTGCTGTTTAAGTAAAAAGATTCTCAGGAGTCTGGACACTCTGTCCTAATCGGGAAACTTCCATTACTGAGCTGTAGTAGCCTTAGACAAGCTATTTAAACTTTTTATGATTCATTTTTATCATGTAAAAAGGAGACCAGATATCTGCTAAGCGCTTTGCAGTTATAAAATTCCACCAACTAGTTTACAATCTAGTACACAATGCGGATGCAGCAATTTAAGATAGTGTAGTTGATAAATTAAGTCCATTTTCCTATCCTTTTCACTAGCCTGGAAATATTTCATGGGGCAGAAGAAGATGCAATTTAACTCTTTATGTACCCAGTGCCTAGCATGGTGCCTGGCCCTATTTCCACCAAAGCTTGCTGGGAAACTTTTGAATGTACTCTGCATAAATCGCTATTCCTTTATAGTGTCTCTCTTCCACTTGCTTCCTCAATACAACCAGAAACACCAACTTTCTCTCTCCCTAACAAAACACACTGCTGAGAGTTTGTATTCTTTTTCTGTTATTGCCCTGTCTCTCTCCTTTCTTCATGGACAAGCTCTATGAAGTAGTAATTTTGGACCTCGCTCCTTTTATACACTCTTTTCTATTTTCATTTATAATCCTAATCTTTCCTCGCCTACTTCCATCTCTCTGATTTTTCTTTCTCAGTCTGTTTCATGGCTTCATTCCCCCCATTTTTAAATGAAATTTTATTTTATTTTTTTCATTTTATTTTTTTTAATTTACATCCAAATTAGCATATAGTGTAACAATGATTTCAGGAGTAGATTCCTTAATGCCCCTTACCCATTTAGCCCATCCCCCTCCTACAACCCCTCCAGTAACCCTCTGTTTATTCTCCATATTTAAGAGTCTCTTATGTTTTGTCCCCCTCCATGTTTCTATATTATTTCTGTTTTCCTTCCTTTATGTTCATCTGTTTTGTCTCTTAAAGTTCTTATATGAGTGAAGTCATATGATATTTGTCTTTCTCTGACTTATTTCGCTTAGCATAATACCCTCCAGTTCCATCCACGTACTTGCAAATGGCAACATTCCATTCTTTTTTATTGTGTGTAATACTCCAGTGTGTGTGTGTGTGTGTGTGTGTGTGTGTGTGTGTGTGTGTGTATACACACCACATCTTCTTTATCCAGTCATCCATCGATGGACATTTGGGCTCTTACCATACTTTGACTATTGTTGATAGTGCTGCTATAAACATTGGGGTGCATGTGTCCCTTCAAAACAGCACACCGGTATCCCTTGGATAAATGCCTAGTAGTACAATTGCTGGGTCATAGAATAGTTCTATTTTTACTTTTTTGAGGAACCTCCATATCGTTTTCCAAAGTGGCTGCACCAGCTTGCATTCCCACCAGCAATGCAAAAGAGATCCTCTTTCTCCACATCCTCGCCAACATCTGTTGTTGCTTGAGTTGTTAATGTTAGCCATTCTGACAGGTGTAAGGTGGTATCTCGTTGTGGTTTTGTTTTGTATTTCCCTGATGATGAGTGATGGTGAGCATTTTTTCCTGTGTCGGTTGGCCATCTGGATGTCTTTGGAGAAGTGTCTATTCATGTCTTTTGTCCATTTCTTCACTGGATTATTTATTTTTTGGGTGTTGAGTTTGATAAGTTCTTGATAGATTTTGGATACTAACCCTTGTGCTGATATGTCATTTGCAAATATCTTCTCCCATTCTGTTGGTTGCCTTTTAGTTTTGTGGATTGTTTCCTTCGCTGTGCAGGAGCTTTTTATTTTGATGAGGTCCCTGTAGTTCATTTTTGCTTTTGTTTTCCTTGCCTCTGGAGACGTGTTGAGTTAAGAAGTTGCTGAGGCCAAGATCAAAGAGGTTTTTGCCTGCTTTCTTCTCAAGGATTTTGATGGCTCCCTGTCTTACATTTAGGTCTTTCATCCATTTTGAGTTTATTTTTGTGTATGGTGTAAGAAAGTGGTCCAGGTTCATTCTTCTGCATGTTGCTGTCCAGTTTTCCCAGCACCACTTGCTGAAGAGACTGTCTTTATTCCATTGGATATTCTTTCCTGCTTTGTCAGAGATGAGTTGGTCATATGTTTGTGGGTCCATTTCTGGGTTCTCTATTCTGTTCCATTGATCTAAGTATCTGTTCTTGTGTCAGTACCATACTGTCTTGATGATTATAGCTTTGTAGTATAGTTTGAAGTCTGGGATTGTGATGCCTCCTGCTTTGGTTTTCTTTTTCAAGATTGCTTTAGCTATTTGGGGTCTTTTCTGGTTCCATACAAATTTTAGGATTATTTGTTCTAGCACTGTGAAGAATGCTGGTGTTATTTTGATAGGGATTGCACTGAATATGTAGATTGTTTTGGGTAGTATCGATATTTTAACAATATTTGTTCTTCCTATCCGGGAGCACGGAATCTTTTTCCATTTTTTTTGTGTCTTCTTCAATTTCTTTCACAAGCTTTCTTTTTTTTAATTTTTTTTTTCCAACATTTATTTATTTTTTGGGACAGAGAGAGACAGAGCATGAACGGGGGAGGGGCAGAGAGAGAGGGAGACACAGAATCGGAAACAGGCTCCAGGCTCTGAGCCATCAGCCCAGAGCCCGACGCGGGGCTCGAACTCACGGACCGCAAGATCGTGACCTGGCTGAAGTCGGACGCTTAACCGACTGCGCCACCCAGGCGCCCCTCTATAGTTTTCAGTGTATAGATTTTCACGTCTTTGGTTAGTTTTATTCCTAGGTATTTTATGGTTTTTGGTACAATTGTAAATGGGATCAATTCCTTGATATCTCTTTCTGTTGCTTCCCTTTTGATGAATAGGAATGCAACTGATTTCTGTGCATTGATTTTATATCCTGCCACTTTGCTGAGTTCTAGCAGTGTTTTGGTGAAATCTTTTGGGTTTTCCACACAAAGTATCATGTCATCTGCAAAGAGTGAAAGTTTGACCTCCTTCTGGCTGATTTGGATGCCTTTTATTTCTTTGTGTTGTCTGATTGCAGAGGCTTAGACTTCCAATGCTATGTTGAATTGCAGTGGTGAGAGTGAACATCCCTGTCTTGTTCCTGACCTTAAGGGGAAAGCTGTCAGTTTTTCCCCATTGAGGACGATATTAGTGTTGGGTCGTTCATATATGGCTTTTATGATCTCGAGGTATGCTCCTTCTATCCCTACTTTCTTGAGAGTTTTTATCAAGAAAGGATGCTGTATTTTGTCAAATGCTTTCTCTGCATCTATTGAGAGGATCATATGGTTCTTGTCCTTTCTTTTATTGATGTGATGAATCACGCTGTTTTTTGAATATTAAATGAGCCCTGCATCCCAGGTATAAACCCCACTTGTTCGTGGTGAATAATTTTTTTAATATATTGTTGGATTCAGTTGGCTAATATCTTGTTAAGGTATTTTGCATCCATGTTCATGAGGGAAATTGGTCTATAGTTCTCCTTTTTAGTGGGGGTCTCTGTCTGGTTTTGGAATCAAAGTAATGCTGGCCTCATAGAAAGATTTTGGAAGTTTTCCTTCCATTTCTATTTTTTGGAACAGCTTCAAGAGAATAGGTGTTAACTCTTCCTTAAATGTTTGGTAGAATTCCCCTGGAAAGCCATCTTGTCCTGGACTCTTGTTTTTTGGGAGATTTTTGATTACTAATTTTATATCTTTACTGGTTATGGGTCTGCTCAAATTTTCTATTTCTTCCTGTTTCAGTTTTGGTAGTGTATATGTTTCTAGGAATTTGTCCATTTCTTCCAGATTGCCCATTTTATTGTCATATAATTGCTCATAATATTCTCTTATTATTGTTTTTATTTCTGCTGTGTTGGTTGTGATCTCTCCTCTTTCATTGTTGATTTTATTTATTTGGGTCCTTTCCTTTTTCTTTTTGATCAAACTGGCTAGTGGTTTATCAATTTTGTTAATTCTTTCAAAGAACAAGCTTCTGGTTTCATTAATCTGTTCTACTGGTTTTTTTATTTTGTTTTGTTTTGGTTTTGGTTTTGATATCATTAATTTCTGCTCTAATCTTTATTATTTCCTGTCTTCTGCTGGTTTGGGGGTTTTATTTGCTGTTCTTTTTCCAGCTCTTTAAGGCATAAGGTTAGATTGTATATCTGAGATCTTTCTTCCTTCTTTAGGAAGGCCTAGATTGCTATATACTTTCCTCTTAATGACCATCTTTGCTGCGTCCCAGAGGTTTTGTGTGTTACCATTTTCATTGGCTTCCATATACTTTTTAATTTCCTCTTTAACTTTCTTGGTTGGTGCATTCATTCTTTAGTTGGATATTCTTTAGTCTCCACGTATTTTTTACCTTTACAAATTTTTCTTGTGGTTGAATTCGAGTTTCATAGCATTGTGGCCTGAAAATATGCATGGTATGATCTCGATTTTTTTTGTACTTGCTGAGGGCTGATTTGTGTTCCAGTATGTAGTCTATTCTGGAGAATGTTCCATGTGCACTGGAGAAAAATGTATATTCCACTGCTTTAGGATGAAATGTTCTGAATATATCTGTTAAGTCCATCTGTGTGATTCAAAGCCCTTGTTTCCTTGTTGATTTTTTTATTAGATAATCTGTCTATTGCTGTGAGTGGGGTGTTGAAGTCTCCTACTATTATGGTATTAGTATCAATGAGTTTCTTTATGTTTGTGATTAATTGATTTATATATTGGAGTGCTTTCCACATTTGGTGCATAAATGTTTACAATTATTAGGTCTTCTTGGTGGATAGACCGCTTAATTATGATACAATGCCCTTCTTCATTTCTTGATACAGTCTTTATTTTAAAATCTAGATTGTCTGATTTAAGTATGGCTACTCCAGCTTTCTTTTGTTGACCATTAGCATGACAGATGGTTCTCCATCCCCTTACTTTCAGTCTGAAGGTGTCTTTAGGTCTAAAGTGGGTCTCTTATAAACAGCATAAGATGGATCTTGTTTTCTTATCCACTCTGTTACCCTATGTCTTTTGATTGGAGCATTGAGTCCATTGACATTTAGAGTGAGTAGTGAAAATATGAATTTTTTGCCATTATGTTGCTTGTAGAGTTGGAGTTTCTGGAGGTGTTCTCTGGTCCTTTTTAATATTTGTTGCTGTTGGTATTTATTTATTTCTCTCTCTCTCTCTCTCTCTCTCTCTCTCTCTCTCTCTATATATATATATATATATATATATATATAAATATATATGTGTATATATATATATATATATATATTTTTTTTTTTTTCCCATCTTTTCTCCCCTCAGAGAGTCCTCCTTAAAATTTCTTGCAGGGCTGGTTTAGTGGTGACAAACTCCTTTATTATTGTTTGTCTGGGAAACTTTTTATTGCTCCTTCTATTTTGTTTTTGTTTTTTTTTTTAATTTTTTTTTTTAACGTTTATTTATTTTTTTGGGACAGAGAGAGACAGAGCATGAACGGGGGAGGGGCAGAGAGAGAGGGAGACACAGAATCAGAAACAGGCTCCAGGCTCTGAGCCATCAGCCCAGAGCCCGATGCGGGGCTCGAACTCACGGACCGCGAGATTGTGACCTGGCTGAAGTCGGACGCTTAACTGACTGCGCCACCCAGGCGCCCCAGCTCCTTCTATTTTGAATGACAGCCTTGCTGGATAAAGAATTCTTGGCTGCATATTTTTCTAATTCAGCACATTGAATATATCCTGCCACTCCTTTCTGGCCTGCCAAGATTCTGTGGATAGGTCTGTTGCAAACCTGATCTGTTTTCCCTAGTAGGTTAAGGACTTTTTTTTTCCCTTGCTGCTTTCATGATTCTCTCCTTGCCTGAGTATTTTGTGAATTTGACTATGATATGCCTTGTTGATGGTCGGTTTTTGTTGAATCTAATGGGAGTCTTCTGTGCTTCCTGGATTTTGATGTCCATGTCTTTCCCCAGGTTAGGCAAATTTTCCACTATGATTTGCTCACATAACCCTTCTACCCCTATTTCCCTCTCTTCCTCTTCTGGGACCCCTATGATTCTGATGTTCCTTTTTAATGAGTCACTAATTTCTCTCATTCTTAAATCGTACTCTTTTGCCTTAATCTCCCTCTTTTTTTCTGCTTCATTATTCTCCATAAGTTTGTCCTCTATATCGCTGATTGTCTGTTCTGCTTCATCCAACCTTGCCGCTGCGGCATCCATTTGTGATTGAAGCTCAGATATAGCATTTTTTAGTTCATCCTGATTAGTTTTTACTTCTTTTATCTCCACAGAAAGAGAGTCTAATGTATTTTCAACTCCAGCTAGTGTTCTTATTATTAGCGTGATACTAAATCCTGGTTCAGACATCTTGCTTGTATCTGTGTTGGTTAAGTCCCTGGCCATCGTTTCTTCCTGCTGTTTCTTTTGAGGTGAGTTCCTTTGTTTAGTCATTTTGAATGGAGAAAAGGAATTAATGAGGTAGAAAAAATTAAAAATTAAAAAAAATTAAAATTAAATAAATATTAAAGTTAAAAAATTAAAAATAAACCCACACACAAAAAATCGAATAAATGATGCTAGATCCTAAGTGTGTTTTGGTCTGGTTGTTGAAAGTGGCTTGATAGATTAGAGAAAAAAGGTAAGAAAAGAAAATAAATCATTTGAAAATTTGAAAAAATGAATACGCTAAAGGAGACTAAAATGAAATGATGGAAGTAAAATAGAATTTGAAAAAATTTACACAAAAGTAAAAAATATAGTAGAAAAAAATAAAGAAAATATTTTTTAATAAAAATTGAAAATAAAAATGAATTTTTTCTCTGTATTCAAGAAAAAGAAAAGAAACAAAAAAGGGAAAAGAAAGAAAGAAAATTGAATACGTGGACTGGCTAACAGGCTGAAATATGACTGAAATTACTTCGTTTTCCCCTAGAAGTCAAACTATGAAGCGTTTTATAGTCCATAAACTAAGCAGGCGGTGAGACTTGTGTTCTCCAAGAGTGAGGTTGGCCCAGTTGGGCAGGGCTTAGTGTAATGGCTCCGTTCTCCACTAGATGGCGCTGCTAGCCTACTGGGGTGGATTGTTGTGGCGCTTATGGTGTGTATGCGCATGCATGGGAGCAGTGAAAACGGCATCACCCAGCTACCCAGGCTCTAGTGTCGGAACTCTGTTCTCCCTGATCAGCAATTGTGCATCTGTCTTTCCTTTTCAGCTTCTGTCCACTCCCCACTTCCACACTGTCCGTGATCAAGCCCCAAGCAGCACCTCCCTCCTGAGTTTTGTTGCAGATGCGGCTGCCTTCCCCAGCCCCCCACTTCTGAGAGACTGCGGCTTTGACCCACTCTGCCCCTCTGCAGATGGCCTCACCAAGCAATGCTTGGGGCTGGCCGCACCCAGGAACGCTTGCATGACCATGCTGCTGCCAATGCCCACAGACTGTGGCCGGGTGCCAGCCCACTCCAGAAAAAGTTCAAGAGAAGTGTAACAGTAGCATCTCAGGGATTATGGAAAATCACAACACACATCTGGCACCAGGCTTCACCCCCAATGACCTTGTTCCAGCACCAGCCAATGTGGCCATTCTCTGGGGTCTGCTGAGCCCAGGTGGCCTCACAGCCTCTATTGAATGTCTTTCCAGCAGTGGAACCGCTCCTCTCCATGTGGTTCATGAGAACCTCCTGGACCCCACTCCGTTCCTGGGGATTCACTCTTCCACCAGAGCACTGCCAGGTATTGAGCTGAGGAGTTACAGACTTTGTGCTCCCCTGGTTTGCAGTCTTAATGGAATTTAAACCCTCTCTTTTCTCCTTTCTCCCTTCTTAGTTCAGTCCCTGTGCCTGTTTCCAATTTTCCACTTTCTCTCCAGCTGTTTTTGGGGAGGGGTGCTTTTCCCGTATACACACACTCCCATCTCTGTCCTCTCACCACACGCAAAAGCAACTTCCTGCCCTCTGTGGCTTCTCTCTCCCCAAGTACACCTCTCCGAGCCATGTACCTGCTGAATTCTGTGGTTCATTTTGTGCATATTGTTGTGTTAATCCTCAGATAAGTTTTCTAGGTGTGCAGGATGGTTTGGTGTTAGTCTCGCTGTATTTCATGGATGTGAGACACACAAAAACTTCCATGCTGTTCCACCATCTTGACTCCTCCCCATGGCTTCTTTTTTAATACTGCATCTAAAATTTGAATATGATTGGGGGTTCTGTTTCTTTTTATTCTACATGATCTTCCCAAATCACATCATCTGTTACCTGGGCTTTAATCACGTGCATGCTGATAATTTTAAAAACTTGATATATTATTATACATAGATGTCTTAGTCTGTTAAGGCTGCTATAACAAAAATAGCCTAAACTGGGTAGCTTAGAAGCAATAAAAATTTATTTTTGATAGTTCTGGAGGCTGTGAAATCCAAGATCATGGTACGAGCAGATTTGGTGGCTGGTGAGGGCCTGATCCCTATTTCATAGACACCACCTCTTGTGGTGGATGAGGTGAGGGAGTTCTCTGGGGCCTTTTTTATTGTTGTTGTTAATAAGAGCACTAAGTCCAATATTGAGAACAGAGCCCTCATGGCCTAGTCACCTCCCAAAGGCTCTACCTTCTAACACCTTTATCTTGAGTTTTAGAATTTCAACATATGAATTTTGGGGAGGAGGGGAGCAAACATTCAGACCATGTCCATATTTTTTACTTATTTTATGTGTAGGTTTGTCACTCCTGTTGAATTAAAGCCCCATGCAAGCTGGGACATTATCTGCCTTGTTCACCACTGCATCTGCAAAGCCTGGTGTAATGCCTGGCTTGGGGTAGGCACTCAACAACTACTACTTGAATAAACAACCAATTTCAGTATGTGATGTCTCATGAAAGCACTGTGTTTGATTTTCGTCAGCAGAGCAAGAAAGAAATTTTAAAAAAAGAATCTGAAAATCTCAAAAGATTATCCATCAGAGATTCTAAGATGGTGACAGCAGTGGCCAGTGTAGTTTTTAAATTTCTCTTATCTATATAAAAACAGAATAAAACAGCAAAACCAAAAGCTCATAGATAGACCTTGGGATAAAACTAGGTGATAAGGCATTCCCACAAATCCCAAAAGGCAAGTGGACAGGAACAAACCACGTGCAGTCACGGTATCTGCATGCTATTGATGTCAGGGAGAGAGGAAGTGGACAGAAGCAATGGTTGAGAAGAGAGCCCCCAAATGGACGAAGGGTGCTGCTTGGCAGTATGACAGGCCCACTTAAGGGCAGCAGCTGAAATTGGAAGATGTTTGCCTTGCCCCAAGAGCTGAAATGTTCAAGGGTTCCAGGGCCCTTCCCCAGCCCCCACATGCTCTCAAAACTGATGTAAGAGCTCCCTTCCAGGATGGAGTCCCACAGTGAGGAGAAACTTCTGGAAGCAGAATCAGAATTTAATAAAAAAGGAAAAGAGAGCATCAATGAAATGCAGGGGATGGGAAACAGAGCAAAGAAGTATCAGAAGGCAAACCATTGTATTTATTCTTATTGAGGTATAATTGGCATACAATAAATTCCACATACTTCAAGTGTGCAGTTTGACAAGTTTTGACATGTGAAACCATCATCACACTCAAGATAGTAGATATTTCTATCACCCCAAAAATTTCCTATGCCTCTTTGTGATCCATCCCTCCTGCCAAAGTCTGCTCCCTTCTAGGTAATCCTGACCTGCTTTCTGTCACCATAGGTTGGTTTGCATTTTCCTGGAATTTTATGTAAGCTGCACATTAATGTTTTACTCTTTTCTTTCTGGATTTTTTTTCACTCAGTGTAATTATTTTGAGATTTACCCATGTTGTTGCATGTATATAACATTAGTTCATTATTTTTTAATGCTAAGTAGTATTCTACTTTGTGGATATGTCACAATTTGTTTATCCACTCAACAGTTGATAGATACTTAGGTTGTTTCCAGTTTGGGGCTATTTTATTTTATTTATTTATTTATTTTTTCAACATTTATTTATTTTTGGGACAGAGAGAGACAGAGCATGAACGGGGGAGGGGCAGAGAGAGAGGGAGGCACAGAATCGGAAACAGGCTCCAGGCTCCGAGCCATCAGCCCAGAGCCTGACGCGGGGCTCGAACTCACGGACAGCGAGATCGTGACCTGGCTGAAGTCGGACGCTTAACCAACTGCGCCACCCAGGCGCCCCAGTTTGGGGCTATTTTAAATAAAGCTGCTATGATCTTTTATGTATAAGTCTTTGAATGGATATATGCTTTCCTGTCTTTTGAGTAAATACCAATGGGTAGAATGGCTAGACCATAGGGCAGGTGTGCATTTAAGTTTTTCAGAAACTACCAAACTATTTCCAAAGAGGGTATACCATTTATAATTCCCACCAGCAGTGTATGAAGAGTTCAATTTCCTCCACATCTTCAGCAACATTTGGCATGGTCAGTGTTTTTTATTTTAACCATTCTAATAGGTATGTAGTGATACCTCAAGGTTTCAATGGTGTATTTCCCTAATCACTAATGAAATTGAGCATCTTTGTATCTTATCTTGTATATGTAGAATTTGCTATTCGTGTATCTTCTTGATGAGATGAAATCTGTCTGTGAAATCCTCTGTCATTTTTTAATTGGGTTGCTTGTTTTCATAGTTTTAAGAATTCTTTATATATTCTGGATGCAAGTCCTATATCAGATATACTATATACTTTTTAACCATGCACAAAAATAACATAAAAGAATTCTCTGTGAAGGTAAAAAAGCTGTGTAAACTAAGCTTCCTTCTAAAAGTTCAGGAAAACTAAATACATTAAAAAAAAGAGTAACAGAAAAGTATTGAGTTCAAATTTTATGCGAAATTAGTATAAGGAAAAGAGGGCTAGGGGGTTTTAGGACTCTGTCTGATACGTAGGACAGACCTCTGTCCTAACCAGTACAAATGTTTGCATTATAAAATCAGAAAATAACTCAGAAGGCCTGTCACTGAGGCATAAATTTTTACCCTTATGTATTTGTTTCTTTGCCTTAATAATATTAAAAGAAATATACCACCAAAGGGTTGATATATTAAGTTACAAACACTTCAATGAGCATAATTTTAAGTCATCTTTTGCTATATAATAGAAAACTGAGAGAAACTCCATAGGCAAATGACCCACCCAATAGATATTCAAACAGAGTGAATATAGAAGAGAGCCATTTATCATGTGACAAAATTTTGGTGAAGGGTAATTTAGGTTGGGACTGTTTTACCCTGCATGTGGTAGAATTGGGGGCAGTATGAAATCTAGTTTTCTATAGAAGACAAGTCTTAAATGGAAGGAGGCAGAACAATAATTGCTCACAATTTCACTTGACACAATCATGATTTTACCCTCCAGGTGGAAAAATAAATAAGATAAAACAAATACTTGGCTCTGAGGAAGGTCAGAAATAGGAAGACTTCTTACTGATAAAATGTTTATGACTCAGGGAAAAAAATACAAGGAAGAAGGCAGATGGAGAAATGAAAGCCAAAAAGCAGTGTGTATGGGATGGGGGGTGGGGTGGGGAAGGAATGGCTAGAAAGAGAAGAGGGAAGAAAAAGGAACACAGAAGATTAAAACAATATTTTAAAGGTTTGCTCTCTCTTTCTGAAAAATTTAAAAATATTTTCAGCAAACAACATTGCTTCTCTCTTGGTTTTGTTTTGTTCTGTCTTCCTTTCTACACTGATGTCTGTTCTTTGTTTTGCATCCTGGTTTTGCAGGGGGAATTCTGCTTAGCCAGACACGAAGGGAAGTGCCAGCTATGTCAATCAGCTGTCATAACTAGGGCCAGAGACCAAAAAAGAACAGCATAAGCCAAAAAGGAAGGAAAAAAAAGAGACAGAGATGGTGTGTGGGAGTATGTTGGGGGGGGGGCGCTGCAAAGGGAGCTTGCTGGGCTGGGAAAATACATTTTACCCATTTCTCCCGAGTTACTTCATCTATACTTTTTTTCAGTTCTGTGGGAAATCAAGAGCAAAGGCTCAGCTTATCAGTGATTTCACTGAGCCAGGATTCAGAAAGCTGAAGGAACATCCTGTACCAAGCTCTGAAACACTGACCTCAGTAGAATCCCCACCCTGAAGATCTAACGGAAAAATATTTGCCTCATAGTGTGTGATGGCTCTGTAAGATATGCAGGCTAGGGAAGACAATAGGAAAAATTTAGAATTAAATATTGAGTTCAAATAAAAGCTTGGACAAAGCAGTGGCCTATTTCTTACTTGAAATGGGGTATGCTGAGAACTTCACCAAATCCAGCCATTTGCCTGTGTTTGGATTAGTCTTGGAAGGATCATTAGACCTGCATTTCTGCCAAACACAGTTAGGATTTGCCCATGCTGATGCCCAAATATAGACCTCAAGTTCAGTGTTGTGTCTACCATGTGCCTTGTCTAATCCAGAATGGGCTTGTTCGTCATGCTCTTTCCAGACATAGTATAAACCACTAGGACAACTATAATTAATACTGAGAACACTAAACAACCTTTGGCTAGAGCTATTTTGACCCAATAGTTGAATCCAGTGGTATAAGACATCTAGGTTTATAACCCTAGCTAAGGTCTGATGCTGTCTGTGACATTATTTTTTCAGGCCAAATGAGTTCTATGCCCAAGAGTCCTGAGTTGCTCAAGATGAGTGCATTCAAGTTTGTTCTTTTTGTGTGTAACTTGTTCCAGTTTCTGGCTCCAGTTTCTTTCATCAATTATGATTATGGGTTGTAATATTAACCTAGATTTAAGTATGCCAAGGTTTGATGGAGAATAAGAATATATAAATTCTTGACCCATTATTTTTAATGTTGATATATAAAAATATAGTCTAACTCAGCTAAATAATAAATTGGATTACATGATGATGTTATTATTGCTAATAGATACTGGAACTACACTATATACTCTTTAGGTAATCAATATACTGGAACCAATTATACATGAATACTTGTGAGGTTAGAGTTTCTAAGGCCCTCACAAACACGAATTATACTTCTGACACCAGATTTGTCTTTAAAGACTTTGAATTATTTGAAATGTAGATAATAAATTTAAATAGCCACTTACCTATCTATACGTTATTACTGAAGAATGCTCATCTCAGCAGAGGTTGGCAGTAACAATCCTTAATGTGTCTCCAGAGCCACATCATTCACTTACTTTATCTGAAATATTTTTTATGAATTTCTGGCCAAAACCACTTTTGATACAAATAAAATCCATTTTTTAAAAAAATTTTGTGGCATTTTGTGGGGGAAAATTCACTTCTATTTGTGATTATTAGGTTCGGGGCAAGGTTTTTTAAACAGCTACTTCCATACCATCCAAGATTAAGCTAGAACACATCAGAAGGTAAGATTTCTCTTAATACACAGTTCACTTTGAACAAAGTTGCATTCAATATATGTACCATAACAGGAAATTGTGTGCATGCAATAATATTTTTACAGTGAGTAACATCTTGTCATTTGTCAACACGTTTGTCATTTATATCCCCTTGCAGCTAAATTTAGTTAGAAAAAGCCTATATAAAAAGACATCTATGTATTTATGTATTTCTAGTGCTCATCTCTGAAAGGCCGAAGCACTTGACAAGCGGGATATTTTAACACAAAATGATACAAAGAGATAAGGAGCAGATACATGGGAAAATATTAGCTTTTTTTTGTTAAATTCCAAGTTTCTCTGAAACTGTAAATTTGTTACTAGATCAGGTCAAAGATGAATATGAAAAAGGGTAGCCTGCAGAGATGCAGTGATGGCGAAGATCCATCTTTCTGCTCCAAGTTCTTAGTTGTGTTTCTTGAAGTGAATTGATTTTTAAAGAGATCATATTCACTTTCTTTGCAAGCCATGTAACAAAACTTATTTGATATTCAGAACACAACACTGTGACTTGGTGTATTGAATTTGCAAAGTGGACACAGGGAAAAATGTAGGAAGTAGCTGTCAGGAAGGATTATTATAGAAAATGTACGGAAGAACAAGGTAGAGAAAATCCGTTTTTTTCTTTTTTCCTTCTTTCTTTCTTTCCTCCAGTCCCACTTGCCTCCCTCCTTCCATCCCCTCTCCCTCCCTTCCTTCCTTCCTTCCTTCTTTCCTTCTAACTTCTGTAATTGGATCATACTCAAATAAGAGACAAAGTTAACTAGACACATAATTAATATAGGTAGAAATTTTAGGGTAGGAAAGGGAAAAAAATGTGATTGTTCAAGCTTTGAATTATTTATAGCACTTCCCAGCACGTGTGTGCAATGCACACACTCACACAGTTTTAAGTTCCCTAAGCCTAAAGCTGGAAAATTTTGTGCCTTAATACTTCTGCTGTGTTTCTCCATTGATAGAATTTTCACCTAAAGTCCAAACATTTGACTCTTGCCACTCCATGGAATATTTGGAAAATTTTTCCACAAGCTTTCTCAGAGACCAGATAAAAACACCCTTTCACTGTTCCCTGTCTGTCTCCCTCCCATTTCCTGTACACACCTACTTCTTGGACAGTTGCATTTAATGCTAAGTTCAAAAACTATGACTTTCAGAGAGGAAAGTTTTGAAGAGAGAGATGCTTTTATTTGCACACTTAGAAAAGAAAATCTTTTTTCCTTGGGGTGTTTGGGTAAGAAGCTATGATCAGCCTTCAAGTTCAAAATGGGAGAATATGATTCACTCTTAAAATTTCCTTGATTGTTTTTGGAGTAAACGTTCAAAGACCATTCTCCCCCCCCCCCACAAATGTGTTCCCTTCACATGAACAGAATTTAGGAAGAAAAATAATGCCTTACCTTAATCCTAGACACAGCAGCATCTTTGATGAATGTTCAGAATATCCCTAGACATATTTAACCTCATAATTTCTAGGATTTTCCATAAAATGATATTGATAGAAGGGGCCTCAGTGTCAACATTTCAGCATTTTCTTGTAGCACAACAGGATTTTCAGATGCATCTGCTCTCTAGAGGTGGTAATTCCTGGAATTATATATATATATATATATATTTGTCCCAGCAACCAAGCTGTGACACAGTTAGTATACAGTTAAACAACTCACTTGATGTGCCTTCTGTTGGCTCAGGTGTGTGTGTGGTGGGGAGGGGGAAGGGAACTCTCTTTAGAGCCACTCAAAATTGTCCAGTTTTTCCTAGCTCAACTGTTATCGTCATTTCTCTTTAGCTGTCTCCTGGGCTTTGAAGTTCTGTCTTATATTGCCCCTCGAGTACCTCCAGCAGGACCTGAAGTTCACAGTTAACATTAACAAAGTGAACACTGTTAGCAAGACACTCTACTGTGAATTCCTAGAGTTCACAGAGATGAATGGCATTGAAAGGACAGTTCTGAAGATACAAGGTCAACTTCTGCTGAGCTACCAAATCAAGCATAAAAATCATAGAACATGCCTATGTTCTTTGGGCTATACCTTCAGTAACATGTGGGTGTTTTAATTTTTCCCTCATTTACTTATGGGGAAATTTCTGAAAGAAAGTAAAAAGTGTATTTTTCTCTTATGCACAACAGTTATAGAAATGTTGCTTATGTTATGATTTTATCATACCTAAAATAATTTAGATTATAAAGTTCCAAATTAGACTTTTCCACCTTAGGCTTTTTAAAGACAGAACATATTAGCCACATTTGTGTTTCTCTAAGAGCTGATACAGTGCTTTGTGAACCATAGCAAAAAAAAAAAAAAAAGAAGAAAAAAATATATATTCCAAACATTTGACTCATCTCTCTCTCTCTCTCTCTGTGTATATATGTGTGTGTGTGTATATATATATATGTGTATATATATATATATATATATATATATATATATATATTAAAATTAATAGACCATATTTAGTTTTCTCTGACAGTTTTCCTGGAAGGCTCCCAAATTGTTTTACCAAAACAGAATGTTACCAAAAGCTCTAGGAGTAATAGATCAATAATAACCCTGTTTCATTGAAGAGGAAATTGAGATAAAGTATGTCCAAAATGACTTCAATGGGGACATAATATAGAAACAAAACTAATAAATTCTAGATTTATTTTGTGGTTTTTACCTAGAGCCACATATAGTTTGACTAATGTAACCTCCTCTGACATGAACATATGGATATGTGGGAAGGAAAGGAGAGACGGATGGAAAGACATTGGGAAAAATCTAGAATGACTCATCTGGTTTACTTCTTTTCAGAAATTCAATCCAGGCTTATATTTGGCACCTATTACAAGAACTGCACTATGTTACATTTTATAGTATAGGTAGAAGAGGGTTAAGACATATTCCTAAATATGTACATTGTCTCCAGAAGCTTTTAAAATGCAAACCTAATTAGCTGGGTGAGATAATGAATAAATTTATCAGTATTCCTAAATACTTGTCATTTTATCAGCAGGGATAAGGGTCCTAAGACAAAAGGACTTGGAAAGGTGGTGATAATGGTGGATAATGGTGAAATCAAGTGCACTGGGCATTGTCCAGGAAAAAAAGTACTGGTGATAGAAGTGGGGTGAACCATAGGGAGGATCCCTTGTCCCAAGAGACAAGTGTGAGGATCCTGAGAGCCTACCTGGGGAGAGGACACTAAAACAGAGCTCTGTTTCACAGTCTGGCTTAGATCTGGTCCTGAGCACTTCTATGGTGATGATGGAGGGATTGGTGGGGGATTGGTAAAAAGGCATGGGAAGGGGATGTGATACTTTAGGGCCTTGTGACCTTCTTGAAGAAACATGATTTTAGTGATTCTTCAGAAAATCTCACTTTGTTTGTAAGGACCACAATCTCTGAAAGTGTTGTTCCTGATGTATTTACCTGATGATGGGCAATGTATGTTGACAGTCCAGTGAAAATATTCAGTCTCACAGATAATTTTTTTTTCAAACCTCTGCATGAAATTAGTGAAATCAATTCTAACTGTAGTTTATTTAGGAATTCATATTGTAAAGCCAAACATCTTTTATAAATATTTCAAATAATTGTCCCATGCAATTCTATAAGCATATGTTTGCTTTACTGATTTTATAAAAAGTGACTTTATGAAATCATATAAATATTTGCATATAAAAACATGAAGTGACAGCATTATTTCAGGTCTTATTGAAAGTGGGACTGCTCTGATGAGTTAATACACTAGGGATTAGGCTGCCCTGCAGATCCCAATGGGTACTTCCTTAAATTTAATTACTATTTTAAAAGCTGTTAGGAGAAATCTGATTTTAGCTAACTGGTCTTAAATCATGTTTGAACTTGGCTATACTATTCCTCTGACAGAGCTGGAGGGTGAACAACAACAAAAAATGGACATACGTATTTGGATTCACACTTAGTGCACAGGGATGGGTTGGTTCTAGAATTAGATAGATAGTCAGGAAAAGGAGATATCTTTTCAGATGGAACTACTGGGAAAATATTTAATTCCAGGACTTGAGTTTTAATTAAGACTCTTTGGCTGCATCCCTGGGTGCCTGCAGAAAAGAGTACGGCCAATTCTTGTTAAAGGGATTGGAGTAGTTCCTATGAAAGCCAGAAAGTACTCTTTCTCCAACTCTTTCCGCTTTAGATACACATGGCCAGTACACAGGTCTCAGAGGTATTTGTCATACGTTTAATTGCATGTTGAGTCTAACTGAATGGTGATAATCTAATTCCAAATTCCTGGGAGAAGTGGATTGATCCAACTTGGATTAGCCATTCAACCTTGGTCTGATCATCTCTTTCTGGTGGATTTGGGTGGGGTGATCAGAGAACTGACTGAACTAATGAAATCAGTCAACTGGGGACCTACTTCTGTGAGCAATTTTCAAAGAGTAGTAAGTCAGTTGAGTTGGGCAGATACCCAAGAGTGGTTGTGTAGAATTTGAAGTGGGGTTCAGTGAGCTGATGCAAAAGGGTAGGGGAAAATGAGAGGTTGAAGTAAAAGAAAAAAATAACACACAGCAGAGATAAAAGTAACTCTTTGTCAACCAAGATTAGAGTCAGCCACTCTTAAATTTCTGAGTGAGAATATTTCCTCTCCTTTGCCAATGTGGAAGTGGAGAGTACTGTGAGAGTTTTACCTCCCACCTAAAGTATTTCCTGACTAGTCATTTTCCACTAATGCTTTTAACCTCTAAACCTCTACAGTTCTTGTTGCTACAGAGCTCTTGCTAATACAATATCTTATGGAGTTTTTTAGTGCTATATTACAGAGCGAAATCATCAGAAAACACATATATAACTTCTTCAGAGTGGAATTCATGTTTTGTTTCTTTATGGCCCACCTGCTTTCAGGAGCACCTAATGCAGTAATTCACCTAGAGATTGGGCTACTCAAAGGCTGTACCTTTTCTTCACTCTTCAGCATCAAATTATTAACTACAGAACCAGAAAATTGTACTGGATGAGCTTTCACATGCTTTCCACCCCTAAGACTCTCTGATTCCAGGGTCTAAGATATAAACGCTCCCCAATGAATGGAAAACTTTGTGACAAATCACCACTTTGGGGTGCTTCTGACAATTTTAGCCTGCAGGTGCTGCTGTGGTGCAAGAAAAATTAAGGCATGGGGAGGCACACATCAAACAATGGCGAGAAAAAGATGTTTTCAAGAATTCTATTTCCACCCACATGCAGGAGTAGATTTCTCTGCTCCAGCATCTCTCTGTGAAAGGACTGGGGTTGGTTTCCCGAACAGGGCAAGAACCAGAGGGTGTGTGTTCTCTCCAGCTGGACCTGGATATCTGAAAGGATGTCCTGTTTACATTTGGCACCAGAGCCTAGTGATTACACTGCCTGAGTACCCCCGATGTGAGATGAAACTCAAAATGGATTTTTCACACAAGTTTAAAAAATAACACTCAGCTGACCCTGTCATCATACCACCTGGGATTGGTTTACCAAAGGCCTATATTTAAAAAGAATGCTTACTAAGAAGGGTGAGGCCATGGTATCCATGGAATGCAGTTTTTGGTGGTCATGGAGGATTTTCTTTATCCTTTCTCTTTCTCTTCCCATTCTTTTGTTCTCCCCAATTCGATTCCTTTCTTTTCTTTGCCTTTCCCTTTGTCTCCTTTTCCTCTCTTGTCCTTTTCTTCCTTTCTTTCTTTCTTTCTTTCTTTCTTTCTTTCTTTCTTTCTTCCTTTATTTCTTCTTTCTCAAAGAGAAAAAGGAGGGTCAGGAACTTGACTTATGGCCAGTCTCATTTCATGAAATGACCTTTGTAGGTAACAACACTGTCCAGTGTCATATTCCATAGCTAAGCATTAAGTAAAGAAAAATCAACAAAGCAACTGGCTTTTCCTTCTTTCTTTCTTTCTTTCTTTCTTTCTTTCTTTCTTTCTTTCTTTCTTTC
>NW_024412415.1:2853383-2868363 GCF_014898765.1 Herpailurus yagouaroundi
TTCTTTCTTTCTTTCTTTCTTTCTTTCTTTCTTTCTTTCTTTCTTTCCTCTGCTCTCTCTGTTCTCTCCTCTGCTTCCCTCCCTCTCTCTCTCCTTTCCTTAGTCAGTCTGTCTGTCTCTGTCTCTCTTTTTAAAGAAAAAATTTATCTTTGAAAGAAGGTGTGGGAGGTCATGGTGGCGATCCAAACTAAGAAGAACAAAGGAATGAGAAATTAGAAAAATGTTACTGGTGAAAACATCATTATAAAGATAGAAACTGTCAAACAACTAAGCTCGTCAGTCCTGGAAGTTGGAGTACTGTGAATGTACAAGTTGTCTATTTGTTCATTGCAAATCTTTTTTAAGAAAATATTTTTTTAAATGGTATCTTCTCAAAGAGCTCCCATTGTTTCTGTCAGCTTGACTTTCTGACCCTCTGGTTTATAGTTAGTACCCAACAGTGTCATATCTTATTGTTGGCTACCACTCTGCCTTAAAGTCTTTCTGGCATGAAATGGGTGGGAAAATGTGTATAAGGAATGATTTTGGGGGTATGAATTCTGTCTTCCCAATGAAATTGCAAGCTTCCTCAAGGTAGGTCAGCACAGAGTGCCATTTTTAGACACTGTGCCGACACAGATCAGGGAAGAACGGACCAACCTAGAGGTATCTAACTTTTGATCTTTCCTAAAGAATTTGCACCTCATTGCATGATTTCTTTGTTTATTCTGTATAGAGTGTGCATAACAAGACTCAAATACCAATTTGTGTGTATTTGATGATGCCAAGGCTGTTCTTGCAATAAGGAGAGCCAGGATTAGCAATTGAATAGCCAAGTAAATGAAGACCAGGTATTCATAACCCACCATTTATCATGGGTTTGCAAGACAACCGCATTTATTTCAATCTATGTGTGAGAGAATGTGCCTAGCAATCAGGTCAGCACTATGAACGTTGCACTGTATTTATCTTTAGTCCCTAAACATTGTGTGTAATCAAGGAAGTGAGATGGAGTAATAAAAAACCATTATAGAGTTCTGAAAGCCCTCAATTTCATATTTACATCTTGGAACCAGCTCATTCTGACTTCATAACTCCTTAATTAGAGGCACAGTCGCTTTCTTTTCTGTAGGGCATTTTTTTTCACCCTCACAATACAAGCATACATTTGGTAACTAATACCAGCAATTAGCCTCATCTGCTATGTAAATGAGTGTAATTGCAATTAAATACTTTAGTAGGCCCAAAGGGAAAACATGCAATCATTACAAAGTAAGTAGAAGAGCATGGTTAAGGGACATTTAGAAGTGTTCGCAGAAGTGCCTTTTCCCTGCAGTGTCAGGAGCCTTTTCTATGGTGAATTATTTCACTGGGAGCCCTGGAACTTGACTTGCATTTCTTGTTCTATTTTCCTAAGAAGATCGGGCAAAAACTGTCCTTTTCAGCATTTCTCAAGGTTGGTTGGTTTTGGGAAAAATCAATTTGGGAAGTAGTTTCTCTTCAGCATGGATCCAGGGCTTAAAAATATCAACTTTCAGCTACCTTGTGTTGTGCAGGTTGGAAAAACAGCACTATATTTACCAAAAAGATAATTTGCAGTGTCAATATTTGCTCCTTACTAGATCCTAAGGTTGAGAACATTTGAAAGAGCATAGCACAGAGGAGAGAGTGATGACCTACTAGGGAGTCAAGCAGTACTGGTACTAGTTAGTAGCATGGAGTGGCTTAGAACCTAGGCTCTGGAGCCTGAGTGTGAGCCTCTAGCCCTCACTAGCTACATGCACTTAGTCAAGCCATGCATCCATTTTCACCAGTTGTCAAGTGGGAAGACATAGTACATGTCTCATAGGTTGCTGAGGATATAATTGGTTCATGCAAATAAAGCACCCAGAATGCAGCCTGGCAAAGAGTAAGTGCTCAACCAATCCGTGTGTGTTGAAAGATCTTTGACCCTTTCATTCCTCAATGTAGATTTGCTGTCTAGATAAAGCCAAACCTCAAAGTAATGCACCTAAGTGGAATCATTTTAATCTCTAGAAGGAGTAAGCTTACTGTGTTTTCAGCGTTATGCTAGAAGGCTTCTTTGAGGGACATGATCTCCATGAAACTTACTGTTGTAGGCATGCATTTACTTTAGGAGTGATTCACACTTCAGTGTAGGGACTTCTTAACGAGAGTCCAAGTAAAAACAGATGTTCTTATCTATGAACAGTGAATATGTGACACATCATTTTTCTTTCTTGGCATTGGTGGCTAGGAGTCACATAGGCAAATTTGTGGCCAACACATTTCTAGTTATCTACACAAGACTCTCCTGCATCACAAGCTTTTGTTTCTCCCTCTTTTAGTTTCATAAACATCCATGTCCTTATTTGTGAAAAAAAAATATTTTGCCGTATGCATCTTGTAAACGACCTCAATTATTCTCACATAATTGTGTACCATTGAGCAAGTCACTTTGCTTCTTTGAGACAGCTCCTTCATCTTTAAAATGTAAAGTTGGGCTTCTGTTTTTTGTTTCCAGCTTCAAAGTGCTGATCCTTAATTAAAATGAATACTTTTGTTCTTGGAAATGATAGCTTGGATAAATGAAGGAGAGGCTCTCTAGAAAACAAGGGATGCATGGGATCAGAGCTGAAAAATGTGGAAGAACATTTCATATCTTCTCACTTTGGCTACTTCTGGTTTCTCTCTCACTCTAAATGACCCAACACATTTAAAGGCATGGTCATGAATATTTCAGTCCATTCTTGGTTCCTTTCCTGCAGTGAAGAAAAGGCAGAAGGCTTTGTTTCTGGGAGTGGAGGTGGCCAAAGCATTTTTGTGACTTCCCCTATCATTTCTCCTACAACCTATTCAAGGGAATGGGAGCAACAGGACCTCAAAGAATAAAGACAGTGAAAGACTGTAAACCTCTCTTGCCACTTTTGATAGAAGGGGAAAATTCTAGAGTTCTTATCGTTTTCTCTTGTTCACCTACCACTTAAGAGTTACAGGGAGAATTCAAAGGCTTCACATTGTCCACTCCACTGAACTACGTTATCAGAGAAAAGACTGCCAGATGTTTAGCAATCAAACTTGGTGCAGAACATAACTTTAATGGAAAACAGAAGGGCGTTTTGCTTCCCTCCCACTGTGCTATCTATCCAAGAGACTTTCAGGAGCCCACTTTCCTTACTGTCTTTGAAAAGCACACACACGCACTTTTTAAAATGCTGTAGTCTGACCCAATTTGATATAACATAAGGTGAATCTTTGCATATATTTGTGAAATGAGTAACTTTCTATCCTTAGGGAAGGAGTTCATAAAACCTGTATTTTCTAGCTTTAAGGCCACCTTAGAGAACAATTAATCAAACACAAATAGGAACAGTTGGTATGCAAACCACCCCAAAGGAATCAAATCTTATTTTCCCTGTTTATATCTGGTCAGCTCCCCTGGCACCTCAGATTCAACGTTTTTGTTTGTTTGTTTGTTTGTTTGTAAAGATTTGGTAACTTTTAATGGGCTAAAGTGGATAGGAATGTAGAAGATGTGTGTGTGTGTGTGTGTGTGTGTGTGTGTGTGTGTGTGTGGTTTCTTTTTTTTTTTTAGAAAGAAGAGGACATTTAATTATTTTCTCTTAAGATGCTTTTAAAAATAAAAAAAACAGAGTATTTTTATACTGAATTGAGAAAGAGATGCTTTCTGTAGAAGATCATTTGAATCACTGTGACAATGAGGGAAATGCTGCCCAAAACACTACATGACTAAGGTGTAAAGGCTTCTCATAGCTGGAGAAAGCAGAATGACTTTAACTTATTCAAAGAGTTTAACTTATTAAGTTGGGACTGGCTTGTTTTGAAAGGGTTTGCCCCATACCCCAGACTTTATTCTTTACAAACTACGTCACAGTAAAGTGTCCATTTGTGGGTTGTAAAGCAACTCCAAGACATCTGGCTCTACTGGGGCCATGAATAAGTGTAATGAAAATTTGACTTCAGTGGCTACTTCCTCTAGATGCTATGCATTCTGGTCCTTTCTTATAAAAACAGCAACAAAACAACAAAATATAAAATAAGTGGAAATTTAATTGCAAAGTAATTTGTAAGATTTCTGTTACTTTTTATTTTGTTAGATTTGAACCTTCAGATATAGTGAACCCAGGAAGAAACAAATCTTGGCATAATTGCAGTTTATGAAACTGGCTGTTGAGAAAATATTACTCCATTATTTAAGACAAAGTTCTCAGCCTCATCCTCAGTTTCTTGATATTCTCCTTCTTCACCCTGCCTGCCTTATATTCCATTGAGTTTCCAGTGTTTGGTGAGCAGAAGAGATTCAAACAATAGGCTGTAGGCATTGGATTGGGTGCTACTTCAGAGGTAAGTTTTCTTTCATAGACCTTCAAGTGTGTTCTGTGTGCCCAACTTGATTGACAAATGGTGTTTAGAAAGGGAAATTGTTCAGAAGGTAATAAAAATATCTTTGTTTATAGTCTGACTACAAAACAAAGTGAGAAAATTCTCAGGCCCAATTTTCAGTTCTGTGGTCCAGAAAGATCGCTCAAACAGTATTAGGTCTCACTCAGTTTCCAGGTTGCCCCTCGAGAGGTGAGCTTAGGCTTTTGAGGTTAGGGTCACTATCCAGATGATTCCGCCTTCCCTTCCTCTGCATTCCCTTTAATAACAATCCTTTTCCCTTGTTCGGTTGCCTGTGAGGGGCCTCTGTGTGGCTGTATCTTTTATTTTCACTCCTAAAAGAGTGTTTCAAAGAGGAGTCAAGATTTTGGCCTGATCTCTTTTCCCAAGTTCATGGCCGTGCTCCCAATTAAACAAAAGTTTCTAGATTGGATCCCAATGGATATCACCTATTTTAGGCACTCAAAGAAGGACTTGGCTTTGCAAGGAATGTTAAATATCAAATATACATTATCTTTGAATTATTACTGTTATATGAGCTTATTTTTTATACTCATTTAAAACAAAATCGTGGCAATTCCCTGCAATCAGGTGTATTTTAAAAGGGAAGCAACTCACAGTAGGAACAAAAAGAGATTGGAAATGTGTTTGTCTTATTTTAAGAAGGGATTAATTAGATATATCTTTTTTTAAATTATTATTTTAAGAAAAAAATCTGGGACTGTATGAAAATGAGTTGACCAAAGAGTGATATTTGTGTGGTGAAAGAATATATTTTAAATCTTCTCTACTATATACTCTGGCAAGTATATTTTTTTTCTTTAGACCAATAGTTTACATGCCCCAAATTTTGAATTAATTCATGACTACTACTGAGATACTTCCTGTCTATCAGGTATAGAAACCAAGACCAGATGAATTTCATGAGAATTTGTTACAACAGCAACAACAAAATTTAAGTGTACAAACCATTGGTCTTTAGGATTTCAAACACCAAATCCTGCTTGTTTGGTTTTTTGGTTTTGATAAGAGAAATTTTTGATTTATGGCCAATGAGAAACTTGATGTAAACCCAACCAGAATTCGAGATCTTAGGGACATAGTCATCCTGAATTATCACTTTTCAGTGGATTTCAATGGTCCCCAAAAATGATGATTTGAGAACATAGACCCAATACCAGTACTAGAAAAGAAAATTGAAAGTAGTGTCCTCACTGGAGAAGTATTTCCCTATCAGTGGAACATCATATTTGTGCTCTAAACTACATAGAAATAAGAGCTTAGGGTTTAAAACAAAGGAGGTGGGGGTGATGGTTCTGGAAGAGTGTTGATGCAGAATGTATAGTCTTTTTGTGTAGTAGGTAGCCAAAAGCATGATTCTTAGAGATCCTATCTGTTCCCAAGCTACAATTAAAAGGTTAAAGCAAAGCAATACAGAGAAATACTATAACAATTCAATAGTTGCTTCTTGAATGGCCACTGTGACAGTGCTTTGTCATAGGATATGCCAGAGCTGGTCTTTAAGCTCTATGAGCCCAGAGACCTTCTCTGATGTTTATCTTGGAAGGCCCTTGCTGTTTCTGGAATAGAGTAGGTACTTGGAACCTATTTGTTCAACAAATGAGTAGAAAAAATCATACAAAGGTCTGTCAGATGAAGTCTTTGCCCACAAGGGGCATATTGACTATAAAAGCATTCACAAACTGCTTTACAGTTCACAAAATCTATTGGCCTACATTGTTATCTGTAGTGGTCAGTGGTTTCAATCTAATTTGTATCAGAATCACCTGGGTAGGCCTTTTTTTTTTTTTTTTTTTTTTCTGTGCAGATTTTTATAACCCAACCTGACTTAGGAAATGGAATCTTGTTGGGAAGTGGTAAAGTCGATGGAGGAAGCAGGTGACAGCACTCGCCAGGTGATTTTAGTACGCAATGCTGACAGAAGGTGCCATAGTGAAGATGACAGGCTCCTGGCTCTGACCAGACTGAGATTAAAACCGGCCCTAGAGTTTTTTAGCTTTTTAACTTTAAGATGAACTTTTCTGAGCCTCAGTTTTCCCATCTATAAAGTGGGGGAGAATAACAATAACTATCCACAGAAGACTATTGGGTGGACTCAAGGAGATAAGCCACATAAAGTGCATATCCCAGAGCTTGGCACAGAGTAGGCACTCAATAAACTTTGCTTGAAATTGCTAACCACGAGGGTCTATGGCTTATTTCATTTTCAGTACTAGACCTAGGCTAAAGAACCGTGTTCCCTGTTCTCTAGGATGAGGCTGTCATGACATTTTCTCTCATCTGTTTAACCACGGGATGGTCTGAGAAGCTCGCTCCTCCTGAATCCCAGCCAGGACCAACTAGACATTTGGTCAGGACAGAATAGAAGAGACTGTGGCATTTCCGATCCTCCATTGGACTTCCCTCTAGGATGAACGTACTCATGTTGTTTCAGGATTTCCAGCAAGTCCTGGCCTGGAAGCCAGAAGCTAAAGTTATCCCAAAGTGATAAGCTCAGGAACTACATGAGATGTTGATTTAGATCTAGTCTCAGAGGTTATCGAAGGTTCAGAAGCTGAGAAAGGGCAGGGGGTTTAAGGGTTGGTTGGAGGGGGTCTAGCATTTTACCCACAGAGGAAAATTGTGCTGTAGAGAGAAAACCCAGTTTTGACTGAAATGTGTAAGCAAATAGGTAACTTTAAATTAATGATAAACTATAATCTGGGTCTCTAAGATAAGCAAAATAAGCAGCTGTAATAGAATGAGGTTTATCAGAGTGTGATAGGAAGGTCAGGCATGACAAATTGGGAAACTGGGATGTTGAGTTGGCTCATGACTATTATGTAACTAACATTTTTGCTAAATTTAAACATGAGCAGCCTTCTCTGGAGGTGTGTGGGTGGAGAGGTGAAGGGGCAGATTGAAAACAATGGTCTTTATTTTAATAATATACTTTAATTTTAGGCCAGGGTTGAATGAGAACTTTCAGCTAACAGTATACTTTTTGGCAGTTCTGAATTTTTCTGAACTGAGGCTACCCTTAGCCCTATGGAACACCCCTATTTTTCTGTCAAACTACTATATCCAGTGCATTTTTCTCTGGCCTCCCTGGAAGTAGAATTGTCTCGGCCTTTCCCCTGCAGAAGGCAAAACATAAACATAAGGGCATTAAAATGGAAACAGGATCTTGGTTCTCACTGTTTCACCAGGCTCCTTAGCACTGACCTCTGACCCTCATTAAGATCCCATGGAAAGTCTGGGCATCTGGGGTGTGTAGCTCACTGTGGGAATTTTTTTGTTGTTATGATTGTTGTTTTCCTCCTCCTGGATTATTTTGGCTTAACCTGGGGCTATGATGTAAAATAAGCCACTTTCAAGAGCTTTTCCTGACCTTGTCTGGGGATGAGGTTAGAATGGGATTTGACTACTGCTGCTGTCAACTCAAAGAATCCATTTTCAAGTCTTCATCTAAAATTTATGTGAGAAAATAAAACATAGCATCTCTAGCATTTTCTTGCATTAATGACAGGTAACTTCTTGGTTTTGAACACACATGTAGAATTGTTGAAGACACTGAGGCTTCATGTTTTTTTTGTTTTTTACTCATTTGTTACTTTTGTAAAAGTAGAGCTCTAGATCAGATACCCTCTCCCATATTTGCTCGATTTGTGTTGTTTCACATCATACTTTCATTAAAGAAGACATCTTTCCTGATCATTCAGTGGGAAAGATCTCAGATAAGTTCATTTTTCTTCAATGGAATTCTTTGTTGTCCTTGAACAGTTTAAGAGGCTGAAGTCCAGAAATATAATTGGATAGTAATTTAAAATATTCTGGTTGAGTGGCTAATTTATGTACACATTTAAGAGTAATTAGTAGAGAATTTAGAAAATTTTCAATAAAAGCAGAAGAGTAGTCATCCACAATAAGGTAAAGTAATTCTTTCCTCTTTGGTTGGGTACCTCTTTGCATATCTCAGGGTCATAGACTTCCATTCAGCAAAGGCCAAGTTTCATCTTAAGCTTTTCTAATCCATTGTAGACTTTCTTGAAAGCTCAGTTCCAGTTGATATAAGAGGAACTCTTATAAAAATGTGCTCAAAGAAGGCTGATAGGTTTTCTTACAGGTATTTTGGTTGTTTTAAAAGAGATTATTAACATAAGCCAAAATTTAAAATTTATAGTGTTGTGTTTACTCACAAGAAATTCAATATTCTCTGATTCTCTGTTCTAAAAATTCTGGAGAAAATACAGAATTACTATTTTGAAATGGAAAAACTGAGAGTCAAGAGGGCAAGTGATTTGCCCATTGTGTGTAAAACTCAAGTTCTCAGCCTCTGGTACTGTATTGTATCTATAAGTAAAAAGAAAAACAGAAACCCAGCCCTGCTCTACCTCAGGAAAGAAGAGAAAAACTAGGAATGCATATGTGTGTTCTTTCAAGCTCTCTCTATAAAAAAAATCAATTTTTCCCACAAAGCCCTCTTTTATTGAATGGGTGTATATGCAATATTCTAAAACCTTCCTAATAGAGTCCATTTTGTGCTTTAATTTAATTTTAGGACAGACTTCTGGGACAGATATATATCTGGTTCTATAGCACTCAAACTATAGTTATTTAATAGACTAATGTTGGGAGGAGAAGCAAGAGGAGAGTATATAATTACTAGGTTGAATGGACATCTAAGGAGGCCATGGAATAAGTCCTTGCTGTGCCAACTATTTTTTCTCCTTGAAAATACCACTTCCCCTTGCATTCTGCTATTCCAGGCCCAGAACCTTTTTAAAACTTGCCTCTTTAACGGATCCATCTATGAACATGTAGATAGCTTCATTTGACTTGATATAGTTTTTCACATTCTTCAGCTCTTTTATGCATCTGCTTAGTCCTTTTAATTAAATTACACACTCTTTTTTTTTTCATTACTTTTTTATTTAATTTTACAGGGCCCAACATGTTGCTCTACACAGAGCAGACAGTAAGTTTGTTGATTGATTATAACATGAATCACAGGTAAAATAAATTACTCGACCACATAAAGGATTAGTACAACACTCTCTTCTGTGTGGAGATGAGATAAAACTGGAAGAGGAGTGTGTTTCTGTTGCCCATGAGTCCTGTGCAGGGAGCTCCAAATGAGGAGCAGGTCTGACATGGCAAAGTTGAATTACCTTTATTTTAATGACTGCAACTTATATATGTATATGGCTTCTTGGAAGTTCAGATATTTTTAATACATATGACCTCATTTGACTCTCCAAAAAAACTGGAAGTCAATCTGTATTGACTCCGTTTTGTGGCTAAAGAAACTGAAGCTCACAGGATTTAGTGATTTATCCATATTGATATCTTGCAAGTAGTTGAACCTTGAACCCAGTGTTTTGTCTTTCTTTGTTTCCTTTTACCTCCAGGGTTCTTGCTCTTTCCAACCCACCATGCTATTTCTCTTATTCCATAAAGCTATCACTGCAACACTCATAGTCTGTGACTCATTCTGGAATAATAACCCTGCCTCAAGTGATATTTGCCAATAGAGTCCCACAGTTACTGTTGTGCCCTGTAGCTTCTAGCATAATAAAATTATAATATTGAAAAAAGATGGCTTTTTTTTTTTTTAAATAAGAGTTCTTAAGGAGCTGAAGGTTACATGGAAAAAAGCCCCAGGTCACTCAGACATTGCACTTGGAGCATATTGAGCTCTTGTGCTTTGTTTGACCAGCATGATTCTGGCTTTAGCTCAGAAGGAAGTTCAGTGTAAGCTTCTAGGTCAACTGACCCACTAGAAGGAAAATTATAGCACTCTTCGCCTTTTTTTCAAAACTGAGAGGATACGTTTAGTAGTAACTTTCTGAAGGGGTATAAAGTACAATATGTATGAAATTGTCAAAGAAAGATAATTTATTAATAAAAAATTAAAAGCCATTTCCATAATGTGCTTTCAGAACACGTTATGCACAATCACAAAATCACAGCGCATTTATAAAACTCCAACTAAAACAACATGGAGGTATTAGTGGATTAACTCCTTCCCACGTACCCCCAAACAACAGCACTGTACCATGTGTAGTACTTCCTGTTTTATTTAGTTTTAGGCCTTTGTTTGATTTCAACTAGTTTAGACATCATAGTCTCAAATGTCTCATGAAGCATAACGGTTCTGGCTCCGATTCTTCCATTGAACCCCACTGCATTGCCCACCCTCAGCTGCGCAGGCTCAGTCTTCCAGATTTAGTAGAGATCACTACCACCCATAAATTTTATGTGCATTAAGGGTAGTTTCCCCCTCTTGTAATCATTATTAATATTTGATGGCCAAGGTATTATTCTTTATCGATAATTTTATAGATCATAGTTAATTTAGAAAGAAAAAAAATCAGAACTGTAATGCAAAGTAGTAGAGCTCCACGTTAAAGAGTGACCTTGTCAAAGAGATGCATTTTTACTTCAATTAAATTCAAAGTCAGTCAGTCCCATAGGTAATGTTAGCAATTATAAGAATACTTTGCAAAAGTAGTTAAAAAACACTCAGAGAACTTTTATGTGATGCTAGTTTTTAAAGCAAGAATGACTTTCTTCTAAAACTTCAATTCTTTATGAGATCATTTTGGAGTGTACTGTTACATAAAACATGAGGTCAGTAACTAAGGCTAATTAAATTTTAGTAGGAGCAAAAGTCACCAAAAGGTTTTTGCATTCATCCTACCAATTCTAAAACAGTGATACAATACACCATTAATAGCCTTAGAATTGCTAATTATTTCAACATGAATAGCGATATCAATGCTGTCAGTTTAATTTAATACACTCAAGAGAATTCCTGCAGAATGCATGATTTCTCTATTATTTCCTGGTTTTCACAACCACTAAAAGCTATAAATTCTCTTTCTTTTTTTCAAAGAGAGATTAGTAGTCTAGACCCTTCTCACCTTTTTGAGGAATGGTGCAGTTGTTATTTTTTTTTTAAGAAATGGGAAGTAAAGACAAAATAGAAATTCAGAAATGAGAGTAGCCCAGGTTTAATTCTGTGATCCAGTTTGAGGAAAAATGTTCCTAACTCCAAAAGAATTAAGATGCTCGTGCTTTCTGTTGATTTCAGTGGAGTTTCTACTTAGGAAATGACCTTTGGCTTGGGGTTGAAGTGTATCCTTTTTGGAGAGGATCTAAAAATGGATGTCTGGAGGAGTACAAGTAAAAAGAAATTGTTTGATTAAATAAACAAGTAGAAACTTTATTGGAAACTTTACCAGATTAAAAGGATGGAGTAATCCTCTCATTTCACAAAATATTTCACTTAGAAGGCAGTAGAGAACAACCACAGCTTTCTCATGGGGGAAGAGGGAGTTAAAATTTATTCTACAAAAGAATCATTCAGTAGTAACTAATTAAAAAGTACTAGTTAGACCTTAAAATCATGGAATCTCAGAGTTGGGGGGGAAAAAAAAACCTTGAGGATAATCTATTCTAAGTTTTTAATGCATATAATCCCTTAAAAGTGATAGGTCAATCTTGGCTTGCATATCTCTAGGGATAGGAAACTTACTACCTTATTTTCAGGACATTCTAATTGTTTGCACATTCTTTTTTAAACCAATTGAATTTTATTTGAATTTTCACTCATTTACTGGGTTAGTATCTTCCGAAACGTGGTATTTGACATGGTTTTAGGTGATATATGGGAAATAATCTTAATTTTAATATATTTTTCAACACACATTAAAAAATACATTATTGTACCAAACTCATGATTTCACAGATTATTATTTTTTGGATGGAGCTAAGGGGAAAAAATGAGTCCACATAAGGCAGAATTAAGAAACTGTTAAGTTAATGTTACGTGTATGTGAAAATGAACATGACCAAAGTTGTGCAGGTGATTACAAAATGATGAAGTATGAAAAACAGTACCCAAGGTCTACTGTGGAAACAAGAAGGGATGCCATAATCCAGAATCATGGCAGACTGTATTGTCATGAGATAAGTCAGGAGGGTGTATATGGATAAACTGGGGCAGAGGGAAGAGGTAGAAGGCTGCTGTAATAATGGGGCAGACTTACAATGCCCTGATCCATGGTGGGAGTAGCAGAAATGTCAAGAAAGAAGTCTATTAATGAAGTGTTATGGAAAGAACACAGTCCTGCATTTCCAAGAACTCAGATCTTAGTCCTACCTGTCCTCTAACTAGACCTCCCCTTACATCTCTCTCGATCTTAGTTTTCCTCATCTGTGGAACAGGGATGGTTTCTAGTGCACGCACCAAAATTTCTTCCAGCTTTGAAGACCTTTGATTACATAATCATTATGAATATATGGGCTCAGCAAATGAATGGATATATGAGGAATGGGAAAGAGAATCGAAAATGGCAGTGAGGTTTAAAGAATGGGTGAATAGGCTCATTCACAGGCAAGAGAGTCAAGTGGGGAGGATAATTTGAAATCAGTGGGAAAGGAAAGATTGATTTGAATCTATTGCAATGGAGTTGCCAGTGACATCTCTTTGTTATGTCTGACAGGTCCGTGTGCACTTGGGAAAGAGTGAGACTATTTGCTCATTTGCAAAATAGAAATTAGGTGATCTATAGAGATTTGGGGATTGCTTACACAGAGATAGATGAACTCCTGGAAATGAAGAAGACTATCAATAAAGAAAAGGAGGAGAGAAAATTGGAGTCAAGGGAGTTACATTTATTCAGAGGCTACTAGGTGTCAGGCATGTTATTTACATTGTCCCTTTAAACTATACAAAAACATTATGAGGTATGTGTAATTTGCCCCATTTTACACAACAGGAAAATAATGCCTGGCATGGTCCAAGATCACATAAGAATGAATACATAGCTCAGACTTGAACCTTGAATCTATCTGACTTCAAATCTATGTGATTCTAGTCCTATGAGGACAGAGACATATGAAACATAGACAGTGAAGGCGAGGGATGAGTACACTGCATAGGAGTCCTCCGAGGGGTGCAGGGAGATCCTCTGATTGTGTGAGGTGAGTGCAGCCAAAGCTAGAGGGAAGAAAAGGAGGGAACAATCATAGCCGACCCTTGATCTGTGTGAGGGTCAGCGGTGCTACCCCCATGCAGTCAAAAATCTGTGTATAACTTTTGACTTCCCCCAAACTTAACTAGTAATAGACTATTGTTGACTGAAAGCCTTACCAATAACATAAACAGTCAATCAACAGATATTTTGTATGTTGTATGTATCATATACTGTATTTTTACAATAAAGTAAGCTAGAGAAAAGAAAGTGTTAAGAAAATTATAAGGAAGAGAAAATACGTGTACAGTGCTGTACGATATTTATCAAAAAGAATCTGTGTATGAGTGGACCCACATAGTTCTAACCCTAATATACATTCAAGGGTCAAATGTGTATACTGAACATTTACTGTATGCCAGACACTATTCTAAGTGATTTACTTATATTCACTCATTTAATCCTAGTAATAACTGGCTCACTGAATGGGCAGCACTCAGTAGGTTTCAAGGCAGTAAATAATTTTTTTTTCCTACTATAGCCTTTTAACCCCACCCACTCAGTGCTCCATGACTACCCCTGGACAATGTATTCAGCAGATCCGCTGACTTTTCTTGATCACTTTTCAGGTACCGTATTAGAAACTATGATCCATACATTAATATAATGCTCACTATGTGGTCCCCCAAAAAATGGAGATGTTCTTGGCATACTGAAACAAAATGTTAAGTGGGGAAAAAAGGAAGAAAGTAAATACAATAACCTACCAATATGTGATACATATTCACATATAAGCATGTATGATTGAATACTCTTTGGGGTATTACCAAGGACCCAATAAAAGTATGTGCCTGTAGGTAGGGAAGTTATTGGCTAGGGTAATTGTAGAAGGAGGGAAATTTTCCATTGAATTTCTTTTTATTCTCTTTGACTTTTCATCTCTTTGAATGTATTACTTTGGAGCTCAGTCAGCCCTTGCCACAATAATGATGCATGATGACCATCCCCAAATTTGTGGCCATAAGCATTGATTCTCATTCTCATAAGCAAGTGGTTACCTGAGTGGCTCTGCTGCAGTGTGCAGTGTGCAGATTGCCCATCATAGCTCTACTTCATTTGTCTTGTTTTGAGACCCCCAGCTGGGAGGAGTGGAGACTTTCTGGGGCATGTTCTTTTCTTGGCAAAGTCAGGAGCTTCCAGAGGGGTTACAGAAAACATTTATGCTAACTAACTGAAGGTGTAGGCTTGGAACATCCACATAGTCACTTCCAACCCATATGCTTAAATTAGGAGGGAAGCATACTCCTCTAGGAGGTAGAGAGAATGAACCATTGCTGAACAATAATCTACCTCACTATTAAAAACTTACGTCAATTTAAGTCTAATATAAAAATTTGAATCTCTCATCCAATCCCATATTTCTCCTTTCTCCACTGTAGCTTAAGCTAGAGCCATATTTAGAAGTCTGTAGTGAGGAAAGGCATATGGCCAATTTTCTTCTCTCTTGTCTTGTCTTGTCTTGTCTTGTCTTGTCTTGTCTTGTCTTGTCCTGTCCTGTCCTGTCTTGCCTTGCCTTCCCTTCCCTTCCCTTCCCTTCCCTTCCCTTCCCTTCCCTTCCC
>NW_024412415.1:2868373-2954817 GCF_014898765.1 Herpailurus yagouaroundi
CCTTCCCTTCCCTTCCCTTCCCTTCCCTTCCCTTCCCTTCCCTTCCCTTCCCTTCTCTTTTTTCTTCTTTTTCCTCCCTGTCTCCTTCTCTTTCTCTCTTTCTTTCTTATTTCTTCTTCTTTCTTTGCTATACCAACTTTCTAACTTTTATATGCTTTATCTGTCTTCTCCAAAGTTAGGTTCAAGAAAGAAGGATGATTAGAAGGAAAGGCCAAGTTCTAATATGACTGGTCTTCTGAACTATAAATTTAGGTCCTATGTGTGGCCCATGACAAGATAGTGGTTCTTTGTTTCATGAAATATATTGTGAATTCTTTGAGATTCCTGGAAAGGGACTTCTGCTTGATCATTCCTTGGTGCAGTTGATGCACCTTCTGAATGACCATTCACAGAGGTTTCCAGTCTGTTCGATCTGTTGGGTAGGATTCTTTCAAGTATTCAAGCTCTGCTACTATATGCCACCTATAAGAAATAAGCATCCTTACCTGCTGTTGATTAAATGTAGCTTGCATCCAGTGTAGCCCCTATTCTCTGTTCAGAGAGGTAGCCATTCATCATTCAATTTTTCCAGGTGAAAGCCAGTTTCAGGTTTTCTTGAATTATGTCAACCTGGCTTCATAGTAAGGAAGCACCTTGTCCTTTGAAATGCACAGCTCCGATCAACTCTTCCCAAACAAATTTTCTCCTCTCTTCTCCCTGGTCTAGATTAAACCCTTTATAGCATAGGCTGGAGATGGATGATGGGTTAAAGAAGTGGATGAAATCCAGAGCCATGGATTGTAGACACAGCTCCGTCACTAACTGTGGAAGTGACATGAGTGAGAATCTAGTTCAGCACCATTTTTCTAAAGAAGAGGAAACTGGGGATCACACACTTCACATAACTTGTCCACTTCAATCTGATAGTTAGTGACAAAGCTCTGCCTAAATCTGTGTTCTTTGGACTGTGGTATATTTTTTCCTACCACTGAATCAAAGCAGGAAGTGCTTACTTATGTTTAAATAACCCTCTTTTTGTGATTTAGATCCTTCCTTCTTTTTCTGGCCTTGGCAAGGACCAGACCAGGAGACTAGCTGGTCACCACTTTTTATATTTGAGCATTATAAATAAAAAGCCTTCCAGACCTGCCCAAAGGGTTGGGATTTCTTCGAGAATCTTAAGCCTCAGGGACTCATTTTAGTCATTCAAACTACAAAATACTTTGGTTCTGAAGATCTTCTTCTGAAAGACCCAAATAAAGATCTCTCCTCGCAGTCCATTCGTCAATTACCCCCCTCCCTCCCCCCTAATGGCTAGAGGGAGATGTGAAAAGTCAGCTGAACTTGGCACTCATTATTCCTAGAGGAAGGTATATTTCAAACTTAATACTTAGATTCCAAACTCTTTTCTCTGTAGGAGTTCTAATGCTTAGGTAAAATAACATTCTTAATTCCAAGCGTAGAGTTCTTAAATAGGAACACGTATCTTCTTTTTCCCTTTTATTTTTGGAAATTTAAAGTTCATTAAGTTATTAACTTTTGAAAACTTCCACCCTCTCACTTCCTTGTCTGTCAGCCTAAGGTCGTCCCTTCTCCTTGACACAGTCTCTCTCCCTAAAAGGATATATTCTGTTCCTCTTGTGCTGTATTTCTCATGCTTCTCAACATCAGTGCCCCTTTTCCACCTATCTTTAAAGGCCTGTGAATGTGCACGTGCACACCCGGCATTTACATACACAATGCAGATAAAAGAACAAAACCTCCTGTCTTCTGAGAAAAATTCTAACTCTCCTCAGGTACCGGAGGTGTCTCATTTCATATTCCTGCTTGAAAATATGAGAGGAATCTCGAATTGTGATCTTGCATTATGCTTCAGAGCAGGCCTTCTTAAAAGTACAATTCCTCCCCGCAAAGGAAATGAGAGAGCTATTTAAAACAAGCAATCAATCCATTTAGAACTCACCACAATCTGAACAACATTTCTTAGGGTGATGAATCGAAGAAAGAGAGGAAAGGAATTTTTTAAAAATGGATTTAAAAGGAGATTTTGGGCCCATCAGCATTCATGGAGTCCAAACATAGAAATTCAATTCAATTTATCATGTAGAGAAAAGATTAATCACTTGCAGAAATCTTGAAATCAGTGTGCTGCATTCAAAGTTGTTAAACGAGAATCATTTTTAATTATTGCTATCTGCTTGGTATTAAGCTTTTCTACATGATTTGATTATCTTTTTTTTAACAATATATATATTTTTTTCATTTTTATTTATTTTTGAGACAGGAAGAGACAGAGCATCAATAGGGGAGGGTCAGAGGAAGGAGACACAGAATCTGAAACAGGCTCCAGGCTTTGAGCTGTCAGCACAGAGCCTGACGTGGGGCTCGAACTCACGGACTGCGAGATCATGACCTGAGCCAAAGTCGGCTGCTTGACTGACTGAGCCACACAGGCGCCCCCATGATTTGATTATCTTGCTGCAACATGAGTTGTCTTTAAGTCCTCTCTGTTTCAATCCCCAAATCAAGTCCATTGCTACCTCTGACAGTTTTTCAGAGGGTTCAGATTTAGTCCTTGTTCTTTTGAAAAGTTGGCATCTCACAAGAAGTGACTACTTCATATGAATTCATACTATTCCGGTAATCTGTTACCTGACTATTGTTTTCTTCTTTTTTTTACTTTGTGTGTGTGTGTGTGTGTGTGTGTGTGTGTGTGTGTGTGAGTGTGTGAGTGAACCCAAAAGTAAGGATCATTTCTGTAAGTATTATTTAAGGAATAGCATTTCCAGGTGCAATCTACCTACTACAGTTTCTAGTTATTTCTCTAAACTACTTTTTTTAATGTTTATTTATTTTTCAGAGAGACAGAGGGAGAGAGAGAGAGAGAGAGAGAGAGAGAGAGAGAGAGAGAGAGAGACAAAGTGTGAATGGGGGAGGGAGACAAAGAATCCGAAGTAGGCTCCAGGCTCTGAGCTATCAGCACAGAGCCCACCACAGAACTCGAACCCATGAGCCATGAGATCATGACCAGGGCCAAAGTTGGATGCTTAACTGACTGAGCCACCCAGGCACCCTTCTAGTTATTTCTTAAGTCAAATCTAAACTCAGTATTACCACTCCAGAAATACATTTCTATTGTTGGTTTTGGTAGAATTTTTTTACTGCTCAACATTTGTTTTTCCTGGTAACATCATTTCAATTTTGCCCTATTGCATAGAATCTCCTGGGACTGTCAACCAAGGTGTCCTGCCCCGCTCTGGCCTTGGCAAAATTCTGTGATCCAAACCTTCTACCAACAATTTGACATGAAGCAAAGTGACAAAAACAACAAAAGCAAAACAAAACTTCCTCAAAATGGCAAGAGCTCACTGATTTCCAAGACTGTCTACTTGCCCCTACCTACTCCCTGGACCCTCATTGTTGCTTTGGCCTTAATCCTTGCTGAGTCTGTTCTTTCAGCTTCTTTATTTACCATGCTGTGAGCTGCTCAATATCTTTCTAGTAAATTTTGTTTTTCTGTTTAAATTAGATTTAGGTTTTGTTGATTATATTAGAGTTGGTTTTTGTTGATTACAAACCAGAAACTTCCAACTGAGGCATAATGGAATTGGCCTCAAATATCCTCTGGCCCAGTTGGTTTCCCACCTATGGTGAAGGCTTTTGGGGGACTATAAAATTGCTCTCTGGTCTTCCTATTTTTTTCCCTTTTTTTATGTTGCTAAACTTTAGCCTTTTCATCCTTCATATTTCTTCAAAGTTTACTTTTTCATGACAATTAACTCCATTTACTGATTCCCATTAACAGCCTTCCAGAATTTGCTTAGTGCTCATTTGGTATTTGCCAGTTCCTGCAGGTGGCTCTCCTTGCAGAGAGAAGATCTCTCAGCTTTTGTGTAAGGATAAGCTGCCAAATGTTGGACAAATAAAAACTGAGTCACAGTGTTTCCATTCCTGTGCTTTTCAATAAAGTAAACCAAAGACAACTTACTGGTTAGACCAATCCTGTAACACTGTTATCAAATGTAAATTATCCATAGGAAAACCATCATCAGAGTCTCTTTCCTCCAAAGAGCAGGAGATAAAGTACAACAGAGAGAGGGTCAAATCTAGGGAGATGGTTCATGCACAAAACTTATGTTCGACTCATACCAGCAGCAAATGATCCTAAAATCTCAGTGGCTTAATGCAACAAAAGTTTATTTCTTATTCATACTCCATGTCTAACAGGGGTTAACAGGGATTTCTGCATATCATAACTTCTCCAGGACCAAGTAGGTGGAGGCATCCTGTTGATGAACATATTTCTTTTTTTGGTCATATTTATTGCAAAGCAAAACAAGCAAACAAAAACAAACAAAAGCCCCAACAACCATGGTCTTATTATCTTTAGTTGGTCAGGGAAATAAAATCCCTCCATGTGCCTGGAAAAGGCGTGAGTATCTGTCAAACAATTCTAATGATTAGTCTAGATGCCTTGCTCTGTACCTGTACTTCTCTCTCCCTCACCATACTTGGCATTAGTCAGTTTAGAACTACCCACCTCAGTGCAGGCACATTTTTACAGATTTAGCATTTTGTTTAACTGAGCTGTTACTTGATCTCAACTAAGACATTAATCAACAATGTTGAATTGATAGGGTCTTTACAGTTTACATGCATCTCTATACAAAATATTTCCTTTGACCTTCACAATCACCCAGAGACATAGGTGGGACAGAGAGTATTAATTCCATTTTGCACAGATGACTAAGTTGGAGCTTAAGGAAACAAAGTACTCAACCCATATTCACAGTGGTAGAGCTGGGACTTAGTCATTATATGTTTCCACACCAAGCCTACTGTCATGTCTTTTCCACACCACACCTAACACAGTGAGCAAATAAAGCATATGGCCTCTACCAACCTTATTACCATGTAAAAGAGGACCCAAAGAGGATAGAAATTCCTTCCAGAACCAAAGAAGTGAAGCTATAACGATAGTCAGGGCAGCACCTCTAGCTTATTATGACTACTGGAAGGAGGTTTGTCCCCTGCCCTTTTACACTCCACATGGGTGGTTGCCTGCTTCTCTACCTTCTTCTAGAAATAGCTTGACGTAGGGGAGCAGGCATATGTGAGTGTGTGTCTTCTTGTCAGTTGATTAAGAAGATGGGAGAGGACCATGTAGGTGTGAACTGCTATAAGGAAAGCAAAGAATCCCTCTGCTGTTGCTGGTAAAAATGAGTGGCTAAACTAAGCCCTATGGTTGGAAACAGTTTCTACCTTTATATCAAAAGAATAACGATGTGTAACACTTTTAACATCTACTTTTCAGGTTGGGAAATTGGCCTCGTGTAGCCCAGTTTAACCATTGGAGTCCCTAGGGATTAGTTTGTTGCAAAAAATTTATGGTCGTTCCTTGTCCTGGAATTTCCTGTTTCAGACAGGTGTCTGTGTATCTCAATTTTTGGATTTGAAATATTCGTTGTTCCCAGAGGAAGGGCAAACCGTGTGGCCCTGGACTTGGTTGTGTCATGCCATTCATTTCTCTTGTCAACCTACCTTGTCAACAGGCATGGATCGTGTTAAAGGAGCACGATGTGGATAATAAAGAGCTTGAAGGTGATAGGAAGGGAATTGAAAACTCCACTGAAGAAACCTAAAAGACAGATGCAAATGTGAAATTGTCTAGCAACTGTTGCCCCTGAATATCAATCACTGCCAATCACCAATCAACTTTTCCAGCACTCAACCCCCCCATCGCACGTTGCCCCGAGAGGGGTTGTCGCCTCCTGAGCGTGCAGCACACCTGCAGGCAGGCATCTTCTGGCGTTTGCCTACAGGAAGGTCATTAAAAGGCATAGCAAATGAGGGCAGCTCCCCCAGCAGGAGCAATTAACCTTCAGGAACCTGGCAGGCATAGGTATATTTTAGGACTGCAGAAAGCATTAACCTTCTCATTATTTAAAGAAGCGAACAGTAGGAGGAAAATCTGCAGTCTCCTTCACCATTTCTCTCTTCACTTCCCTCTCTTCGTCACCCCCTTACCCCATCCCGCCTCACCACCACCCTGTTTCGTTCACTCTGTCTGTCTTCAAAATGTATGAAGTCCTCTTCATGCGGGGATAGTGACAGTTGTTACTTGGCTCCAGCCTATCAAGTTTCAATGTGGGCAGCTCTCAAGGAGGCACTTACATATGGCTAAGCAAGATCTTTTCTTCTCTGGGTCCGATATGGGTCTCTTCTCTAGGTCCAATCTGAGGACCAGACTGGAGGGGGTACGTGGTGGAGGTCCTGAAACCTCCTGGCCTGGTTCCATGTGGTGACAGGTACCACTGATGCCTGTCACACATACAGGGTCCCTGCAGGTGCCTCTCAAATGCCCATCCGTCTCCTTCTCATCCATTTCCCTTTGGCTTTCTGGAAGAGAAGAAAGCCCAAATGCTCTGCAGGGGAGAGCAAATAGCAAGTGGGCTCATCCATCATTGCTTCCTGTCAGGTGCAAGCTGTAGATGAATGTTCAGAGACTGCCATAGCCCTGGTCAGAAACTGCCTAACAGTGCCCCCTTTTCCTATTAGCTAGGGACTTCGGATTGGGAAGGAAAGAATATCTACATAATTGTAGGATGTTAACATTCAAGAAATAGCATCTTATTTTGAATGTCCATGAATCCGACGTCTATTAGCTGGGATAACTTACATTGGGATCCTAATGTACAAAAACAAATCTGTGAGGTTCAATTTCATTTTCAATTAGTGATGCTTTTTTCTAGAAAAGTAGTAGTGAAGCTGAAAGAAAAACATGAGACAATAGTCTTCTCTTATATCAAACGTCATTGATGTATATCCATTTAAGAGAGAAAAAAATATTTCATTTCATGAAAGAACTAGGTGCTAGTATGTCATTTAGAAATCATCCCTAGGTTATTAGGCAGCAATATGAAAATCTAATCTGGCAACATGTTTGTAATTGTTACAAGAAGGCACCTATGAAGAAATTCTGAAGAGACAACTGATTCAGGATTTGATGTGGCTTCTGGCAAAGTGAGGAGATGCCAGGATTGCCCCAGCCTCTGAGGAAGCCTCTTTAATTTAAATGTGCATGCTGAGATGCAGCTGTGCTGATGAATGCATATTTATTGGACCTGGATAGGAGGCAAATGCGTAACTAATTAAACTATTCTAGTGTCAGCTACTCTGGCCAACATCCCCTTGGAAAAAAAAAAAAAGCATCACTATTTAAAATGTATTTTGGAACCAAAAAGTTACCACTCAACTGATCGACAAATAATACCTGAGAAGGGACACAAAGGTGATTCTACTAAGATTAGAAAAATAGGGTTGAGGAATATCTTTAATTTAGAGGTGACTTTATGAAAGCTTACTTATTGAAGAATGCTGATTGACTACATTTTCACTCTATCTGAGATGAAGAGGACAAATTGTCTAGAATATGTACAGAATGTCATGTTAGAGCACATCTAGTCCACCTGTCCCCCTCAGAGCTGAAGCAACAGAGCATAAAGTGACTGGAATAGAAACTATGGAAGCTTCTCTGTTTTCTAGTTGAGAGTCCTTCCTTTGCACTACTGTTAGCCAATGAAGGATTTTATAATACAATCTTTAGAAAAAAAAAGTGCAACTGGTTAATAAGGAAAGTTCTTTAAATTTGTTTCTTTAGCAAATCTAGACAAGATAAGCAGTATGACCACGCTGGAAGCAAAAAGATGGGGCGGGATAGCTTCAGAATGCTGGAGTTCTGTTATCTCCAATGCTCTGCAACATGTTACATAATTTAACCCGGGCATTTATTTCATCCATACCATGCATACTTTGGATTTTCGTTATCTAATGACTAAGTGTCTATTGATAGATCTAGGTTGAGGAGAATATTCCAGTTTGGGGGTTTTCTGAGGCAGCGCGATAAATAATACTTCTCTTCCTTACCGGATTCTGAATTAATCAAGAAATAAATCAGCAGTAAGCTAATGGAGTACTGAAAGATCACCTTTATTACTGATAAAATTTGAACAATATATCTTAAAGCGTGTTTAGATGGGCTGGCTGAGCTGACTCCCAGCATCCAATGGGCTGACCTGCTCCCTAGGAGCAAGGGGGGGGGCAGGGTCATATCAAATGTACTAATCAGATAAGTAACTCCATTTGCCTCTTATGCCTTCATCTTTGCTGGTGCAGTGAAAGGAGCAAGGAACTCCCCCACAGGAAGAAATAAGGTAGAAGAAGAAGGATTCCCTCCTAAAACTTTGTCATTTTGCCTTTTATGATTCTTTCCTTTCAGTGTGTTATGAAAGGCATTAAACCCAACACTGGGGAAATGCCTTCCTTCTTTATCAACTTGGGGGGGGGGCACTAAATGTGTGTGTGTGTGTGTGTGTGTGTGTGTGTGTGTGTGTGTGTGTTGAATGGCGTTTTCTCCATGGGCTGAAGGAACTATCTCCTTTTGTGCAAAGGTGGGAAGAGAGGAAGGAGGAAGGGTTTAGACTCATTAGAAAAGTGATAACAAAGTGAAAAAAAAAAGAGCTAATGTTCAGTTTGGGATATTCAAATAAAGATTTCACCAAATACATGTGGAATTAGGTGAGAAGAAGAAAGAGAGAGGGAAAAAAGAATATTTTTCCTTTAGCATAACAAGACCCAAGCCTAGAAAAAATTCATTTATCCTAGATATTTATTAAGTGCTGACTGCTGACTGCTGACTATGGATTTGAGATGGTTCTGAGCACTGAGAATAATACAGCAGTGAAAAATTCTATTGATAAAACCCTGCCCTTGCTAAGATTGTATTCTAGTTGGGGCAGAGTTGAGATCTAGTAGGCCTACCATGGTATCTACTCTGGGCGGGGTGGAGGGTGGTAAATCAAAGCAGGGGCTGAATACTGGATGCCTATGGCAATTCAACAATAAGAGTCAAGGGGTCACCAACAGGCCCCACTCAAGTTAGAATGGGCCATGTATGCATCAAGCACATTAGCTACTGACTTCAGACCTGAGTGCCAGCAGAGGGAGTAGCAACCAAGTCAAAGGGAAGCAGAGACATCATCAGATCAGTGAACTTCTTCAATCCACTGCCACAAAGACTTGGCAAGCCCCTTCCCCTAATATATACCCAGACACCATTTTGAGAAGAGAAGGGAGAAGATGGCAAAATCTGCAAGTGGTGGGATCCTCAAAGGAGAGAGTACTCGAGTGGATCTTGATGAAAAGTGAATTATCAATGGACTGAATGTTTAAACTAAAAGGAAGCTTTATACTGGAATGACTGAATTATTTTTATCTGGATTAAATTTACTTCTTTTTCCTTGATATCTGACAGTAGGGAGACCTGCCAGAAGAATATGGGTGATTTTATGACCTTGCCATAATGCTATGGAGATGATGTCACAGAAACGGCAAAGGTACTTGGATGCCTCACTGTTGACTATTTGTCTTAGACTAATTTTGAGACAAAAAAGAACCTTTTTTCTTCCTCTTTGACGCTTACAGTCTTAACTAAGCTCAATCTACTGGAGGGAAATGATTTTCCAGTGATTTCTACTGTACGTTTTATCCTCAAGGTACTAGAGTGTTCAGAGGGTAGTATAGAAATTGTCCCAGAACTTAGGACTACCCATGGTTTAAGGTGCAGAAAGTTGGGCTCCTACTGGGTAAATAAAGAGGTGCCTCAATTGAGAGAGAAAGAGATCTGCTAGGTCATATCAGGGCTGGGCCAAGGATCACCCAAGGATTTATGTTTCTTTTATTTAGTTCAATGGGACCCTTTAATCTTTTTGTGATGTCTTCCTTCTTCCCCTTCCTGTTCTGAGTTCCACCCCCAATTTCATCACCCAAACTGCTTTTCCAAATATCAGCAAAGACCTACATGTTAAAAATCCAATGAACTCTTCCAAGCTCTCATCCACTATCTTTCCATTGTATTCTTGTTTCTGGAGTTCACTGCTGAAATTCTCCTTCTTTAACATTCTGAAAGTGCAGTGCTGGTTCCTCCTATCTTGTTGAAAATTCTTTGTCAATTTTTGTTATGGGCTGGGCTGTGTTTCCCTCAAATTCATAGATTGAAGCCCTAATTCCTAGTGCTTAGAATGTGACTATATATGGAGATAGGATCTTTAAAGATGTAAATAACTTAAAATGAGATTATTAGGATTGGCCATAATGCAGTATGTCTGGCATCCTGATAAGAAGAGGAAATTAGGACACAGACATGCACAGAAGGAATGAAGACTGAGGGAGCAGATGGCCATCTACAAGCCAAGGAAAAAGATCTCCAAAGAAACTGCCCTTACTGACACCTGGATCTCAGACTTATGCCTTCCAGAACTGTGACAAAATGAATTTTGTCTGTTTTACTTTGTTGCAGCAGCTCTAGCAAACAAATACAGTCTCATTTATTGTCTTTTTCTGCTCATTCTCTAATTTCCCAAATTTCAGTCCCTAGATCAGTCTTCGTGCTTAGACTTGCTAATATCATATACCTCCACACATTCAATTATTACCACCATGAAAGTGATCCTCTAAGTTACTAGGTTGAACCATATGAGAGGACCATTTTTATATATTAAAAGTGGTTGGCTATTGATGGTTACATTGGCTCAACCTGATATGCCTCTACTGTGGACTTTCCTGAGGCTCAAAACTTGCATGTCTCTCTGCCTTTTACACCTGCCCACATAATTATATGCTAGGAACCTCCCAAATAACACATCTAACACAGAACTTAACATCTTCTTAGGAAACCTGTAGGCTTCAAGCATTGGCCTCATCTTTGGGTCATTCCTGTCCTTCAGTGCCCCATACCATGATCATCATATGTGTAGTCATATGTGATACCTGCCTTCTATATGCACTTTCTTAGGTACAGCACTTTGAGGGGAATTTTGAGGAGCCTCCTAACAATTTGCAATTTAAAATATAGTCCCTGAAACTGGAACATCCCCATTGCCTTCAATCTTGTTAGAAATAAAGAATCTTAGTTCCCACCTGGATTTAGTCAATCAGAACCTGGGCAGTTTTTCTTAAGTCCCAGATGATTCTCTTACAAATTAAAGCTTGAGAAGGACGGCCTTGAAGTAGGGTGGTGGCCATAGGAATTCTAACTTTCCATAAAGATAATAAAAATTTATTTTTCCACTGGCAGCAAGAGAGTTTAGAATAAGAGAAAACCCAACTCACCATAGTCTTGCAACATAGAGTATTGCCCTTAATTAAAAAAGAATTGCATTTTTATATTTAATTTTTTTAATGTTTATTTTTGAAAGAGAGAGAGAGAAATAGAGTATGAGCAGGGGAGGGGCAGAGAGAGAGGGAGAACACAGGGTCTGAAGCAGGCTCCAGGCTCTGAGCTGTCAGCACAGAGCCTGACATGGGGCTCGAACCCACAAACCATGAGATCATGCCCTGAGCCGAAGTCAGATGCTTAACCAACTGAGTCTCCCAGGCACCCCTAAACTGCATTTTTAATAGGTGAAAAATTATATTTTAATAATGTTACTTCTTATTCCTCTTTGATTACTGGTGAGGTTCTTTATTGATATTTGTCCATGAATTTCCCGCACATAGCATTTGATAGTTGTTTTTCTAATCTAATTATTTGCACACTTTTCTAAATCCCGTTATTATTATCACTTTGTTATTACAATGTGGATGACTTCTAAGACTTTTTGTTAACCTGCTAAATTTATACCAAAGCATTCTCAATATTCCTGACAGCTATGCTTTTAAACTATGTAGAATGTGAGGAATACATTTTCTTCCCAAATGATTTTAATCAGCTACACAAGTCACAAGTTTTTGCTTAATTTATGAGTCAGTTTGAGGACATTAATGGTTAACGATGATTTTAAAATAAACACTACATTGCTTGACACACAGTAGGAACTGGGGATGATTCTGAACGGAGTCAAAAGGCAGAAAATAAAATAAAAAGCATGGCCCCATTCGGCAGCCTCTTCTTTAAACCTAATAGCTGCAGCACGCGTGCGCGCACACGCGCACGCACACACACGCACGCACGCGCGCGCGCGCGCACACACACACACACACACACACACACACACACACACACACACACGAGGAGTCCTTCTGGGGAGCCACTATGGATACAGAGATACGAAGCACTAGGCATCATGCCTTTTCTTATCATTCGGAATGATTAGTCTGCTGGTTGTGACTATCTGGGCAGCCTGGGAGGTGGCTTGACAAGGTTACTCAGGTCAGAGCAGGATAACAAGCAGTAGAAGAAAGAGCTATACACTATTTAAGAAAATAAATAAACAGCCCTGATCATGCTCCTAAAGCCAGCAGCTTCACTTTGCAGTTGAGTAAGCCGTGCTTGTCTTCCTTGTTTCTCTTTGTTTATGAGGATTTCTAAGTTCTTGCCTATTGATGGTGTAATTTGCTCAGCCAGACAAGCAGGTACTGTACACAATAAGTTATTCTAAATAAAAGGGGCGATTAATCAAGGAAAATCAAACTGTGAGCCCTAGTACCACTCCTTCCTGGCTGGTCCCAGACTCCCAGCTTGTTTATTTAGTGTCACCCATAGTCTGTCATGGCTGACCTAAAACTATCAGGAACAGCCACAATGGCAGCCAAGCATAAACAAAAATCTGAACTGAAGGTACAGTGGGACTGCCATTCCACAGATAAGATCTATTGCTGTAATAGCCCTTGATTATGAAGACCAAAGGAGAAAAAACACCAAATATACAGACACTTTTCTGTTTATTTATACATGAAGAAGGAGGGGGAAGCAAATCATTTACAAAGAGGAGGGAAAAAAGGGAATAAGGTTTCATTACATGTCAGTGTTTCTCAGTTTATACAACAAGATTCTGCGATAGCAGGGGTTTGCTGCTGGTCTCCTTTGTTTGTGTATTGACATTTTGCAATGCTTAAAAAATCACACACTGGGACCAGGGATAGCTGGGAGAAAGGAATTGAGGCGGGAAAATCTACTGGACTGTTACCTAGGGAAAGAATGTTTTTCTCTTCCATGTAACTGTTCCAAAGTAAGCTATAGATTTAGGCAACAAATGAGTAGGTTTTTAGAGGATCTCTCATATAAAAGGATGTGCTGGGAGATTATGCATTTTCAGATGAATGGGACCCCTTAATTATTGCAAACATGCATTATGCATTTTTCAACATGCAAGAAGCAGTCCTCACTTCTCTCTTTGCCATGATATTCTTCCATGGTGGAACCCTTTCCCTTTTTTCCCCCCATCAGTTTATTTAATTTTATAAAGTTGGGGAATTACTTGGAAAGAAAGTTATCTGGAGATGCTACTTATCAGAATGTGATGAATGTAGGTGTCCGCCTCAGAGCCAATCTGGTCACTGCTTCAAGAAGGAACGTGGGAAGATTACTTTCATCCTTAAAGAGGCCCACAAGTTCTGGGAAGCGGTGGAAATGGATCTCTTCATTGTTGTTTGTAGGTGCTACACTGCTGTTGCTCATGTTCCAGGGGCCAAATTTATCCATTTAATGGAGAAGTGTGCTTGTCCTACTCGCATTCCACTTTATAAAATGTGTAAGAGGAAGGGCAAGACGCTTCCAATAGGGTCGTAGTATTGAGGAATACCGCTTTATTATTCTCTGTTGGTCAATTACTGGGACAAATGGCTGCAGGAAGTTCTCCCCAATCTATTTTCTTGCAGGCCATGCAGTATTACATTTCACTCCAAAGAGTAAAGTTCTAATGCTTTATCACATTCCAATGCTCAAAAGGGAAATTGCTGCTAAGGTACTTAACACTAAATGCATCCATTTTGGTATACTGACATTGCCTGGGACTACAGATAAATTTCAGCAAATCACACTCATACACTAAGGAATTGGGATCTCATTCTCTGAGGCACTGGAGGAAATAGAAGGCTCTGCCTAGGGAGGGCACAAAATGAGGGTTGGCATTATCAAGACACTGCACTGAAAAGGTGAAATGTTCTATCAGCTACTGTGAAAAACCCCAACTGTGTTCACTTGCATGACTGGCTGAAAATTCATTTTCTTTTCCCTCTTGGGTCTTTTGTGGCAAAGGAAAACATTTGGGAAAGGCTGGTATGAGGACTAACATAGCGTACACAAAGAGTCAGAGAAGGGTCATGTGGTTAGCACTAAACTAACATTCACATTTAGATAGATGCTTTAGTCCATTTCCGCAAACCATTCTAAATTCATATTTGTACTCTTGCAGTCTTTTATGACTCAAGATCCGAAGTTCTGAAGGTGCTTGTGAAGTACAACACTAGTTTTTCTTTGCCTGCTTGAAGTTTAACATGCCATTCTCTCCCTGTATAGCCACCCCAGTGCTTTCCAGTGTGATTCCCATCTCTCCCCTGGAGGTGTTCTTTGTGCGTGGGGATGATCTGTGAGGGGATGCTTCTGTACACACAGATGATTAACTGCATTGAGGCCATTTTTAGGATGAAATATGATGACCAGAATCAAGTGATTTATTATCACGTGCATTGGTTATGTTCTATCTAATTTTCCTTGTCTGTAAAAAAAAATGTTTTTCTCATATCATTTTTAAGTTAATTCACATACCATAAAATTCACCCTTTGAGAGTGTATAACTCTGTGGCTTTTCGTATATTCACAAAATTGTGTGACCATCAGCACAATCTAATTTCAGGGCGTGTTCATTATCCCAAATAGAAACCCCACACCCATTAGCAGTCACTCCCCATTTTCCCTCTTCCCAACTCCTGGCCACCACTAGCATGCTTTTTGTCTGTGTGAATTTACTTATACTTGGCATTTTGTGTAAATGGAATCATTCTACAGGTGGTCTTTTATGTTTGGCTTCTTTCATTTAGCATGACATATTGAAGGTTCCTCCGTGTTGTAACATGTATTAGTATTCCAATCTTTTTAAGACTTTATTTTTTAGAGCAGTTTTAATTTTACAACAGTGAGGAGATACAGATACTTTCCATATACCCTGACTCCACACATACAGAGCCTCCCCTTTTATCAATATCACTCATCCAAATAGTTCATAATTTACCAAGGATGAATTTACACTGACGTATCATAATCATCCAGAGTCCTTAGTTTATGTTACGGTTCACCCTTGTTGTATCTTCTATGGGTTTGAACAATTATGTAATGACATATATCCATTATTATACTATCATATAGAGTATTTTCACTGCCCTAAAAATCTGCTATGGTCTGCCAATTCACTCACCCTTCCCACCGGCCCTGGCAACCACTCATCACTTTATTGTGTCCATAGTTTTACCTTTTCCAGAATGTCATATAGTTGGAATGACACAGTATGTAGCCTTCTCAAATTGGTTTCTTTCACTTAGTAATATACATTTAAGCTTCTTTCATGTCTTGATAACTCATCTCTGCTTACTGCTGAATAATATTCCATTGTGGGATGTACTACATTCACCTGGTGAAGGACATTGTAGTAGTTTCCAAGTTTTGACAATAATGAATAAAGCCACTATAAGCATCTGTGTGCAGGTTTTTGGATGGACATAGTTTCCAACTCCTTTGGGTAAATGCCAAGGAGTGTGATTACTGGTTCATATGGTAAGAATATGATTCATTTTATAAGAAACTGCCAAACTGTCTTCCAAAGTAGCTGGACCATTTTACATTCTCATCAGCAATTGATGAGAGTTCCTGTTGCTTCACATCTTTGCCAGCATTTGGTGTTGTCACTGTTCCAGATTTTTATAATATTACTAGGTGTATAGTGGCATATGACTGCTTTAATTTGCATTTCTCTGATCACATAATGTGGAGCATCTTTTCATCTGTTTGTTCTCCACCTGTATATCTTCTATGGTGAGGTACTTAGTAAGGTCTTTGGCCCATTTTTAACTGAGCTGTTTGTTTTCTTGTTGAGTTTTAAGGGTTCTTTATATATTTTAGATAACAGTCATTTATCACACGTCTTCTGCAAATATTTTTCTCCCAGTTTGTGGCTTGTCTTCTAATTCTTTTGATTCTGTATTTCACAGAAGTTCAAAATTTTTAATTTTAATAAAGCCCATCCTATCAATTATTTCTTTCATGGATAGTGTCATTGACATATCTAAAAAGGCATTGCTATGCCCAAGGTCATCTAGGTTTTCTCATATCTTATTTTCTAAAAGTTTTGTAGTTTTGCAGTTTACATTTAGGTTTGTGACTCATTTTTAGTTAATTTTTATGTAAGATTTAAGATTTGTGGTTAGATTTATTTTTGTGCTTGAGAATGTCCAGTTTTTCTGGCACCAGTTGTTGAAGAGACTATCTTTACTTCATTGTGTTGCCTTTGCTTTTTTGCCAAAGATCAATCGACTATATTTATGGGGGTCTATTTCTGTTCCATTATGGGGGTCTATATTCTGTTCTGTTCTCTCTATTCTGCTCCATTGATCTATTTACCTTTTTTTTTTTTTTTTTTTTTGCACGTACTACAATATCTCAATTACCGTAGCTTGTTAGTAAATCTTGAAGTTGGACAGTCTCATTCCTCCAACTTGGTTCATCTCCTTCAATATTGTATTGGCTATTATGGGTCTTTTGCCTCTCTGGGGGCTTGGGTGACTAAGTCAGTTGAGCGTCTGACTCTTGGGAATTGCTGGGCGCTTGGGTGACTAAGTCAGTTGAGCGTCTCTTGATCTCGGCCTAGGTCATGGTCTCACGGTTTGTGGGATGGAGCCCTATATCAGGCTCTATGCTGGTGGTTGGAGCCTGTTTGGGATTCTATATCTCCCTTTCTCAGACCCTCACCTGCGTGTGCCCACATGCATGTGTGCACTCTCTCTTTCAAAGTAAATAGATAAACTTTAAAAAAATGAAAAATAATTTGGAAATGCTTTGTTGATTGTTTTATTCTTTGCATGGCTAAAATATTATTCCACTATATGGTGATACCCTATTTTGTTTATCCATTTATCAGCTGAAGGATATTTGAGTTGTTTATAATTTTTGACTATTATGAGTAATGCTTCTGTGAACGTTCCCTACAAGTTTTTGTTTGAACATCTATTTTCAATTCTTTTGAGAATTTACTTAGAAGTGTAATTGCTGAGTCAATGTGGTAACTCTATATTTGAGTTTTGGAGGGGAATTTCAGACTGTGTTCCAAAGCAGCTAAAATAGAAGTATTTATAATGGTAATTTATAATTCACATTCAACAACGTTTAAAAATTTCTATTGTTTTATCTATGGTTTATTATAGCTTTAACTCTTCTACACAAAATATTCTTTGATCAGAACTCCATTTTATATAGGGGATGATAAAGTTGAATTGAGTTTTAATTTAAATGCCCATTCCTATTCCTTAAACTTTTTCTGACTCAAAACTTTTACTATGCCATTGCAGTCTGTATTAAAGACAAACCTAAAATACAGTTACTTCAATAATTGATAATCAATATTATATAGTTTATTGGATATATATTAATAGCTATTAGTAAAAATACATTGACAATATTTATTAATTATGGTTCTTTTTACTTTTTGTGTGTATTTTGGTTTAAGTAGTACCCTGTTTCACTGAAAAAGATTACCAAGGTTCATATTCCAGGAATGAAATATTCTATTTTATTTAAACATATTTATAAAAATCAAATACATTTTGATTCACAGTGAGGACAGAAACTTTAAAACAATAAAATATCATAATTAAAAGAAAGCAACTATTAACCTTGACATTCAAACAGTAAATTAACCAATTTGCCAATTATTCTCCAGGTATGCAACAAATGAGCTAATTGATTGATTTTTTTTTAAATGTTGGTCTGAATTATGTCGTTGGAGTCAGTAAAATTTGGAGTGTCAATGCCTTTTAAACCATTTGATGATATTCAAGAACTTTCTCAGAAATAAGTACAAATATCGGAAATAAATCCTATTGTTTGTGCTTTTAGTAAATGAGAAATGGCTCTTTATTCTGGTCTTGCTTGTATAATCATGCTATTTTTAACACATTAAGAATGGGTTAGGAAAAAACAAGAATGGGATGGATTGTTTGCTAAACTTAGGAGATTGCCTCTCTTCTAGGTTTATGCTTAGATTCCATTTATCCAGCTTCCCAAATTAACGACAAGTTTAGATGTTCTGCTCCTGCATATACTGTTTAGTGCTGAGAGTGGAATTAAAGACCCATGAGAAATTGAATGGGAAAAGAAAAAAAAAATCTTCTGAGAATATCAAGTGCATTTTAGAAAATATTAAGTTAAAAAAATCAATAACTCAACATTTCTAAAGGTAAATAACATTAGACAGAAAGCAAACAAGCACCATTATGGTCAGTGGTCAGATTAGAGACATTTTCCCCAATAAAGATCTTATGGCACCAGGGAAACCAACACAGACTCTGTTAAGCTGTTGGAATTATTATTCATTTAAGAGAGTGTCTCATATAAAAGATCTACTAGGGTGTTTGAGACCACATACCCCACTCAGGTGGAGAGTTACTTGCAGGTCTAAAAAGCTTGGTTGTTATCTGAAAGGCTGATGTGATTTTGTGGAATAGCAGATCAATTTGAGTATAGCAAATTAGTAGTGTAGACCACATAGCAAGCTTAGGACAAGTAGCAAAGCCTTCTTGGGAAAAGCTTGCAAATTTTGTAAGTAAAGATAATTAATAGTTGATTCTACTTTGAAAAGGGCATTTTTCTGCTTGTCCACTATTGAGATTTATAATATTAAAATCATTGTTATTCCTGTTTCAGAGATGAAGTCTCTACACAGAAGTGCATTCAAATATTTCTTGTTTTTGTTATGAGTCACGGTAGCAAGCAACAGAAAGCGATTCTAGTCAGCTTAAATGGGCAAGAAGAATTCATTATAATGATACAGGGATGTCTCATGGAGTCCAGTAGTGGGAAGGAATTTGGGCTTTGAAAGGAATTGATACTAGGGACCAAAAAGTTGTCTTTTCCTCTCTGAATATTGGTTTCTTTTGCATGATGATAAATGAAATTTCTTCCCCGCATTTCTAAGTCTGTACCTCACTGGTCCAGACACTTCCAAAAGGACAACCTAAATCCAATTTATGAGGAAAGAGACTCTTTTTGGCTGAGATTGAGACAGATGCACATTCCTGGTCCAATCAACCATGGCTAAGGGGATGGGGTTATAAATAAAATGTCTACGGTTGTGCCTACCATTGTGGATGGAAGGGCAGGGAATGCAGGGTGCCTGAAAGTGTAATGAAGCGTGTTGTCTGTGATATGGGCAGAAATTGATCCAAGTATGCATCAGCCAGAACTAATTTCAAGTAAGTCACCTAGAATAAGAGTGTAAACAAAAAACCATTTGTCCCATTCCCCAATAATAATAGCTATATTGTACAAATGTCCCAGAAAATTCTGCATGTGCTTAGCCTAAAAAAAAAAAAAAAACAAATATTGACTTATATGTAGTTTTTTTCAAAGTACAGATCAAAGGATGCATTCTTACGGGAGAGCATAGTAGATACTGTTTACCAATCTTTTGAATACAGTCTCCAACTAGGGGGAAAATCAATTGCTTTTTTCAGTTGTCTCTATTAAAAGTCTTGTGAGGTCTTCAACAAAGAGCTTTCAGTTCAAGAAATTTCAGAGCCAAATAACTATTCATTCAAGGGTAAAGTGTAAAAAGTACAATTGAACATAGCAATTGGGTAGTTGTTAGAGTGACTGCTAAACTATTTACTGTGTACAATGTTGTCTTTCCTCCACATCCTTGAGGAATAAAACTCACATAGACTGTGTTCTTAATGTAGATGTTTTAGAGGTATCCAATATAATATGAACACTCAAATAAAAAGCTACAATAGCATATTAATTGTTTTCCAGGAGCATTCTGCTTTAGAATTTTTATATTTATTAAAAATAAAAGAGAAGTTCTGGTTTTGCCTTTCTTTGTGTATTTTACCTTTATTTGTATATGCATATGTTCTGTTATATCCCATTAAAATTTTTTCATGTATATTTATCTATTTTGAGGGAGAGAGAGAGAGAGAGAGAGAGAGAATCCCAAGAAGGCTCTGCACTGTCAGCTCAGAGCCTAACCTGGGGCTTAATCTCACAAACAGCAAGATCATGACCTGAGCCAAAATATAAAACCAGATGCTAAACTGACTGAACCACCCAGGAGCCCCTGCTATATCCCGTTTGAATCACACAATTCCCTACTTCCCAAAAAAAAAAAAAAAAAAAGACAAAACAAAACCCAAACTGAAAACCAGATACATATTATCTTACAACAAAGGTATATTAAAAGGGGATTGTTGCTAAATCGAAAGGACTATTTTTTTATTATAGTAGACAGAGGCTTCAAGGGAGGGAGGATGAGATCACCATAATTTGGGGAACAGGAAATGAGAAAATATCTTCATGAGGGAAGGTGAATTTAAAATTGTAAGGGGAAGAAATCACAGGGTAAGGAAATGTCATGATCTAAGTTACTGAGTGGAAGGGAGTGGTGGAAACAAATATTTCTTAAGCCAATATTATGTGGCAGAGATATTGTTGGGAAGGATACAGATATTTTAAATTGGTGATAATAGTATTTGGAATATGGAGCATAGAGAGCAGAGTTGTAGTTTTGCATAGTAGTGTGGGGTCATAAAAATGGCTGTGCAAGCTGAACCCATGCAAAGCAATCTTAATGGTCACTGGGAGAAAGTTACAATTGTTTAGCAACTTAAAAAAAAATTCTGTTAAGGGGCGCCTGTTAATTGGTTAAGCGTCCAACTCTAGATTTCAGCTCAGGTCATGATCTTGCAGTTCGTGGGATGGATCCCCACTTGGGATTCTCCCTCTCCCTCTCTCTCTCTCTGCTCCTCCCCTGCTTGTACTCTCTCTCTGTCAAAATAAGTTAACATTAAAAAAATTTCTGTTGAAAAAGTAAAAACTGTCTTACTGTCAGTTATAAATAAGTAGAGAAATTAAAACAGTGAAGCCAATTTAATATACTGTAATAAAAAAACGTGAGAAATATTGAGAATTGAAGAATATTATTGTTTTTGTAAAAAATCTATCAAGAGTAGTTTTAATAGTACTTGTTATCTTCTTGCCTCTAATTTATGACAGGGGGTGAACATTTTTCTATGCATTGGCATATTGTCATACTCCTTTCTAAGTTTTGATTAGCTTCCAACATTTTATCCTCCGTGCTTTCAATATCACAAAATATCTCTGAGAACGCCTTTAATATTGAAGTTGTTTGCCAGCATCTCCCCCTCTGGGACATCTTCGTCCTTTTTGTCAAAACCTCTTTCCTCATTTATGTTGATAAGTTCACCTTCAGTAAGTTCCTCTGGCTGTACATCCCAAGTCTCTCAAATGGTAGCCCGTCAACAATCCTGTGGTCAGCTCTTTCTTCTATAACTCTTCACTGGATGAGAATTTCAGTTTTGACATTTCACTGTCCATTTCTTTGCTGCATTTTTATCTCCATGAACATTTTGATCTCTGTTAAGAGGCCAATTCCCTCGTTCAATTATCCATTTTTGTAATACGTCATCTGGACTTATCACTGGGAAACAACAAAAGTGTATTCTTCACTGTCTATGCATACACTGAGTAACAGATGTCCAGGGGCTAATCACTGCCAGACCTTGAAAGAAGTGATGCGATTGGTCACTGATTATGATGCATATCAGTTATTTGTTATATGTAATTTGTGGATCAAAAAGCTAGATGTGAAGTTCACACTTTATGCAATTACTCATAAATACTATACTGTGGTAACTGAAATTTGGGCCATTTTGTTGGGAGACTGGTATAATTTAACTTAGCCATAGTAGCTGAAATTCATGCCAGTACTGTGTAAAGTGAGGACTGCCTGTAGAGAATAGGAATATAGTTTCCAGAGAAGATGAAAGTGAGGCCAGAAAAGGGCTATTTTTAGATCTTTTAAAAAGTTAAGGTAAAATTCATATAATATACAATTAACCATTTTAAAGTATACAAGTCAGTAGAATTAATGTATTTATAATGTTCTATAACTACCACCTTTCTCTACTCTCAGAAATTTTCATCACACCAGAAAAGCACCCTGTACCCATTAAGTAATCACTCCCCATCTCCTCTCCTCAATTCCCTGATAACTACCAATGTATTCTCTGTCTTTATGGATTTGTCTATCTGGATATATTATATAAAAGAAATCATACAATATATGACCCTTGTGTCTGGCTTCTATCACTAGAATAACTTGTTCAAGTTTCACCCACATTATAGCATGAATCAGTACTTTGTTCCTTCTTGTAGTTGGATAACATATCATATTATTGATATACTTCAATTTGTTCTTCCATTGATCCATAGGCATTTGGGTCATTTCTAACTTTTGGCTATTTCCACCTTTTGGATAATGCTGCTACAAACATTTGCAAACATGTTTCTCTGTGGACGTATGTTTCCATTTCTCTTGGAGGGAAATTACTGGGTGTTATGGTAATTCTATGTTTAACCTTTTAAGAAACTACCTGTACATGTATTAGGGTGCATGTATGTATGCATTTCTCTTGGGTGGGATTGCTGGGTCTTAGGGTTTGTATATGCTCAGCTTTAGTAGATGAGGATAAAAAGTTTCCCAAAGCAATTGTACCCATCTACACTCCCACCTGGAGTGTATGAGAGTTCCAGTTGTTCCATATCCTTGTCAACATTTGGTATTGTCAGGTTTTCTAATTTTAGCAATTTTAGGTGGGTATGTTGTGGTATATTATGGTCTTACTTCATATTTCTCTGATGACAAATGAGGATGAACATCCTTCCATATGGTCATTTTCTACCTGAATACCTCTTGTGCAGCACCTATTCAATATTTTTCTTAGTCTCTGTTGGATTATCTGTCTTTTAAAAATTGATTTGTAGGAGTTGCTTATTCATTCTAGATATGATTCTTTTGTTGCTATATGTATTGTGGGTATTTTCTGCCACTCTGTGACTTGCTTTTTCTCTCTCTTAATGGTATTTCAGCTGAGAAGATGTTTCCAATTTTAATGTCTTTCAAGTCATCAATCATTTCCTTTATGGTAATGTTTTTTTGTGTCTTAAGAAATTTTGCTTTACTCCATGAAAATATTTCCTATGTAGTCTCCTAAAAGTTTAATTGATTTTCCTTTCACATTTAGATCTACAGTCCCCTTGGAATTGATTTTAGTGTATGATATGAAGTGTAGAGGTCAAGATTAGTTTTCTTCCATATAGATCTCCACTTGACCCCAAAGACCACCTTTTTCCTCGCCACACTGCAGCACCATATTTGTCATAAAGCCTATATCCATGAAGCTGTATCTGGTTTCTTTTGTTCCATTTGTCTTTTTGGTTATCATTGTGTCAGTATTACCAGATATAAAATATTGTAGCTTTAGAAGAAATTTACCTATATAGTTGTATAAAGCCTACAGCTTAGTTCTTCATCTTCAAGATTATTGTGGCCATGTTTTACCCCTTGCAGGTCCGTATACGTTGTAGAATTTGTATGTCAATTTCTACACACATGAAAACCATGTATTCTCCAACAAAACAAAACAAAGTCAAATGAGACAAAAAAGCAACGTCTTTACTTGGTGGAATTTTGATTCACTCTATAGACCAATTTGAAGAGAATTAGGGTCTTTAGAACATTGGGTCTTCCAATTTCCAATCTACAACCATTATATATTCCTCCATTGTTGAAGTCTTAGTAATGTTTAATAGTTTTCTTTTGAAAGAACTTGTATAACCTTTTGTTACATAAATTCCTAGCTATTTAATAGTTTTGATGCTATTGTAATTTTTAAGTTAAAAAACTATTTGCATATATTTTTCCTGATATATAATTAATTTTTATATATCACTCTTGTATGCAATGACCTTGCTAAATCTGTCAATTCTAAGAGTATATATATACAAATTTTTCAACCATAGTCATGTCCTATGTGAATAATGAATTCTCAATTCTTATAAAGTTCTTATTTCTTTGTTTTTGCCTTTCTGCACTAGCCAGAACTTCCAATATAACGTTGAAGAGAAGTAAGGATTGCATACATAATTGGCTTGCTCCTCATCTCAGTGGGGAGGTGTTGGTGATTGATTGTGTCATACACGTCACCCATACACTCAGTCCTCGTCTGCCTTGCTCAAACCTCCACCTTCTCGGAGTTCAATCCTCTTCTTTCCTCCACTTTTAAGGTACACAAATATACAGAATGTTAGTCAGAGTAGGCTGATAATATTTGAACTAACAAGTTTCTTTGTACATAATATAGAAGTGTTGTTTTAAAAAGAAAAGAATGCTCTCTGAGTCAGAGGGGAGAAAATAATGGTTCATATGGTCAGTCCTCAGATGAGTGGAAAGGAGAGAGAGAAGGAAGGCTGAGCATGATTGAAAATGGTCACCACCATTTCTTCACATGCAAACTTCCAAGATCACTAGCCCCACCTGGACTTGGCTCTATTCTTCTGAGAGTGGCTGCCAGTAAGAACTATCTGGTTGAGTGATGTGTAGGAAATGTGTAACATCTCCACTGTCTGTAAGTTAGAGGGCCCTTTCTGGCTTTTCATCATGGATCCATTCCTATGCAGTTTGTTGACCATCACCAACCTTCCTTCCAATAGGAAAACTCCCAGAATGTCTTGACATCCTGGCTGTTTCACACTTGCTGACATTGGAAACTCTAGAGAATTGCTGACTTTATGGGATTTGTTCAGAGGCCTAACTAGAGAGAATAGAGAGTAAAAGCAAGCAGAAAAGAACCATTTTGTAAATGTCTTAAATGCTAAGTTGAGATGTTTTGGGACTTAAGTGGGTACCCTGTGGAGAGCCACTGAAGGCTTTTGCTCAGATGAGTGAAATGATCAACACTGTATTTTAGGAAAAATAATTCCACTGTGGCGTGAAAGTTGGTTTGGAAGGGTAATGATCTATTATTAAACGATTTTAAGAATCTAGCTGAGGGGCGCCTGGGTGGCTCAGTTGGGTAAGCCTCTGTCTTCAGCTCAGGTCATGATCTCATGATTTATGGGTTCAAGGCCCACACTGGGCTCCACAGTTGAAAAGCCTGCTTAGGATTCTCTCTCTCTCTCTCTCTCTCTCTCTCTCTCTCTCTCTCTCCATACCCTGCTTGTACTCTCTCTCCCTCAAAACTAAATGAATAAATAAACTTGAATAAAAGAATCCAGCTGAGAATTAATAAGGTCCTGACCCATTGTTGTGGGCATGGGTAGAATGAAGGGCAGTAAGAGACACAAAATTCCATTCCCCAATCTGGTCCCCTGCCCATAGTGGGTACTCATTAGCTGCTGAGGTATCAGGTAGATCTAGTGCAATAGAACAGTATATAGCTCTGTTTCTAACTGTAAAGGAAGGCTTACTAGATTATCCTATCATGGTTCTTCGTCCTACTTTGAGGCCATATGTAGCTGGTACATTCTTGGCAAGTTTACAGGACAGGGTCGCTGTCTTGTGTACAGCTGTATCCAATATAGACTGCACAGGATCTTTTTATTTTCATTTCCTGGGGTAGGGTTCTTGACACTTTCTCCCCAGCTCCTCCCATTTATTATTCAGAATTTGCCTGAAGCATCAAGACTAGAGGGAGAAATCCTAGGAACAGATAGTGTGAGAGCTCCAAATTATAAACTGAAAGGTGGTTGGTTGTGGCTAAATTTTCTGTTATAGGATGCACTCCACTGCAAAATGCCACTCCATGGCAAAAATGCCATGCTGAGCTGCTCTTTTGGAAACTCAGTGCATACCCGCTGTTCAGTCCTCTCAGCCAAATTCTAATGACTCCGTAAAGAATAAAACAGGTGCAACTAAAAGCACCCAGGGATTCAATACTTATACTCCCCTGGAAATCTTGCTGCCAAAGGAAAATACTGTAGAAATGGGTCATAAGACAAGGTAAGGGGAATCTTTGGCCTCACAAGCAGCTCAGTACAAGGAAAGTGAAGGGAAACTGTCTAACAAGAATATGCTCGTGTGGATCTGATGCCAAGCATTTGCAAGACTCACAGGGTCTACAGTGTATGAAGTGACATTATCTGGCTGGGGGGTTTCAGTAATGAAAACGTAATGTTGCTACTTCAGAAACCCCAGAGACTCTACCGAACCAGCAGACGTGTGTCCTTATATGAGCCGGGCCTCTAGACCTCAGCCTGTTACGAGGTGTAGAGATCAGTTAAACTGGAGGAGGATGGGGGGGGGATGTAATTTGTATTAAGTGCAAAATCTTTAGAGCACTTGGCAATATCACAGCGTTGGGAAGGCATATAGAAATTCAATAATCATCGTTGATTGTTGCAGTACAATATAGGCTGTCAAGCCCTGTCTTAGAGCCACTTCTGTAGATAAAGTCCCTACTGTTACTCTGGGATTTCAAGACTTAGAATGGACTCTTGTATTTTACTCAAAGTATTTTAATCAAAATACTTCTATACATTTAAAAGTACTTTAGAAGTTTGCATAAATGACTAATCGCTTTGTACTTTAATTTCCTCAACTTTATGAGTTGTTTTTCAGTTGTTTATTTCCAGTGTCTTGAGATCTTTCTGTCCAGACACCAGCTTTGAATTTCTTGAGTTCTGTGGGCAATAGGATATAGATAAGGAAAAGTCCTCAAGATAAACTGTTAGAATTTAGACATGACACCTTAGTTGCAGGTTTTCTTGGTGAGGTTTCCACTTGACTTCATTTTGGATTATAATCATGAGCTTACCGCATATAACAAACATTTGTGCTAAAGATTGCTTGTGTGGGTCCTCAATTTGCCCATGAAGAAAGTAAGGATCAGTGAAGTTTAGAACTTACCTGAAGTCATTTGGCCACTGAATGATGGAGCTCTGGTCCTCTACTCCAAATCCTTGATCTTTTAATTTTGCTGCCACATTATGAGAATTAACTAATTAGTCTTTTTTCATTCTTAATTTTATTTCCTTGGAACATTTCAAATCTCTTTGCTCTCAGTAGTGTCTAGCTTTTCTCCCAATATGATTTTGTATTTCTTCAGAACAAGAGGAATGTTACATACTTTTTAAAGTTTGTCTTTCAAAGCAAATGGTATCTTGCCTCTAAGACTTTAACAGAGGTCTTTAATGGGCTATAATGTTTCTTCCAGTTCCTTCATGGTCTTTTCTCTACTTCTCTTTTCTTGGTCAGTCAAGTCCATACTTAGATGTTTGGTGATTGTCTCATTATTGTTGTCATGAGTCTATTGACTTGTGGTATGTAAGACTATTATCTTGAAAGTGGTCCAAGGACACAAAGGATTGTCTTCAGAGACACATGTAAATTATGCATGCTTTTAATGTAACTGTCTATGTAGTTTTGCCAGCCAGCTCATACATGTGGGCATGGTCCTTCAACATAGTGTAGTAGAAAACAGTGACAAAGGGGAGGAACACACATGAACTTGTTACTGATGGACTTTTAAAAAATATCTGAGATTACTAGAATCATATTTTGTTCATGTTGGCATTTTTTTCTTGAGTCCAGATGCTGATCTTTCAGGCAGCCCGATGGATTTTGCTACATTGTGAATGTGAATCCCATGGTTTTCTGACCCCTAATGTGCTGAGCAGTCAAACACAAAGCATTTGGAATCTCTCTTATCTACTTTGACTAGCTCTGTGGCCATTTCTTTCCTTCAGTGTCTCATTTGTAAAATAGGAATAGTACTCTCAGTTTACAGGACGGCTTCATAGGCTGCTAAAAAAATGGAGTAGCAAACATTAGCAAAGTGAGGTGGCATACGTTAATGAAATTATGGGAAATAGAGAAATAGCACTCAATAGTTCATATACCTGCAGACATCAGGCTACAGCTTCTGATGTTCATTTCCTGCTAGTTTTTATTCCTCCATTCTATTTATACATGGTAAGAATTTATATGCTTACATTTTCATGTGTAGTTTGGTAAAACTAGAGAGAAAAAAGATTTATTGAATGTATTATTATCATGGGGGGGGCTTGCACTTTTCATCATACTCTCCATATTTAGGGTTTACAACTAGCCTATAAAATATTTGCCCCAGTCTGAAGTTCGGCAGATGAGTTCTCAGTCCGTCCTAAACTGTGAATTTAGTGCCAAATTTCAAAACCTGTAGAGTGCCGTGTTTACCATGAATGGGATCTAAATTATAGCAAAGTCTAGTTCAAAATAGCCTGCTTTAACACTAACAGGTTATGGCAATAGCTTTACAAATAAATTCTAATGGGTAGATGGCATCACTTCTATTAGGAGGGCCTGAGGGGTTACCAACCATGCCGGCTTTTATTTAATTATACAGATGTATCACCAGTTTCAGACTTATCATATGCCTAAATGGTTTAACCACAAGTAAATGTATATTTACCTGGAGTCAGGGAACCATATTCTTTTATTTTTTTGGAGAACATACGTTTTTAGAATTGGTGTCTCCATCCTTGAAGGGATGTAAGGATGCTAACTGTATATTCTGGATTATTCTATTTACTAATTTTGCCATATGAAAATCAAGTCAAGTTAGTATTGATAAAGTTTATTTTTTATTTTCTTTGGCTTCAGGTTAAAATAGTACTTTGCTCTAAGCTGGCCAGATACCTTTTTGAGGCTCTCCGGATGTTTCAAAGCATCAGGGTCATCAAAAGGAGTCATTTTTGGTCCATTTTACAGATAAGACAGGAGGTAGGACCTAAAGACTTAGAAAGTCACCTGATGGAGAGGAATTATTTAAATGCCAGTGTTCATCATCAGGTATGAAAACACATCACCTTCTGTGTGTGCTTACAACTTAATGTTTTCTCTTTACAAGTCATCTTGTCCATTCTAAAAATGTCCAAGATGCCAAGAGGATTAGAAACATTTCCTCTCTCCTTTGTGGAAGGAGTTGCATATTGAGGATTTGGCACCTTCTACTTCAAAGAAGGTAAATACATTGCACGTTGCTGCATGGTGGGGTGCTTGCTACAAGTCTCTTTCTGATGGGATATTTAGTCCTATGGGGAGAAAAGGAGCAGGATGAAGGACAAAAGATAAAGGAAGCACAAATAAAGAGGAGAAGCTCAAGAAAAGATGAGGAGAATGGGAGCAGGAGCAACTGGGCATTTGTTCTCCCGTCCCTGAGAGTTATCCACTGTGCGGCCTGTGCCCAAAGGGGGCTATGGCTGATTGCTTAGCAGAACTTTTGTGGGACCCAATGCTCAAGTACATAGTAGCTTCATAGGCTGGTGAATCAGAACTTGACTCAAAAGAGAGGCCAGGGGTGCCTCGGTGGCTCAGTCAGTTAAGCATCTGACAGTGGCTCAGGTCATAATATTAAGGTTCTTGAGTTCGAGCCCAGCACTGGGCTCACTGCTGTCAGTGGAGAGCACACTTCAGATCCTCTGTCCCCCTCTCTCTTTGCCACGCCCCTCCTCTCTCTCTCTCTCTCTCTCTTAAAAAAAAATAGAGGCCAAAGAAGGATTCATCCTACCAGCATGTTGTCAAGTCATTACTTGAAGGGAGTCAGTATTATCATTTGGGGGCTGGATATATGCTTGCCTGATCTTCAGACCCTTGAGAAAAAAGCTTATTTGTGCCCCAGGAGACCGAGGATACCTAGCAGGACATTGGATCCAGAAGAATGGAAGGAGAGAAGCTCCTGTCCTTGTACTTTATGGCTGGAATCGGGCCCTTCAAAGCATCCCCAGCTGGGGTGAGCAGGAAGTGGATATCCTGGCCCACACAAAATTAATTAATTTACAAAATAGGAGTGTTATAAAGGAAATTTCCAGTTTATTCTTTTGGTCTTACATTAATGCATGCTTTTCCTTTGTCCATGTTTTATTTGGTCATGTACTAAAGTTATTATTGAAATGTAGTTATGTTTACAACAATCATATTACTTTTGGTATTCTGTCCCCTTCTTTGTTACATTAAAATTTTAATTGGAAACATTAATCATTCAGTTCTCATAATCATTTTTGTCAAGCAGAATATTGACAAAGGTTCTCTTTTTTTTCTTAGAAGTTATCAACCAATGGTTATTTTGTTTTTTTCTGCAAGGATGTGAGGTGGAATTTATCCCAAGTAATGTCTTTGTTGTTATTTACCTACTCTTGGTTGCATTCTTAATCTTTGCCATGCATTCTAAATCTGTGTTCACCAGATGTGAACAAGTTTAGAGCCCCAAACACTCTTGTTTCATAAATAATATCAATAGAAGGATGAAGAGGAATATAATGGCTGCCTTTGTCATAAAGATAAAGCATCACTGAGAAGCGATTTTTAAATTCTTAATAATTTGGCATCTACTGGAATATCAATCTTCGAGTCAACTAGGACACCTGAAAAGCAGCATTTCATCTTGGAACCAGGAGGCACTCGAGGTCCTTTCCATTCTCCTGCTGTGTTCCTTTTTCCAGTTTTCATTACTGTTTAACCACTGCTCCTTCTGCAGTCACTATCATTCTTGGACTCCTGTATGGGCTTCCTTCTCTAGCTGTTCTACCCTGGACCATATTCTCAGGTCTCCCTCGGTAACAGTGACTAACACATCCCCACCTCTGGGCCTCCTCTCTGTCCCACATGCCCCTGTTGTTACAGATAGCATGGTGGGATTGTGATGTGAGAATGAAAAAGTAAAATCCCACAGCATCCCTTCAATTCAATGCAGCAGGAAGTCTTACTAATCCATGAGTTCTTCCATATATTATATTTAGGGCTTGGAAGTCTTTGACAAATTTTTTTTTTCCTTTTACTTCTTTGGAAAAATGCTCTAAAGAATGAAGAGCTACATGTTCATCATCTTTCATGAACTGTTAGTTGCATCTTACGATGTTGTTGTCTGATCAAGCCAGGATATCTGCTAAAAAGATGTTTATTTCTGTTAATAGATTGGCCTTTCCTTAAATTGCCCCTCTGAGGAGAAATACCAGACCTGAAACAAACCCAAATGTGTTGTCAAAAAATTAGGTCTGATCAGGATGATTGAATGCATCCAATTTGAATTCATCGTCCTACCTCTAGGTCTCACTTCCTTAGCTTCTCCCTTCCTGCCATGTCAGGGGGAAAAATTATAGGAATGGCTCTTAATTTCTTACTTTCCTTTCTTTCCAAAGTCAATCCATCAGCAAGTTGAAATTATATCACAAATTCATCTACTTCTCCTCCATCTCTAATACTGCCATTCTAGCACAAGACAAAACCATCTCTCTCTTGGGTTTCTGAATTGGCTCCTAATTTATCGTCTTGCTTCTACTCTTATTCTTCTTCATTCTACTCGCCACACAGCATAGCCAACATGATTGCTGACCCCTGCTTAGAATTTCCCAAAAGCTTCCCATTACATTTGGAATAAAAATCCCAACTCTCACTGTGGATGAAAGGCTGATGCATGATTTGACTTCTGCACACTACTCCAATCCTTTCAGCTTGAGTATCTGCTATGTGCTAGGTACTGACACACCGAGTGGAGAGAGTATCTAAGATAGATAAGATTAATCCTCAAATAGCATATTTTCCAGGAGATGAATACATGCCATAAACAGAAACTTCAAAAGAATAAATATGATGTGTCAGGGAGCTATCTTAGACTGAGCCCTAAGGGAAGGCCTCATTTAGAAGGTGGCATTTAGGGGCACCTGTGTGGCTCAGTGGGTTAAGCCTCCAACTCTTGTTTTTGGCTCAGGTCGTGATCTTGAAGTTTGTGAGACCAGTTCCCATGCCAGGCTCCCCTCTGGAAGCATGGAGCCTGCTTGGGATTCTCTCTCTCCTCTCTCTCTGCCCTTACTCCATTTGAGCTCGCCACCTGTCTCTCTCTCTCTTTCTCTCTCTCTCTCTCTGTCTCCCCAAAATAAATAACTGAACATTAAAAGAAAACTAGAAGGTGGCATTGAAATGAAAATCTGAAAGACAAGGTGGAACACATGATATGGTTATCAGAATGAAGTACAAATGGATGCTATTGGAGGATTTTATGCAGGTTAGTTATGTGAACTGTTTTATATTTTTAAGATTGCTCTGGCCACTGTGAGGAGAATGGAATCAAAGGAGGCCAAGTGGAAGCAGGCAGCCCAGTTAGGAAGCTATGGCAGTGGTCCAGGCAAGAGATGATTATAAACTAGACTAAGATGATGAATAGAAAGGAGTGGATAGATTCAGGAAGATGTGTCCAAGCCAACAGGACTTGTTGATTGATTGGTTGTGGGGTGATTTTCAAGGCTCAGGTCCTTTGCATATATACTTCCTTTTGCATACGATACCCTTCCCATGTTTGGGCATGATAAATCCTCATCCTTCAGGTCCCAGCTGAAGTGTCATCTATTTAGAGATATCTTCTGACCTCTTGCCTAAATTCCATTATTCTCTATTTAGTTTAATTTTTAATTATTTTATTTGAGGATTTAAATAATTGTTTTATCTTCCCACTACTGTAAAAGCTTCTTGAGGGCAGAGATCCCTTCACCTTTCTCCCTACTGAATTCATCCCCCCTAGTAGAGATGGTACACAGTAGGCATTCAATAAATACTTCTTGAATGATTGGATTATGTAGGTCACTGTGCCAGTTTATTAGTTCTGTTTACGTGTCCACAAATTGTCCGATTTAAATTGAACAGATTTAAAATCAATCAAATTAAAAAAAATTTTTAATTTATTTACTTACTTTGGGAGAGAGAAAGAGAGTGCAAGCAGGGGAGGGGCATAGAGGGAGAGAGAGGGAGGATCCCAAGCAGGCTCCATGCCATCAGCACAGAGCCCAACACAGAGCTCAAACCCATGAACCATGACATCATGGCCTGAGCCGAAATCAAGAATTAGACGCCTTACCAGCTGAGCCACCTAGGCGTCCCTAAAAGAAATCAGATTTTATGTGTCCCCTTTGGTTTATACACTGACAGAAAGTTTCAATGAATAGATTATTGGTTTCTTTAGGAAATAGACTACTCTTCATCAGTGAATGCCCAGTGTCTAGCTCAGGCTGACATGGGCAAGGCACTTTATTTTTCTCTCTAAGCCTTTAGATTCATAATCTCTAAGACAGATATAAACATCAGCCCTGTTTTAAAGAGTTGCTGTTGAGAATTAAATAGGATAATCCATATAAAGCACATAGCATAGTTCAGAATATATTATAAGCACTTAATCAATGTGACTATTTTTATTGTTATTATTATTGATATGCATTGCTGAAAAAACAGGAAGTTTGTGACATCTGAGGACTTTATTGACCAGTAAGCATGCTGCTATTTATTCTTATTGTCTGTAGATAGAAGTCATTATGTTAATATTGAAAATCTGCTTTCCAAACAATATATTACAGGTGTATACTCTTCCAAGGTAATTCTTAGAACTGGTGTAAGTGATTAACTTCATGATTCTTTCTATGATTTGAACAGATTTAATTAACGGCCAGCCTTCTTAAGCTTCATACTTAAAAAGGTTTTTGTGGAATTAGAGTTTTAGAAATTCTAAAATGTAGAAAGAGAAAAAACATTTGACTCCTCAGACATGTGCAAACAGCAGCAAGCAATTATATCTACTGAGTAGATTAAAAGTACCATCGAGCATTGGCTAAACATCTTTTTATTTTCAATATGAAATGCATATCAGAATTCTGAATAGCAGGTTACTATTGAGAATCATTTATTTTTCCTCAGCAAACATCTATACTTTTGATGATATGGTGTCATCACGAGGTAAAATATCAATATGCTTAAGGACCCAGCATTGTGAAACACAGTTTTTTAATATTTAAAAGGTCTGTGCAATTGTAAATAAGACAGTGCACCCAATATCAGAGCATGCTTCATGAGAAAAAGATGCTAAATTTCCTTGACCTACTTTCATCTTCATGTTTAGGAAACAGTGTCTAAGAAGTAAACAAAGTAGTTGTGCCTCACGTAGGAGATGATTATTGTTTGAATTTATGATTCATGCCTTGAGCAAAATTTTGTTTGTGGCCTCATTTGCAACCATAATTTACAACTTTACCAGGGATATGCTGTGTATTTGGGAGGTAATATATCAGACTTGCTTTGTACTGGAACAGTTCTGTAGCTCGGGGTATAGTATTTTCTGTGTTTCTGTTAGCTATAAAATTTCTAGGCATAACATTTATTGTGGCAAATATGGAAATTTTTTAAAAATTGTATTCCCCTTAGGAATGTCTCATTGTATTTATATTCTTATTATAGCTAAATCCAACTAGTGTTTAAAGGAGTTGTTAATCCAACAAATATCTGGTTGCACAGTAGGAAGAATTAACCTTTTCAGATTCTTTGAAAATAAAGATCTCCTCATTTTTGCATTTTGTGTACCTCTCATCTAAGAAACTAATAAACAACGTGTGACTCTGATACACTACTTGTGCGTGTCCTTAATATCCAGACTTTTTTTTTCTATTGCAAATAATAAGTAGGCTGTAATACTGAAAAATGAGTTTTGCTTTATTCTCTTTGATCTATGAGTTAGTGAAGAATTTCCCACAATACTCACTGGACGTTTTGTTGTCTGTTCTAGTTTCAACTGTCTTAAACAATACATCTGGAAATACTTGAGATTTAAAAAATAAATAAACAAACAAATAAATAAGTAATACTACTCCAAGTTGCCATGATCCCCAACTGAATGTGAGGTTCTTTTTATTTAAAAAAAAATTTTTTTTAACGTTTATTTATTTTTGAGACAGAGAGAGACGGAGCATGAACAGGGGAGGAGCAGAGAGAGAGGGAGACACAGAATCTGAAACAGGCTCCAGGCTCTGAGCTGTCAGCACAGAGCCCGACTCGGGGCTCGAAGTCACGGACAGTGAGATCATGACCCGAGCCGAAGTCGGATGCTTCACCAACCAAGCCACCCAGGCGCCCCTGTGAGGTTCTTTTTAATATTGACTTGTATCTTTTCATATTCCTGTTTTGGCATTTTTATTAGCATGGTCTTGTATGAAGATGACTATTGATTACTCCAAGTAAATATTTAAAAGTTAACTTTGAACTTCCACTGGAAAATTGGAGGTAGCTTGGTTTGCAAAGAGTCATTTTCATAAGTACAAATAACAAACAGGATCCCAAGTTATAGTTTGAATTACTAAAATTATAATTTTCTATCTGATTATATACGTTTAAAGCACAGTTCAAACAAGAAAGTACTGCCATCTTTCCTGTTTGCTGATACAATCAGTGAAGAAGGAAGCTATAAGCCTGAAGGAAGCTTACAATTTTAGGAAAAAAAGCTTAATGATGCACATTAGTCTAATATGCTTCATGTTGCATGTGCTTGCGTCATCAAATATAGAGCAACCTACAATACGACTCCTCCAGAAGTTCTCTTCCGTCCTCAAGTTCTTAGCAGAGTTTTTCCTGACATAAAGGCAAGTAGATGAGATAGATAGTTTGCTGAGAAGGGAAATGGTCATTTTTATGGCTGGGCACGGTAGGGAAAGAGAAGTAGGATTATGCCTTTCGTCTCCATGTTTGGACTTCAAAACCAGAATTAAAACTGTTTAGTAGTACGGAGGCTTGAGTCATTTCAGTGCTATTACATATTTCTTTTCCTCCCCTGGTAATTATTCATTCAGCTATTATAACTAACCACAGTAATTTTCTTAGAACAAAGGAGAGCATGGCAACAATAGCTTTAAAAATGACCAAGTTTAAATGCCCAAGGTCAGAGTGTAACGTTTTGATTTCCGTAAGTATTTCAAATGCTACAGGCTTTATGTAATAATTTTAATGTGAAAAATATGCAGGCCACGCTTCACTGCTCTTTGCATATACTGCAAAGAGGGGAAAAAAAAACCTTAAAAATTGCTTAGCTTTAATTGAGCAAAAGGATTCACATGTGATCTGAACTTGTGGCTCATAATTCCTCTAGACAGCTTTGGTTGCCGTGTGATGATCCTAATTAAATTATGTAACGGCACTGAACTAGCTAAGCCAAAGGGCCTGTTCTTTCGTATCACCTGGCCATTTAACTCTTTGCAGGATTCTGGGTTTGGGGCTCTGGTCTTCTACCGTGATTTTGTATGTTTTTCATTGTTAAGGGTAGGAAAACACAATTATTAATGGTATACGCCTTGAAAGTTTCGGCCTGTAGGTGGCAGCATTGTAAGGTTTTGGAAGTCTTGAGCTCTGAGGTCTTTGCCTGTTCTAGCTGCCTTTCCCCCACGCCTCAACCTCCACCGCCAGCGACCCCCCCCTCCCCTCACGCCCTCCCCCACCTCATCAGGCCCAGCTAACATCATTACACACTCATGTCAGGTAAAACTAAAATGGAGAGAAATGTCATAGCCAAAAAATTAGGCTTTGTTCACTTAGGTCTGTGTTTCATTATATCTCTGATAATATGGTACATTTGTAATTCTGACCTGAGATTCAGCTAAAGGAGGTTTCTCAGTAGTCCAACGTTAACCCATTGCAAACCATACAACTTTCAAATAGGCATTTTCCCACGTCCGGGGGGGGGTGGGGAATTATAGTTTGGGTGAATAATTAATTTCACTTAAGCCTACCTATTTTAATCACTTGGGAACAAGTCAGGAGACTCAAAACTACCTTATGAGATCCCATAACAACCTTAGCATCCTGATAAAGGTTCTTTCTTTTTCTTTCTTTCTTTCTTTCTTTCTTTCTTTCTTTCTTTCTTTCTTTCTTCTTTCTGTCTTTTCTCCATGCGTGGCCACCTGTTTTAGTCTAGTTAAGTTAGATGATTACTGCTCTGATTTGGGCAGAGTAGAAAAGAAACAAAGATTTACCAAATTTGATATATCTGATTTAAAAGTCATGATTCCTGGGGCTTTAATAATGAATCACTTTGTGCAATACTAATATTGTTTAATATTATACAAATCAAAGCATGATAAATAATAAATACATATATACAGATACTGGCATAGATTCCATTGACTGTGGTGTTTTTCATAAGATCCACAGAGATCTTACAGTTCCATCTTGTGTACTTCTCGTCTATGAAAGTTATACTTGAAAAATTTTCCCTGGGTGATAATGGAAACAGTATAGTGTAAGGACATTGGTATCAGGTCTTGTATGAAGTCTTTCGTTAACTGGATCCTTGGGGAAATGGTTTCCGAGGTCAAGATTGACAAAATTATTTAAGTATTATTGAAAATATAAAACAAAATTGTTTCCTCAATAAATATAATTAGCTGTATATACTGCAGTTTCAAGAACAAGCACTGATATTGGGACCAGCTCTTTAAATAAAATAGGACCTCTGTGGTCTCTGGAGGGAACATGCATAAAGCAAAGTAAATGATTTTCTGTCAACACTAAGTAGACAGGTGCTTACATTGAACAGCATTCTAATATGTCTCTGAATATTTATGTCTTCTTTTTCAAATGCATTGCCCATGAATGTCACAGCTGTCAAACGTCTGTACACAAGAAGATAAAAAATGAAATTAATAAAAGGCAGATCAACATTTCGTTTGTTTGGAACACTTTTCTTCCCCGCTTCTTTTTCCTTCCTCCCTTCCTTCCTTCTTTCCTTCCTTTTTTTTTTTTTTTTTTTTTCGTTTTTTGTTTTTCTAAAAACTCAGCTGTTTTTTAGGATTTGGGCACATCTGCATTTTCTAAAAGGCCAAGGGAAATGTGAGTTGACTCGTATTTTAGGCTGGCACCAGGGTCTGTCTCAGTATTTAAACACCAAAATAATCAATGGAATTAATGACCAAGAGAACCAGGGCCTGAGGATTTTTCTAGCCATTTCCGCTGTCCATGTGCTTGGTTGGCTTGGGTGCCACAAACGAGATTCTGACAGGTTGTCACTGCCCCAACCCAAAACTCAAGTTTGTGAGGTGAGAGGCTCTTAAATCTTTCTGCTTCTGTAGCCCAGAGTTTTAGTTCTAAGAGTTAGTGCCAAAACAAGCCGTCGTGTGCCCTCAGAGTTATAGAGGAATTTGGTTTTCAGAGCAGAGATGACTAAATAGAATTGGTGGTAGATCAAAGCAATGGAAAAAGGGCCATTTAGTCGACAGATCCCTGCCTCTCTGCTTCTCGTGGTTACTGAAAGGACCATGTGTACAAAGAGCGCATGTTGGGATGAACTCAGCAGTCCCTTGACAAGAATTTATTTATTAAGAAGCAGCCGATTTTGAGGTGTCTGGTTACCATTACTACTAACTAGTCCTCAGCCAATATATCCCCCCAGCTACTTCGTTTTTTATTAAAATTTTTTAATGTTTCTTTATTTTTGAGAGAGAGAGAGAAAGAGAGAGAGGCAGAGCACAAGCCGGGGAGGGGCAGAAAGAGAGTGAGGGAGACAGAATCCGAAGCAGGCTCCAAGCTCTGAGCTGTCAGCAGAGAGCCCAATACGGGGCTTGAATTCACAGACCACGAGAGATCATGACCTGAGCCGAAGTTGGACACTTAGCCCACTGAGGCACTGGGGCGCCACCCCTCCCCCCGGCTATTTCTGTATCCACCCTGAATTGTCTGAACAAACCATTGGGCCGAAGGAAAAAGTGTAATTTAAATGTTGTACCAGGGTTTAAGCTTAGGGACTCTGCCCTTGCTTCGTCCTTGATGAGAATTGTTCTAAACAAAAATTCTCCAAATAGTCCAATAGTTGTTATCAAAGCAGTTTATTAAGACTTAAAATTCATTGTCCAGATTTTGGTGACCTAATTGGTATTTCACTGATAACCACAGATATGAACCAGATGTAATAAATATTGGTTTAGCTCAGATTTGATTTAGAGAACATGCTGATTGCCCTGAGTTTGTTATATTTATAAAAGCTTAAAAAAATCAACTATAATGTAAACTATGGACTTGGGGTGATTATGATGTGTCGGTGTAGATTCAACAATTGTAACAAATGTACCATGCTGGTGAAGGACGTGGAAAATGAGGGCAGCTATGCATATATGAGGGCAGAGGATAGATGGGAAATCTCTGTTCCTTCCCCTTAATTTTGCTATGAACCTAAAACTTCTCTAAAAACGTAAAGTCAACTAAAAAAACAAAAAAACACCCACATAGATTCAGTTCTAATTTGATGTTCGCCGGACACTTTTTTTTTTATTTTTAAAAAAAAATTTTTTTTCAACGTTTATTTATTTTTGGGACAGAGAGAGACAGAGCATGAACGGGCGAGGGGCAGAGAGAGAGGGAGACACAGAATCGGAAACAGGCTCCAGGCTCTGAGCCATCAGCCCAGAGCCTGACGCGGGGCTCGAACTCACGGACCGCGAGATCGTGACCTGGCTGAAGTCGGACGCTTAACCGACTGCGCCACCCAGGCGCCCCTGGACACTTTTTTTTTTTTAAAAGAAAATTTCAGTGGAGTTGGCAGTCTGATTAAGCAAATATTTGAGTATATTTGAGTATATTTATATTACATGGCTTAGTTCAAGTCCCTCTGGTTGGTAGTGTGCTATTGTAATGGATCGCTTCACTATAATATCAACTTATTTCAAATCAGTAAGTTAACCTCTTATCAGTAGAATTGTAGGTGATATGATTGCACGACTGGTAAGCGTTTTCTGAAAGTTGCTGTTGATCCTTGGCTCCAGCCTAGAATTTCTCTCCATCTCTGCCCCTGGAAACCCTACTCCTTTATCAGGATCCAACACAAACACCAACATTTCCATCAAGCCATCCCTGATTCTCCTTAGACAGAAATATCTTTTTTTTTTCTTTTCTTTGTGCATATACTTTGTATGTAGTTTAATTAAAGTATCATTCTGCTTTGGGTTACAAATAGTGGTTTATGTGTTTACTTTTTCTAACATGTCACGAGCTTTTTGAGGGCAATAGGTTTGTCTATTTTAAAATTTGTGCTGTCATAGTTCTAGTGCTTTTGTTTGCAGATTACTTATAGATGGTGTGGCTTTTGATGTTGGTTGAATCTTTGTTGTTGCCTGTTTTGTTTGTCAGTTTGTATTGGTGGGAATGGGTCCCTCGGAAGGAAAAATGCTTGTAGCTATAAAATGTCATCTAAATGCTTACCATCGAAAACCTTCTAGGACATTTCACAACATAGGCATAGAATATCTTAAAATATATATATATATATGCGCAACCATTATGGGCAGTTCACTCAAAAGTTCACATTTCAAATAGGTTGCATCTGTTTCTAATCAGGTAACTGAATGATTAGCAGGAGAAAACATATGATTAGAAAGCATGCAAGCCTTGCTGATATGTATTATTTTTAAAGCTCTCCAAAGCTAAGGTCAATAAAGAAATAGTCCATGCAGCAAGAAGAGCTAGATTAGAGGAAGAGTTTCAGCTGTAAACCCTTGTGTGAGCTGTTGTAAAAACAGAACTAATTTAACTGATGAGTTGAGGCATTTGGGACTGACATGCCAACTAAGGAATGTGCAAATAGACGAGAGGTATGGTGACTAGAAAAATTATGAGAGTTGTAGTTGAAGAAAACAACAAAAAAAGTTTACAGCGTAGAAAGTTAATAAACAGATGATTTCATTCCTTTTTATAGAGCTGTACTTGAACTCAAAGAAAGCTAGTGAGAATAATGGGGAAAAGCCCAAGAATAAAGAGGGGCAATTCCAAACAAGAAACGTTGGAAAGCCCTTTGTTTACTTTCATTATTAATGGGGGAAAAATGACTTTCTTGAGGTATTATATCACTTTAAGTATATCATACTTACCTCTTAGTTTAATCTATCACACTGAACTACCTCTTTTGAACAGTTTTTTACACCACCGAGCTTGAAGTTCACAGAAAAAATGAACAAAAAGCTCTGTTCTCTATTCCTGATTTGAACCAGACACAACCTACTTCCACACTGCATGCTGTCCTTCAGTTAATGACCCTCCTGAATTCTATCAGATGTCCCCTGTCTGCAAGCTACAGACAGTCTGCAAGGGTAGAAAAGTATGGTGACGTTTGCTCACAATAACTTGCTTTTCGAATTGACTTGGTAATATTCTTCCACAGTTTATTACAGAAACTGGCTACATTTTTGTGCACAACATCCTTACTTGGGGCAGTTGAGACTCTCATGGGCTTAACAGAACATAATTTCTGAGAACACTAGAGTACCTACACAGCTATTCTGAGAGGATACATTCAGTTTAATGTGAGAGTCCATGCATACAATGCCTTATAACACTGGGTTTATTATTATTTTTAATTGGATTTTGAGACTCAAGTGAGACTTAGAGTTCCAAGCTCAAAGGAACTTGAAGCCATGGCACCCTTAGCCTTGGGATATTCTCAGAAATCTTAGAGGGCATGGACCTTCCAAGGGACAGGCAATAAGGACCTTGAGCCAATTTTAGCTAAACGTAAACGACAGAATGACTTCACCTGACACTGGGTTTACTTTTCATCATTAGTTTTTCATTTCTGGGTATTTACAAGCTTATAACTTAATTACATGCTATAGTTAATTTACATGATTTGAGCAATTGTTTTCCAGAAGGCTACCCTACTGATCAAATTCAAACGCTTAATAACCAAACTTTATAGGAATTTTTAATATAAAATTTGAAACATGAGTCTATTTTCTATATGAAATGCCACTATGTCATTTATAGAATCCTAGTACCTAATTTTTTTTTAAAAAGCAAAACAACACTTTAAGAAAGGACATTTATTGATTCTTATTATTTCCATCCCAAATTATTTCTGTTGCAGCTTTTGCCAGTTAAACTCTGTGTTCACGTTCAAATAGAATAGATGGTGTCTGTTTCCTATGTGGTTTTCATAGGCTTAAGGATCATTTATATTAGTTTTTAACCTTCCTTGCTCCAGCCCAAATAATTCCATGTTCCTTGATCTCTTCCCAGGGATCTTATTTTCCATAAATAATCACAAAGCCTCTAGACCCATAAAATCTTATAATCCAGTATCTGTTATATTTCTTTTCTTTATTTCTCCTTTCTTTCCTTTTCTCTTCTTGCTGATGGGAATAAAGAGGCTAAGAAACAATTCTTCAAAAGTTGTGGTAAGACAGAGCTTGTAATATTTTAATTTTACCATTGAAGTTGTAGATTTTCCTCATAGTTTATCTTTCGCTCAAGACATTCAATAAAACCTCTTTTCTCAAATCCAGACTACACATTTATGTCAATCAATTTACACCCTGCAAAACAGACCAGCTTACCACTCAGATCAATCTCTAAGCACATAGGAATCTAGGCAAGCACTTGTCTTTATAGAACAACTTAGTTTAAGCAATTAACAATCAAGCCCCATACACATAAACACACTGTAATTAACTGTTTAATAGTGGAAGCTTGCTTTTCACATTTTTCCCTTTGAGTGTAGTCAAGGTGAATTACTTGGTTTTTCCATCACTAAGTGCTACAGCAGCTCAGTCTTTTGCAAGTCTCCAGTCTCCACATATTTTCCTATGCCCACTATATTTGACAGTAAAACTGCCAAGCTCCATTATTTCCAACTGGCAGCAATTTAATACATAGTTGAGTCAGTTATTTAGCTAAATAAATTGCTTAAAGTTAACTCTATTTGTAAGACCACAAGGTGTTTCTAAAATGTGCTGCCCTTTTATATCATAAACCTGGATTAGGTTTACAACCCCATTTCCCCTCAGCAGTTTATAAATCAAACAAAGAACGTAGAACAATGCATAAAAATCCCCGTGAAACCACCCTCAGAGTTTTTGTTAATGACAAAAGCATACTGGGAGCTGGATTTACTCTGTATGGTAGAGAATAAAAGTTTGGTTTAAAGTAACCAGCGTTTGTAAGGGTTATGCAAGCACCTTTAAGAGGGATCAACTTTGAAACTAGAATTTTGTGAAGCCACAAGCCATCTGTTCCATGTTTTATCTAGAAAAATGTCAGGTTGTGCTAAAAAGCTTTGAGCATGCTCCTCCATGTCCTTTGCTCCTACCTATTAACAAACATGCCAAGTGTTCTTAAAAGTATGTGGGAGAATATGTACTGACTTACTTATGATGTCTCGCCACAGGCGCTCATTAAATATAAATGAATGAATACACATACACACAAACACACAAACACACACAATGCCCACAAAGAACACCATGTAATCTGGCCCGGATGTGATGTTTTCCTTTTCCAGTTACTCGCGATAGGTTTCTGAACTGAATTAAATGTAGCCACTGCTTTCACCGAAGGTATATTTAAAAGAGTAGAAGGAAGCTAAAGATTGGGGTATCTTCTCCAAGAACCCCAGTGACTAACTCTCTTCTAAGAGTGAACATACTTTGGAGCGCCTGGGTGGCTCAGTCAGCTCAGCATCGAACTTCAGCTCAGGTCATGATCTCTTGGTTCATGAGTTCAAGCCCCATGTCAGGCTCTGTGCTGACAGCTCGGAGCCTGGAGCCTGCTTCAAATTCTGTGTCTCCCTCTCTCTCCGCCCCTTCCTCCCCGCTCACAACCTGTCTTTCTCTCTCTCTCTAAAATAGATAAACGTTAAAAAAAATAATAAAAGTGAACATACTTCATTCTTTTGACCTATTTCAAGATCTATCTAAACACGATAGAAAAAAAACCCGTAATGGTTCAATCTGCAGGGTACAAACCCAGAGAGTAGAAACCCAGGTCATTTGTAAATATGTATATTTTGTTTAAATTTAGAAATTTAGCCATGGCAATGTTTTTAGGGAATGATTTTATTTGCCAAGTGACATCCTGAGTGCTCTGTAGAGCTGAGCATGGAGTTTCTTGGCTAGTCATGCTCTGAAAGGACAAGGACTGCAGAATAGGTAACCTTGCCTAGCAAGTTATTGTCAAGTCCTCCATATCTACACTAATAGGAAGGAGATAATCCCCAAAGTGTTTGCTTTTGTCTCTGGGTGGACATTTTTACATTCATTTACATTTGAACATGAACGCATCACACACTTGAGAGAGATGAAGGTGTTTTCATTGTCTCTCCTCACCAGTACCTAGAAAGTCTACCACTTTCTCAACTTCCCTGCTCCCACCTCAGTGGGGGAGACCGATGTCTGGTAGGCTGAGCTCCAGTTGAAAAGATTTGTGTGACTTAGTTCTTAAGCTCAAATTTGGAGCAGAGACTTTGAGAAATGAAGATTGATTAAGTAAATCTTTAAGCAATCAATTATTGAGGTAGGATAAGTTCCTCAGCAAAAAAGAAGGCTGAAAGACCAGCCTCGGGTTTGTTTCGTAGGCTGTTCTAAACCCCACCGTTCTGTTGCGGGCCACCACTGGCTGTAATTTAGCCTCTCCAGTAAGTCAAAAGAGATAATGAAAAATTCACTAGTGAAGTTAAGGCCTCACTAGGTTGTTTGACTTTCAGCTTTTACTGGTGAGAACTGAAACATGTGCAGAAGACAGCAAAGCAGAGAAACACCCACAGCTAATCAGGGATATACAGAGCAGGAACAAAAGCAATTATTTACTAAGCCAACTTTTACTTATAGGAAGGAAAGAAAAGAAATACAATATTAATGAAAATACACAAAATACAAGAACCTGAGTTAATTTATCTTAATTTTTCAGTATGCCTACCAAACTGTCAATAAGCAAGCCAAAGGGAACATTCTGTGATTTATCCTCTTTTTTGCCTACCTTGACTCTTCACGGAGAGTTAGAGAAAAGTGAAATTTCCAGAAATGAAGCGAAAAGGAAGAAGAAAATGATCTGAAGAATCCTTGAATTTGCTCTACTCAAGAAGCTTGAAAGCAATGAGTAAGATAAAAGTAGCAACAAAGGAAGACTACCCCCAAAAAACACTGCATAAAAACTTTGATATGAGTCATCTTTAAGAATTCTTTCATTGCCTAGAGAGAAGGAAGTTTGCAAGGGAGGGGGAAATACCACCCAAAGTACACATTAAAGAGACAGATTTGGCTGAAATAACAACGTGTTATATGAAGGAGTACTGATATGCTTCAGATCTCAGAATAGTTGCATCACAGTTCTTTTTAAATTTATTAAACCTGTATGGTATAATATTTGTATACAGTAGACCAATTCCCTAAGAAAATATATATGGGAATCTTAACTAGGAGCTATAACTAGCGGTGACTACGTCTTGCTTCTGATCTGAGTCCTGCTCCTCGTTGGTCTCTTCTCTCTAGATCACTGCCTGATTCTCACTTGTTCGGCCACTCTCCACTCTTGCTTATGTTGTTCCATGTCAAACCCGTGATTTTTTAAAACATTTTCAGTGATGTACCAATTACAGACAATTCTCCATCTTCGTAATTGTTCAAAGTTCATAGTTTATGGCGTGATGGTTTCAGTGTTTGCATTTGTTTCTGTAGGCTAGTTCTTTCACTTCTAATTTGTTATTACATAAATTCTTGCACATAATAGAACTTCAAGAAGTGTCGAAATCCTTTCATTTCTTCAGATATACCTACCCCATTGCCCTTAAATGCTTTCCCCTCCCTCTGTGCTGCTCTAGTGGGAAGGGATTTTATATATAGTGTTGTCTCTTGAACAAAATAGAAACTCTCTGGAAAGGACTCCACAGTTAAAAGTCCTTTACGTCATGTTTACCACAATGTTAGGTTTCTTCTTTCTTTCCTGTGCCATTACTTTGGTTAAAATACCTTGCCATTTAATTATTTTATGGATTCCTGAGCCTGTCACAATAATTTTTATTAATTTTTTTTTTTTTTGAGTAAACCAACTACACTAGTGATTAGGGCAAGCTATCAGCTCGGGTTTCTGACCCTGAAGTCCTCCACCAGACCACAAGTCTTGCTTGCCATGGATTTACACTATACAGTATAGGATACGCACACCATTGGAAATAGAAGATAATCCTTTATGGAAGCAGTTTCCCATATTGTTTTAACAGATTCTGGGCATTTTAATTTTATAGCCAAGATCCATCAATTTGCTGGAGCATGTGCTCCAAGGAACTCATTGCTGAGACAGGGATGTTTGTTTTAAAAGGTGATGTTAGTTTTGAGAATGGGTTGATATTTGTTTTAGTGTTTGTTTGTCTTGCTGATTACTTGCGTGGCATGTTTTGATTTAATTGTGTTAAGAATTTTTTTTTTTTTTAATCTGCCTAAGGGCAGTAGGGATGGGTTCACTGAGAGATACAAATTGGGGAAAAATAATAAATTCAGAGCCTACTTGTTTGTTACTGCCCTTTGGAAAATAGATGAAAGAATGTCCTACTTTTCTAATATCATTTACACACTAGAAATGACATCGATCTGTAGAAACAGATACTTCATACACTGGAGTTGTAATTGATAGAAGAGAGAACTACCAATAGACACAAATGTTCTACTATACTGAAAATACCGAATTCCTAAGATCTCAAATGATTTTGCAAAAAAAAAAAAAAAAATTAAGATTTATCACTAGTTACATACACATGATCCTGAGGTTTGATGCCAACCAAAGGTCACATGACCTCTGCCTTATCTGGCAGAGCTTGACTTAGATTGATTCTTTCTAAAAATTTACAAATCCTTGCTGTAATAAATCTATATTTCTTGCAAGTTTGCATTCAAGACCTTTTATAGCACTGATTCAGAGTTTGAGTTCTTACCTGGAAATTTTGGTAAATTTTCTGTTAGCATAAGGTTGAAGAAAGACATTTTGGGAGAGGGGAAGTATATACTGTTAATTAGTTTTTACTATGTGTCTGTCACTGTGTTAGGCAGCTTACATTTATTATCCCATGCAGTCTTCATCATAGCCTTTTCCTTTTTCAATGAATTCACTATTATGTGGAATATTTGTGGATATTTTTGATCTTAAGAAAATACGTCCTTAGACTTAAAAATTTTGGAAAGACATAATCTTATTCATGCTCATTTATTATATGAACTTACAAAATTGCTGGACAATTGGAGGTATAATATATTTGTGAAAGAGTCTTGCCCCTAAGTGAGATTAATTACGTTTTTAACTTCTAACCGTGTTTTTAATAGTGCTGGGGTATAGTTTGCTAAGCCAATGAATTCAAGCTATTTCAAAATTTATAACCCATAAGTAATGATAAAATAATTCCACCTATGACAATTAAAAAAATTTTTTTTAATGTTTATTTATTTTTGAGAGACAGAGCACAAGCAGGGGAGGGGCAGAGAGAGAGGGAGACACAGAATCCGAAGCAGGCTCCAGGCTCTGAGCTGTCAGCACCAGAGCCTGACGCGGGGCTTGAACCCACGAACCGTGAGATCATGACATGAGCGGAGGTGGACCACTTAACTGACTGAGCCACCAGGCTCCCCTACCTATGACAATTTATGTGCAGTGGTTCCCAAAGTGTGGTTCAGAGACCCCTATGGGTCTATGAGATCCTTTCAGGATATTTTCAAGGACAAAGCTGTTTTCATAATAATATTAAATGATATTCGCCTTTTCACTGTCATTTTCTCATGAGTGCACACTAAAGCTTTCCAGATGCCACATGACTTCTCCTACTGTTATTGATTTAACAACTAATAGATTTGGGGTGGTGGTGAATTCTTATGTTTAATAGAATTTTCCAAGGTAGTGGTTTGAATGTATAAATATATGTGAGCTTTTAGAAATTAACTCAATTTGTTCTCAATTATTTCCATCTTATTTTAACCAGTTATTTTTGGTTATGCCTTCTGTAGTCTCTATAACTCATTATTACCCACTAAATTGTTAATTTCAAATGCTAAAATTTTCTTTGCAACTACAATGAGCTTAATACCTTTCCAGTACTTCAGAAAACTTTTTCATAAGCTTGGTGGTGATGTAATTAAATGGTGATGTTTTGATATTGTACAATAAAATGTGTCAACATTTGGAAGATCTGCATGATTTGGTGAAATGATATTTTCCTTTTTTTTAAGGGGAAAAATTTTTAAGTGTATTTATTTATTTTTTGCGAGGGCAGAAAGAGAAAGAAAGAGAATCCCAAGTAGGCCCCATGCTGTCAGGGCAGAATCTGACATGGGGCTCAAACTCATAAACTGTGAGATCATGACCTGAGATGAAATCAAGAGTCAGAAGCTTAACTGACTAAGCCACCCAGGCGCCCCAGAGAAACGATACTTTCTAAATGACCAGTTTATGATGTTACACAATTCTATATGAATAAAGATCCATGGAAATGAAGGATAGGCCAGTGAATTTTAATGTAAGAGATATGAAAAAAGCTTATTCGTAAGTTTCAGATTCCATATGGCCACTAACCTTTAAGTAATTACAAACTTTCAGGTTTTGATATATTATCAAATAAGAATAACCATAATTATCTGAAATGACTATTCTATTACTCTTTCCTTTTCCATGTACATCTCCATGTAAGGTTGGATTTTCTTTATGTACTATACCAAAACAGAGTGAATGCAGAAGTAAATATGAGAATCTAGTCATCTTTTATTAAGCCAGATATCAAAAACTAAGTAAAAAATGTCCCCCTTCTTACCAAACTATTTGAGAATTGGTGCTATAATAGAAGCAAACTAATAATTATTGTTGCTAGAGATATAGAACATATTCTCCTAATCAAATGACTCAGAGACTATTTAGGAAATAGATGACACTTAAACGGAATGACAGAAGAGAGTTTAACTGAAGGACCATTTCAACAAATATGGGAAGAATTAAGGGAAACCAACAAGAGATAGTGAAGCATATTGGGTCTAGCAGAGGCCAGGTGCCATTACTATTAAGTTTGAAGGAGCAAGAAGATAGCGTATTTCCCAGAACCTGGAGGGAGAATGGTAGCCGCAACTGTAGACTGATCAACAAGAACCATGAACTTTGTTGGGGAAATGTAGTCTTTGCCAATCTGCAGTCTATCATAAAGAAATCTTGGGCAGTAAGTACTCTGATCTCTCGCTTTCCACCTCTGATCAATTGCTGATGCCTCCCACTGTCTGAGCTCCACTGGGAGCCAAGGTGGTCCAGTCTATTGAGGTCAGGATATAGAGAAGGTAGAGAAGGATGGAAGGTGGATCTGGAGGGAGGACAAAGAATATCCAAAATAATCATTGTTGGTAGAAATAGTAGCAGGCAATATTGAATGTGTATCATGGAATTATGAGATGTATAACAGATTCTTGCCTTCAAAGAGCTTGCATACTTTTTGTATTTTGTTTGTATTAGGTCCTTTCTTTTTTTTATTAAAACTAAACTCTATACCTTATTCAGATTTCACTAGTATTTCCACTAATGTTCAAGTATTACTTTTAATAATATTTTGGATACATAAGTGAATGGGGGATGAGAGAGTATATGAAAACAACACTGAACAGTGAGAGTGGCATTCATCAATTAGTATGGAAAGTGAGGATTAGAAAGACTCTCTCTCTCTTTCAAAATGGATATATATATTAATCACAGATAGTGCTGAACCCTATATATGTTTTTTCCTAAATATACATACCTATGATAAAGCTTAATTTATATATTTGGCACATAACAGATTAACAACTATATATATATATATATATATATATACACATATACATACAACATATATACATATATATGTATAACATATATACATATGTATATGTACATATGTACATATATATGCAACATATATACATATATATACAATATATTATATATATAATAACTATATATATGACATATATGACATATATATATGACATGTATATTATATATATTACATTTGAGAGAGAAAGAGAGGGCATAAGTGGGGGAGAGAGAGAAAGAATCTCAAGCAGACTCCACACTCAGTGTGGAGCCCAATGCAAGGCTCAATCCCATGACCCTGGGATCATGACCTGAGCCTAAATCAAGAGTCAGATATTCAACTAACTGAGCCATCCAGATGCTCCTTAATATTTTTATTTTATGTTTTTATTTTATTAAGTACTTTTATTTTATACTTCCTATAATTGCATGTCTTTAGTCCTTACAAATTTTTCATATACAAAAGCTGTAGATAATTTATGTATACAACTTAATAGGTTTAGAAAGGTGTATTAGTTTCTAATTTGTATTAATTTGTTAAGAACTATAAATGCTTGGAGGCCAGTTAGGGATGAGGAGAGGGACACCTGGGTGGCTTAGTCAGTTAAGCATCTAATTCTTGATTCTGGCTCAGATCATGATCTCACAGTTCGTGAGTTTACGTCCTGTGTTGGGCTCTGTGCTGACAGCATGGAACCTGCTTGGATTCTCTCTCTCCCTCTCTCTGCCCCTCCTCCCTTGTGCTCTTTCTGTCTCTCTCAAAAAATAAATAAATAAGCTTTAAAAAAAGGATGAGGAGAGATGAGAAATTGGGGTGAGTTTGTGTTGTTAGGAAATATTTCATGGTAAGTATGGACATGAGTAAGATTGGAACACAAAGAGAAGAGAGCTCTTTCAAGGTGACAGGGGCCAATCTATGAGGTAGGAATTATGTGAATAATAAATAGACATAGGGCTGACTGTACTATGGGTGTTCAGAGGGATAGAGAGAGAAGAATCAGATATCTGTACATTAAGGCCAGCCCAAATGCTTTGAATGACAGAAGATTGTACATGATTTATCTGGCAAGAAACAGAGCCATTGGCCATGGCCAGCTTACCACGGGCTTACCAACATTGTGTGTAACAATCAGATAGGTGTACACAATAGTCCCCTCTTATCCATGCCAGATACATTCCAAGACCCCCAGTGGATGCTTGAAATCTCAGACAGTGCTGAACCCCATATATATATTTTTCCTAAATATGCATACCTATGATAAAGCTTAATTTATATATTAGGCACACAACAGATTAACAACAATAGCTAAGAATGAAATAAAACAAATATAGCACTATACTGTAGTAAAAGTCATATGAATGTGGTTTCTCTCTCAAAATATCTTACTGTACTATATTCACCCTTATGATGATGTGAGATGATAAAATTTCTATGTGAGACATGAAATGAGGTGAGGTGGGCTACTCTGGACCTTCTCTGACACATCGGAAGGAAGATCATCTGCCTCCAGACCACTGTTAACTGCAGTAAGTGAAACTGTAGGAAAGAGAAACCATGGGTAGGGTGGCAATTACTGTAATTATAGCAAGATGTCCTTACATGGTAGAAGGGTGGACTGTGACCACTTTTGAGTAAGGACATAGCCACTCATAGAAAGGGCAGTGAGTCCCCGGTCCTGGGTTCCTTTCTCCTGGAATATGTTTCACTGTGTGTCGTCTAAGTGGATCACTGAACTTTAGGGGGTCTCCGTGAGGAGCCTGAGAAGTATCAGTGAGCTGTGTGTATTCGTGCATCTCCTTTTTTTTTATATACCTTTCACAGTACTTACTGGTCGGCTCGGTGGCCAATCAGAGTAAAAGCAAAGTTCATTTTAGTCTGTATTGTCCTTTCTGCTGGTGTTGAAGCTCAGAACTGACTTTGGGTCTGCCCTAGATCAGTTAATCACCCAGATGCTAAGTAGGACACCTTAGAAGTGTTTTCAATCCTGGTCTCAGGGAAAGGAAATTCTTTTTTTTTTTTTTTTTTTTTTATTTATATATGAAATTTATTGTCAAATTGGTTTCCATACAACACCCAGTGCTCATCCCAAAAGGTGCCTTCCTCAATACCCATCACCCACCCTCTCCTCCCTCCCACCCCCCATCAACCCTTAGTTTGTTCTCAGTTCTCAACAGTCTCTTATGCTTTGGCTCTCTCCCACTCTAACCTCTTTTTTTTTTTTTCCTTCCCCTCCCCCATGGGTTCCTGTTAAGTTTCTCAGGATCCACATAAGAGTGAAACCATATGGTATCTGTCTTTCTCTGTATGGCTTATTTCACTTAGCATCACACTCTCCAGTTCCGTCCACGTTGCTACAAAAGGCCATATTTCATTTTTTCTCATTGCCACGTAGTATTCCATAGTGTATATAAACCACAATTTCTTTATCCATTCATCAGTTGATGGACATTTAGGCTCTTTCCATAATTTGGCTATTGTTGAGAGTGCTGCTATGAACATTGGGGTACAAGTGCCCCTATGCATCAGTACTCCTGTGTCCCTTGGATAAATTCCTAGCAGTGCTATTGCTGGGTCATAGGGTAGGTCTATGTTTAATTTTCTGAGGAACCTCCACACTGCTAGGGAAAGGAAATTCTTGAAAGTGAAATGCATTGACAATCTCTTATAAGTTAAAACATAAAATTTTTTCATAGATTTGGCAAAACTAATCTTGTTATGCAGGAGCAGTTTGCTTATTCATTTTTGACAATGGAAACACGGCATTATTTACATGGGTTTCAAATAAAAATCTATTGTAAGTGATGTTGAATTTTACATGACAAAAGAAGTGAAAAGCATGTAAGAATAGAAGGAATACAGGCTATGACTTTATTCTCAGTAGTGAAAACTTTTTTTTTTTTAACATAAAAACCCTGCAACAAAGCATGGTCCTTTGTAGACTTTAAAAGAAATTGATAACTCATTGTAAAGGGTTATCGATACTATAATTTCATGGAAGTTATGCTTTTAACCTGATAACAAAAAATGTTTACTGATAAAGAACCTGCCTCCCCTTGGCCTGTGAAAAGAAAATGACCAATATTTGCCAAATACCTTTATTACTTAATGCATTGCAAATAAACAGATATTGCATTTTCAAATCACTTCTTTTTTTCACCTCAGAGAAGCAAGACATTAAGATGAAAACAGTGCCATCATTTGTGTGTTTGTAACATTGTGGATTTTAATGTTAGGAGTTAATGATCTTCTAAAATCTCTGCCCTTATTTTCCCCACTGAGATAAAATATTCTTTTAAGGATATTTTTTTTTTCTTTTGTGTTGGAGACCACATGCTCTGTGTTCTCAGAATCTGCACCTAAGGAAAAAGCTGGCATTAACTGGGAGAAGTGCATCTCCTTTGTAGGGTCCTCTTTTATTCTGGGCAATACAGCAAGTCTGTAGGGAGAAGCTTGGGAATGTCACTTTATGGTGATGAATACAACTGATGGAAGTTAATCACACAACCTAAAAAAGGAAATGTAAGAGGAAGAAGCAGAAGTCAATTAGTAGCCTATGAGAATTAATGTAATGTAGATGTCTTCCTATGTATGAAACCAGTCCGTTGAAGTAGCTTGCCAGTTAAAGGCACAGACCTTAACTCAAGTGGCTACCCAGGTTGTAAGGAAAACTTTGAGGCTGATAAATAACTATCTCGTGCGAGGATTCGTAAGAGACCTGACCTGTGCGAGGATGAAAGATAAGACAGGTAACATTTGTCTCTTGCTACCAAAGAAACTGCATTTGATGATACTTTACAAACCATCTGAGGATCATAAGAAATTCTTACTGGTGTTTGAACGACACTCAGTGGGAGCTTTCTCAACAGGAATGCAGATGGTATTCTATGTTATGCAGATTTCATAAGTCTCACAGAAGTTAGACTTTACCCAAGTGTCTAGTTTGTTAGCTCCAAACATTGCGTCTCAGACCTCGTAAAGATGCTTCAAATCTTTTTTTATGGTTACAAAGACTTTTTAAAACTCGATAAACTAACAGAACTTGTTTTGAGAGCCCTCACAGGTAATTTAAAATTTCTATTTCCATGATGCATTTCTGAAGGTGGAAGCAATTGAAGAAGTGACTAGGGCAACATTCTAGATTGTAAATATTTCTCTTTCATTTGTGGCTTACTTTTCCCCAATTAGGAGAGCGGAAGGTGTTTCTGCCGCTAACTGTTAATTATGTAAGACAAAGAGTAGGTTATAAGCATATCATTTTTCTCCTTCCCAAACTTAAGAATCATGCATTTGATGTGCTAATAAGCTGTAAGAAACAGTATCAATTAGTTAAGTAAAACATGGTGGGGAAAAAAGTGTCAATGTGGAATTAGTCTGCTGATAAGTTGATGCTACTGGATATTCACTAGTTGGAAAACTGGTCTTAGCAAAGGGTGTACACTTTTAAGACTATTTTAAGTAGACATGTTTTACAGAACTTTAGATCCATTAAATTCCAAAAAGCGGGGGGCAGGTACTAAAGGTCATGACACTATTTTTTGGTGCCTGAAAAATATCTTCAACTAAAAAAAAGTAGGAGCTGTTATGATAACAGCAAACATTCATTGAGTCATCCTTCAGTGTCAGGCACTGACCAGACTTAACTCCTTTAATCCTCAACCTTTGGAATAAGGATTATTATGATAATTCTCACAAAAGAGAAATCCTCAGCATAGGGTGTGAAGTTGCTCGACCAAAGGTAAATAGCAAGCAAGTAGCAGAGCAGAGATTTGAACTCAGGCAGGTTGGCCCTGAAGCCCACTTTCTTAGCCGTGAGGCTGAGATGATTAGAAGACATGTATAATGGAGAAAAAGATATTAACATAGCCCCGTTGTACGGATTTGTGGAAACCCAAACTAAAAAAGGACTGGAAGAGATACGTTCTAGACTCTTTAGATGTGTGTTAGAGTGTCATTATTAGCTGTAGACATTCTTATGGCTGGAAAGGATTGAGATGAAGAAGACGAAAGAAAAGCAAGTAAATGACGAAGGAAGGATGCCACAGCTAAGAAGATATTGCTAAGTATGGAAACACTGCTCTTCAACTCAGCTTTTCTTTCTTTTTCTTCTTTAAGGTTTATTTATTTATTTTGAGAGAGACAGAGACAGCATTGGGGGGTGAGGGGCAGAGAGAGTGGAAGGGAGCGAGAGAGAATCCTAAGCAGGCTCTGAGCTGTGAGCACAGAGCGCAACACAGGGCTTTATCCCACAGCCATGAGATCATGACCTGAGCTGAAACCAAGAATCAGACGCTTAACCACCTGAGCCACTAAGGTGCCCCTCAACTCAGTTTTTCAATTTAATTACTTCTGAGATGTTTTTCTTTTCTTTTTTTGTAGAAAAGTCTTGGAAAACAATGGAAAACATAGATTAAATTTGCTTGAGTGATATTGACTCAATAGCCCTCTTCTCTTCCATAAGATATAAACTAAGGATTGATTCTACATAAATTCATGTACTTAATTGAATAATAAGAATATATTATAACTGGACAGATCATCTTGGATATTCAGTGTTTAAGAATAAAAGTAGACAGCTTGCTGCTTGTCTAAATATGCTTTGTTATCAAAGGTAACTCTGAAGGTTAACTTCAGATAATCTTGATTGACAGTGATACAACCCTTTAGTTTCTCACAGGGGCTATAAGTAATTATAATAATTGCATAAGTTGTTATTAATTGTAACAATAATAGCTACTACTTACGGAGTATCTGCCAGTCTTGGGCTCTATGCCAGGTGATTTACATAAGTGGTCATGTACAACTTACAATCACCCCATGTGTTAGGTGTATTCAAATCATTTTAGAGATGAGGAAACTGAGACTCAATGAAAGAAACTAGCATCCATAGCTGCATGAATCCAGCATGCATCATTTGCTTTCCATGTACTTGAGCAATGCAGATGAATTTATTGTGCTTAGATATTTCAGAGGCCTATAATGAAGTCATTATAGTGATACATAGTTTTTAAATTTCAGAGCAGGATTTGCTGAGATAAAGTAGAGTAAAATGAATTCTAATTATTCAAAAAGAATTACTTAGGATAAGCAGTGACGATCTGGTAAAATTACATTTCCCACCAAAGAGCTATATTAGATTAACTTTACCTTCATAATGGTCTAATTACTGGTACATACATATTATTCTCTGTTTTTCTTTTTTTCTTTTTTACCTCTAGTTTTAGCTATAGATGGGAAAAGAGGGACTCTATCTATTAGTTGAGGTACTTGAGCTCAAAAATAAATTTCTGGACAAGTATAGCAGTCCCTTAGAGGGAAAATGGGCAATGATAGGATTTTCAAAAAATTAATGTCCTTTATTAATAAAAACTCTTCCCTAAGTGAGTGTACTCTTCAATTGCTAGACACAAAGGAAACTGCTTTTAATATGGCAGCACTGAAGCACAGATACACATACTATTTTTCTTACTTTTTTGATTCTGTCAGCAGGTGAAGTGACACACTGTAAAGGGCTCATGTTTTTCTTGTGGGTGGAGACCCAGCCAGCTGTGATCGGAGTGGTGGGTGGGGAGCCTCATGCTTGGCCTTCTGTGAATGTTGATAACTTAACACTGACAAATGATCACATTATCATTAATCGGGGGGTTTGATATGAGGACCTGCATATTCATCATGTAGACACTAGTTTTAAACTCAAAACGTTCCTAAATAATCATATATATCAGGTTTAGAGGAGGGGCAGAAATGACATGGGTATATGAACAGTAAATTTAAATTACCCTTCCAACTTGAAAATCATTTCATTGATTTGGAAAGAAGACCAAAAACTCCATCCAGTTATTCATGCGCTGAAGTTAAATAATGAGAATAGGAATATAGAGGTACCTCTACCCCTGATGCCCACGTCTGGCTCTGTAGTGTCTGTCATTCACATTCATAGTTTTTAAAAAGAAAATTATCGCTTTTTCAATTCCCTTTACTACTTATTGGACTTAAAAGAGATATAAGCTTGTATTATATATGTGGTGATGGGCTTTATGGAGGCACTAAATCACCTAATTAAATCAGCACTTTTAGTGTTGCCCAAATATAGTTGCTGGCTTCAGTGTATTCTCATAACATAAACAATTGGTGCAGGGTAATGTTAAAAGCATGAAATAGACTCCTTGTGTTTGTGTCCTGAAACTACCATTTGCTGAGCAGGTCTCCTCATCTTTCAATAACAGCAGCTACCTCACAGGGATTCATGAGGTTTAAACAAGTTAATACACGTAAACACCCCTGCCTGGCACGTTATAAGGGTTTAGTAAAGATAGCTTGTTTTATTTCTACATACATCTTTCATAATGGCAATTATTCTTTGGGAATTCCTTTGGAGTGCGTAAGTAGGATGATGTCTTGTTCATGTTTGCTTCCCTAATACTTCATGCCCAACCAAATAAGGTCCGCAGTTACGTACATATCCGTATCTACTTTTGCATCTCTCTCTCTCTCTCTCTCTCTCTCTCTCTCTCTCTCTCTCTCTGTCATCATCATCATTATCATCATCATCATCCTGAGTCTTCTATTTGCTGAAATGCCAAATAGAGTCCTGTATATTCTGTTTGTAAGGTTCTTACTAAAGGTATTTTAATAGCATGAAAAGTCCCCAAACTTTTTGTTAGTTATGAGGAGCTATACTGCTTCTCATTTGAAGCCTGGTGGATGGTTGGTATTTGGGGTGGCAAGGTGTGTTATGAATTTATTCAGTCAGGACACATTTATTGAGCCCTGACTATGTGCTAGGCACAGTTCTAGGGTTTTAGGGATGTGCAGGTGAACAAGACACATGATGTCTCTCTTCTTGTAGAGACTGAGGGTGGGAAAGGGCAGTCAATAGCTTTTAAAAATGAACAAATAAGAAAATGCCACATAGTGATAATTCTCTGCTATTGAGAATGAAAGAATGTCTTAAGATACATGGTGATTGAGCGGCCATTTATGTCAGATGGTCGGAGAGAGACTTTCTGAGCCTTTTTGAGTGACACTTGAGCTGAGCTTTAAATTAAAGGAAAGACCCAGGAAAGTGAAAATAGAGGGCAAGGCATTTCCAGAAAAGGAAGTGGCTTGTGCAAAGACTGAACAGGAAGGCATTTAGACTGTTTAACCAGTCAGAGAGGACTGGGAGCAAAGGGGAGACTGGATAAGGGAGGAGTAAAAGATGAATGCAGAGACTTTTTAAACCATCATAAGGAGTTTTGATTTTATTCTAAACACGGTGGAAACCATTGGGGAATTCTAATAAAGCAGAGACGTTTTAAGCACATCACCCTATGCGGAAAGTAAACCATGGAGACCAAGAGTGTTAGACTTCTTTGGTTAAACAGTAAGCAGTTTTGGCAAAAGGGGTCTGCTGATGAATGGAGACCTAAGAAGGGTTGAAGATCCAACCCACGGGAAGGCCAGAGATGCCGCTGGCACAACTGATCATTGCATGCTATCGGGAACTCACTCCCTCTATCTTTTTATCTTATATCTCTTGTATAAAAACCTTCTATTTTTCTTAATCCAGATGGAACTTTTTTTTTCTTTTGTGAGGCCACATGGCTACAGACAACTCCTAACTTTTATATCTTCATGGCTTCTACTACCAGAATGGATGAAATCTATCTCCCAGTAGTAGATTAAAATATCTTAGGGGAGAACTCAAACTGGCTACTCTTGAGCTAAATTGTAGTCAGGGAATGAGCTCATGAGTCTCACCATGTGGATGTGAAGGACAAACGGTGGGGGTGGGGCACCAGTGCAGATCCAAGGGGAAGTAGAAGGGAGGGACTAGACAGGCAGTCCCATATTGTCACTACCCAAAAGAGAAAGTATCTTTAGGAGAAGAGGAGAGGGAAAGGTGAATACTAAATATTATTAGAGTGCTGACTTCTAGGTGCTGGGGATACAGAAGCAAACAAAACAGATTAAAATCCCCGTGCCCATGAAGGTTCTATTCTAGATCCAGTGTTTAAAGAATGCTATTTAGGCGGGTGGGGTGGGAGGTGGCGCCTGGGTGGCTCAGTCCGTTGAGTATCCGACTTTGGCTCAGGTCACGATCTCTTGGTCTGTGAGTTCGAGCCCCGCGTCGGACTCTGTGCTGACAGCTCAGAGCCTGGAGCCTGCTTCGGATTCTGTGTCTCCCTCTCTCTCTCTCTCTGCCCCTCCCCCGCTCATGCTCTGTCTCTCTCTGTCTGTCAAAAATAAAGAAACGTTAAAAAAATAAAAAAAAAAAAAAGAATGCTATTTATGGTACCACTAAACAATGCTCAGTGCCACTGTAGCAGCTGGAAACACACCAAGGAAGCAAAACAGAGACAACCTTTCTGCCTTGATTGAGCTTAGCATCCACTGTGAAATATAACAGGACAGAGAAGTCCAGCGTGTTCCTGCTATATAGTGTTCAGGGATGAAAATCAAGAGGGAGGAAATTGTAGAAGTTGATTTCTCGCTCTGCCATTTATTCCCAGGCCCTCATCACCACGTAAATAATGAGGAGGAGGAATCCTCCCTGGGCAGAAGCTGCCAGGGTTATGGCCCCTTCCCTGTGCCTTGCTGCCAGCCTCTCTTTTGTAGGTCTTATATTCCAAATGCCATGAGGGAGGAAGCCACTGTGCCATAGTCAGCCTGTTGCGAATCTCCTCTCTTAGTCTAAGCATTGCATTTGTAAAACCACACATTCTCGGTTTAATGCACTGGGTTGTTCACTGCCACATCTGTCAATCACTTTCAGTCACTTGCCAATCAGGTAACAGAGCCAGAAGCCAAGAATCTGCCCAGGGCAGAAAAAGACCTAATGGGTTTGTCTGTCAAAGGCATCTTAATCCTCTGTTCTAGTGAAATGTTTTGAGTCAACTAATAACCACAGAATGAATGACTCAACTTTTTTTTTTTTCTTTTGGAAAAGAAGGAAAGAAACTGTTAGAGATAGAAACACAGTCTGATAGAATAAATGACAGGTAATTCGATTGACAGAGCTTTATATTCTAGCTATATTTATTAAACTAATTGAAAGATTAGACAGTTGGGCCTAAGGCTGTATTTATTGTGGTCAAGAAAAGGGGGTGTTAGTGCTCTAGCCTTATGCTGACTATACTTGAATGGAAACCAGAATGATAGACTAAGATTTTAAATGTCATTTTTTTTTTGTCTGGGCAAAAATAGAGAAATAAATGTTAATGAGGTCAAATTTGGATTTGAGCTCTGTTTTGGCCAATGCCTTCACCCCATTCCAATGCTATTGATCTTGGTAACATTTATCAATGTATTTCCCCCAGCTCCAAGTCTACCCATTATTGACTGATTTGTAAAAATAGAGATGGGCCCTTCAAATAAATTCTCCTTTTTTCCTGATTGTACCATGTTAAACTACATCCATAAAGGGCACTGAAAAGACACTTCAGGAGGAAGGGGTTTTCCTTCCTGGTTCCCTTGTACTTCTCTTATCAGGCTTCTAAAGCACAGGGGTCTTATCTAGTGCCCAGTTTCTATACCCAGAGCCCCTTTTATGGGCATGTAACCTGTGTGGTCATCTAAGGTCCTTGCTTCATTCATTAGTGGTCTGCTGCCACCATCTTGAAATTCTTGATAATGGGCATGAAGCCCCACGTGTTCATGTTGAACCAGGCCCTACAAATGATGGAGTCAGTCCTGCCTGCATCTCAGGGTTACTTCCCCAGTGCCAGGCTCCTGCAGCATGGGCAGTTCTCCAGCACCCAGGTATGATGGGGCCCTGTGGTCAGCAGCACCCACTGTCCAGCAACTTCTTCCAGGACCTGCAGAGGCAGTTTGATAACAGACTCCTCCCTGTGGATGGCTTTCCCCAGCACTCCAGAGTTGAAGCATCTCCTGGCCCCATTCTTTCATGACCTTAGTCTGGCCTGAGCATATTAAGTCCTCTGTCAGCCTTGGGCTTGACAAACCAGGAGGCAGAACTGTTCCTGGGCAGCACTCCTCCCACTTTGAAGCAAGGGGCCCCGAGGGCTGCCATGGACATGGGGCAGTCCTGGAAAGGGGGCAGCACAGTAAATGGGAGAACAAGGTAAGGCAGAAGAGAGAATGCTCTAGGGATTGGGAGTGGTCAGGAATTGGTAGTAGGAAAGGCTGGGGAAGCCATCCAGGCTGAAGGAAAGCATGCTGGACAGCACTTGTGATGATGTCAGCTGCTGCTAGGGCTTTGATATCCTAACTGTAACGGACAGAACAGACCCATGTGTCTGTCTTAGGGACACATTCACAGACAGACCCCGGAATAGACTCTTCTTCTTTGTTCTGTCCTTCTCTCTGTCTTTCTTTTCTTCCTTTATGCCAGGGGCAACCCCTTTCTGCTTTGTTCCCCCTTCAGGGATAAATAACAGCATCAGATAAGACCTCCAGACACTCAAATGAACTGAAATAAAATGCTGATTACTGGGGAACTAATCACTTCCTATGATTTTTGTAATCAGCTGAGTTTGATGGCCCTAGGTTTTCACGTTTATTCATTTTTGAGAGACAGAGAGAGACAGAGCATGAGCAGGGAAGGGCCAGAGAGAGGAAGACACAGAATCTGAAGCAGGCTCCCAGCTCCGAGCTGTTAGCACAGAGCCTGACGTGGGGCTTGAACTCATGAACTGCGAGATCATGACCTGAGCCGAAGTCGGACGCTCAACCGACTGAGCCACCCAGGCGCCCACCCCCCCTTTTTTTTTAATTTTTTAAAGATGTTTATTCATTTTTGAGAGACAGAGAGAGACAGAGTATGAGCGGGGAAGGGGCAGAGAGAAGGAGACCTAGGTTTTCAAAATAGAGACAAATCTCAATCCTTTTGGCTAGTTCCTTCTATAAGAACATGGTGAGAGAGAGTTTCACACGCATGGGAAACTTCTCATAAGCTTTAGTGTGTCAGGCAACCTAATTATGCCTCAGAACAGATAACCAGTTTCCTATCCTATCATTTTCTCTGAAAACTTGCTTTTCCTTGTATTTTTTTGTCTTCAATGGCAGTGTATATTACAGAGTTTCTGGAATTTAATGTTTGCAACATGAACAAAGCTTTATGCTAAATACATTTAAAATTGCATAAATGTTGGAAGTAGGTTTCTATATTTAAATTGATTTTTATGTTTTCTTCGAAAAGTGGCAGAAGTAAAGACAATTTAACAAAGAAATTAAATGGTGAGAAAAAAAAATTTTAAAAATAGGAACAAAACTGAACACATAAAATATATTAAATCATGGGCTAGAAGTATTATGTAAATAATTTCACATTTATTGTTTGGAATTCTACTTTTGGAATGCTTTTGAAACTCTTCAAAAATAATTTTAAATTTGATAAATTCTGTATTTGAGACCATTTTCCCAACCCTGTGGTTGATATTTGTAATTGTACTATACCTGTCTGTCTTCAATCCTGGAATAATCCCAAGCACCATCTGGCGGGCACAGGTAAAGATCTACTTATCTTGTGGTCACTCAAGACAAACCTCATGAGTAAGTTCCCTTGCTTATTAAACATGTGACCTATCAATCTGGAGTAGTGGTCCGCCTCCTTCAGACCACTGGAGGCTGGTTTTAGAATCCCCCCAGAAGGTCTCAAGATTGCAAGCTAACATCCAATCACCCAAGGAGCATTTTAATCAACACATACTATGAATTAAGTAGAATACTACTTCTTGTGGGTTAAGTGGAAACCTCCCTCAAATGGTCTCTTAGGCCAATGGAAGAATAGGAATAGACAAACTCCCTTGTCCCTGATTTTGCTGCAAGTTTGACCTATGATGTTTCTATTTAATTTTGAAATTTTAGAAATTATTGTGCACTAGTCCAGTTCAATAAATAAGCGCACTGCTTTGTCAATTTATGAGACGTCCTCACCAGGTCTGTGATGTCATTACTGAAGAATATTGAAGAACATGAAAGGGTAATGCCACATGCCATGTACATGTCAAAGGATTGCGTAGATTTGGTTAGCACAACTGCAAGAGTTTAGCTTTTTCTCATCTGTTCTTCCAAAATCAGCACAGCTTTTGATATACTTATAAGAATAACTGAAACTTTGAAACTCTAGCTTTTATTTAAAGAAATCAGATCTAACCAGGATTAGTAAGCGGTGCCCAGATTAGCTTTATTAGTAATAAATGGTGAGTCAGAAAGGCGAAGCACCATCAGGAGAACCAGCAGCTGTGCCCAACATGTGCCAGTTTTCCCCATTTTTATATTTTACTTGTATTGTTTTTGTAAAATAAAGAGGCGAGCAAGAAGGAAAAGACAGATGAAGTAGAGCAAAAACATTGAGGAAGGAGAATGGTGGCAGAAGGAGGAACTATTCCATAAAACAAAGAGCAGAGAGGTTTATTTAGGATAAGAAAGAAAATGAGACAGGAGGTCAGGAAGGAAATAAAATCAGAACAGGGACAAATGAACTGTCCTTTCCTTCACATGCACGGAATATTCTATATACAACATCCCCTTTAACTTGCTAGTCACCGTCATATATATTCAAGAGAAAGCACACCACAAAGACATCCTACTTTTCAATACAAGCAGGAGGATAGCTCCTAAATAAACTCATCTCTCATTCTCCCTGTTCCCGCAAGTCTTAAATGGATTCATTCTCCTAGGAATAGAAATTATGGAATCTAAGTGTAAGACAATAATCTGGAAAAAGAGAAAGGAGAGAAAGGGCAAAATTTTCTTTTGTTTGCAAATCTAGTGTATTAATTGCATTCCTGGGAGACTTTCTGGACAGAGCCTCTGGTAAACAAATTAGATATAAACCGAAGGCGAGGGCATCAAGGTCACCGTGGTGAGGGAACATCAAGTGACAGGCACTGGGACCCCCGATGCATGGCTTGCAGAGCAGATGTTCGCAAGGATGCAGTGATTATTGAACTGGTAATAAAAAAGCATCAGCTTACAGGCAGCCACGATGGATGCTGGTAATTATAAAGCATCCCCTGGGAGGAAAGTGACACAAGTCAGCCACAACTCTGCAATCACCGGGGCATAATTAAAGCTCCAGTAACAGTTGTTAATAGGGTGCCAATAAAACAGGGGGAAAATTTGAACACAACCTTTCTTTTTCTTTCTTTCTTTCTTTCTTTCTTTCTTTCTTTCTTTCTTTCTTTCAGAGACGGCAAAGGGCAATGTAATTGCAGGGATAGCAGATTTTATAATTTTGCTCTACATCATAAAGCGAAGGGTTGGGGCTATTAGGTGGTCATAGATATTTAAAGTATGGGAACCCAGATACACCTACATATACATACATACATATATATATATTATATATATATTTACACACACCAAAGGGAAAAATTGTGTTTGCTCTTTGAATATGTAGTATGTGGGGGAGAACAGATTTTTAAACAGAATGTTTATATTCTAATTTTCAAAATGGTAGAAATACAAATATGTAAAGAAAACGGAATACATGTAAATATTTGGCCATTTCATCCTTTCCGGAAGATCTGTAGTGGTATAATGTGCCAAGCTATATGATACTGTTGGTTAAAATGGTTTAGATATTGTTAAATAAAGTCAGCAAATCACTTATAGTGTTGAAAGTGTCACTTTTTCACAGAATGCTGCCAGCCACTCCCTAACCTAAAACATTAAGCAAAACAGGGCTCATTTTCCATGGGCTAAATCACTGAAGCTATTTGCCAGTACAGCTCCTAAGAAAAATCATCTACACCCATTGCAACCCAGTTGCTTGGGTGATTGGGCAACTAACTATGCAGCAGGGTATGCATTACCAATTAAGCCTATGTGTACATCTATTTTAAGAGGCACATGGGTAGTGCGACGAGAAGGCAAGGAATGCTCTTGAGCTCCTATATAGCCAGTTTTCCATTCATGGATATTTAAAAGATTGAGTTTAAAGGGCTAACAAACGTAGAAAACAAAGTCTATGTCCTTGCACTAAACTTTGCGTGTGAAGTACGTGGATACCTGTATGTGCTATGTTTCAATAAATCGTAGGAAATAAAGGGAAGAGAATGGCAATTTTCAGTAGACTTTCTAGGTTTTAATATGATTACAATTAACTACCAGAAAGCTTTCTCTTGCTTCCTTTTGGTATTTGGAGAGCTGGCCAATTAAAACATAACTACACACTGATGTATTTGGTATGGAATGCATGAAGAATAAATTATATTTCCAATATGAACATAGATTCCTAGGGCTGGAAAGGACCCTAGAGTCTATAACCAGAATTTCTCTTGAATATCTACTGTTTGCAAGGCACTGGTAAACATGAAATGTACTAAGACAGTGCCTGCCCCAATAAAAGGCTCGACATAAGACACGGGAAAAGTTAACAAATGATAAAGTGGGGAAGTCTTTGGCTTCTTTTGGGCCCTCAGTTTGCAGAAAAGTAACAAAAGCTTCCCGAGAAATGTCCCTTATTCCAAAAAAGATTCAGAGACACAAGATATACTGCCCCAGGACTAAGATAGAAACAAATGTGGATATTTTGACTTTGGTGAGGAATAGGGCTTCTTTTAATTGAGAATTATGCCCTAAAGGAGTATAAAAGGTAAACCTATTGAGCCCCTCCGGAAAGGAGTAGAACAAAGAGGAGTAGGGAAGAGAGAAAAAGGATATCCTATCTTCACCTAAGGGAGAGAACAGGAAAGAGTGTTCTGCAGGTGGCTCAGGATTCTATAAGGAAAAGAGGGGTTATAATCGAATAAGTGGGGAATGCTGTTTATTGCATTTCCCTCTTGGAGATTCGCAATCACATTAGCCTATTAAATGCTCTGATAAAATCCAGCAGGGCGCTATATATCAAACTGGTGAAATGTGCAGCTTGGCTTTGGAGCTAAATGATCTTAGTTTGAACTTCAGCCCTGCCAAAAGCCAGGCAAGTTACTTACCCTATCAAAGTAATAATCAAGACAGCCCTACCCTTGGTTTCTTCAATTACCAAATAGGAAAGATTATAGTATCTAACCTCTGGGTTGTTGTGAAGATTAACACATTCCATATAAAGTATTTAACAAGTTTCCAAGTGTGTAGGGAATGCTTGAAGTATCTTAGATGTTATTAGAATTAATTTTATATTGCATAATAAATAAGTCAACCTGTTTAACTTTACTTGGTATTGTCTAGCCTTTGACTACGGAACTATTTTTTAAAGAACACATATAAAAAGCTGAAGATATGCTACTAGTTTTTGTTTTTGTTTTGTTTTGTTTTGTTTTTGATAAACAGATTTTAAGCATTGATGCTGTGAGGGAATCACATGGTCCAAAGGAGATACTTATGATTGACTTCTTCCTCTACCCTGAAGTTATTCAGGGTTGCTATAGGGAATGGGGCTCAGGGTAGGAAGAACAGTAGCTTTGGGGCATCAGAAGGATGAGTAGAAGGCAAGTGAAGGAAGGCTTTAATAAGGAAGGAGAAGACCTTTTAATCTATTTCTGCTTTTGTAATTGCTGGGCAGTAGTCGAACAACAATTATCTTACGTTCATTTGTAAAGTTACCACTGTCTGTCTATGTCTATCTCTTAAAACTTCATCATGACATTGTCTTGATTGTCTATTACTTATCTTTTGTATTCTTAATAACTTCCCCAAGGCTTCAGATAAGGCCTTCAAACCCATTCCTTAGATGGAGAAGCAAAAGATTATTCTCCTGGTTTCCTTCTATCTGGTCTTGTGCTTCAGGAGTCTCCAATTCTACTCTTATTTCATTGTTTTCTTTTTCATTTCTCTTTTCTCTTTTGCCCAAAGTATGGAATTGCAGAAGGATGAAAAATGTGAACAGAGTTAATTGGGGTGAAGGAACAGGGTAGGTGAGGAGGTTTGTCAAGATACGTGCAATACCATCAAGGTCTTTCATTTTCCCTGATCCCAAAACAAATTAAAATACAAAGGGTCTAATATAACTTCTTCTAAAACTTTCTAAGAGGATCATAGAATCTAGGAACAAATCAGAATGAAAGTCTTAACATGTAAAAGAAAATTTCCTTGGAAGAATATTGTCATTTTTAGTATATCAGATATAAATCCAGGGATTTTTGTCCCTTTTAAATTACTTATTTATTTAAAGTTTATTTATTTATTTTGGGTGAGGAGAGGCAGAGAAAGAAGGAGGGAGAGAATCCTTAGCAGGCTCTTTGCTGTTAGCACAGAGCCCGATGTTGGGCTCAATCTCATAACCTGTGAGGTCATGCCATGACCTGAGCTGAAATCAAAAGTTGGACACTTAACCGTCAGAGCTACCCAAGCTCTCCTGTCCGTTTTTTAAAAAGTAAGTTTTTTGGGCGCCTGGGTGGCGCAGTTGGTTAAGCGTCCGACTTCAGCCAGGTCACGATCTCGCGGTCCGTGAGTTCGAGCCCCGCGTCGGGCTCTGGGCTGATGGCTCAGAGCCTGGAGCCTGTTTCTGATTCTGTGTCTCCCTCTCTCTCTGCCCCTCCCCCGTTCATGCTCTGTCTCTCTCTGTCCCAAAAATAAATAAACGTTGAAAAAAAAAATTTAAAAAGTAAGTTTTCCAAGGACATTATGAAATGTTTGTTAACACTAGTTTTCAACTATTATACAAATTGTACTTAACAATATCTGTTTTGGATTTAAAATAGTCCTAGGATAAAATATATTAATTTTAGGGAAGGCTTTGGATAAATTATAATATTTACAGCTTATCCCAAATAATGGACAATTCTATAAATTTCTTTTGTTTCCACAGTAGCTCAACACAGAGCAGACTATTTTGACATCAGAGACAAGACCTAGACACGTCAGAAGAGAAAATACAAATCAGATCATTTTCAATTTTTTAAAGTGGTTCAAGAAGTGGTCTTAAGGGCTTTATTTTTTTCTCTTATTGCCTACAATTTCAACCCCTCAACATGCTTAGGATACTTGCCAAGAACTTTAGCCAAATTTGTTTTAGATTTCTGATAGGACGTCTTTAAAGCAGATTTATTTTTAATTCTTCCTCTAGGGGATTTGTACTCTATTAGAAAAAATTATAAGTACCCCCTGGAATATTACTAAACTTTAGGTTCATAATATGAGGGGAAAAAAAGCTTGTCCTTGAACAAAGCTAAAAGAAAACTAGTAACCATTCTGTTCAATGAAACTTTAAATAGAATATTTTAACTAATGGGTAATAAATGTTCATTCATTAATTTTGGTCAACAAAATTAATGGTTATGTTTTATATTTTAGTGACTACAGAAAATATGGAGGATGCAATGATGATTAAGACAGTTGCAACCTCAAGAAGCTTCTAGTCTACTGGCATGTTAAGAAAACCCAATACTGGGGCATCTGGGTGGCTCAGTCGGTTGAATGTCTTTCGGCTCAGGTCATGATCTTGCAGTTCTCAAGTTGGAGCCCCATATTGGGCTTGCTGCTGTCAGCGCAGAGCCCACTTTGGATCCTCTGCCCCCCTCTCTCTGCTTCTGCCCCCTCCTTGCAGTCTATCTCTCTAAAAAATAAACATTAAAAAAAAGAAAAAGAAAACCCAATATGGTGCCTTTTGTGCTATTGCTATGTGTGCTGTGAAGCAGGCAGAGTAGGGAGGGTTTGATAGAAAAGCTTACTATTTAAATCGAATCTTAAAGAATAAAGTGGAAATAGGAATGGGTTATGTATGGAAGTGATAAATGTTGATTACTCCCTAGCTCCTTCCTAGGCTCTTTTCCTTTTTCTAGAAACTCTCACTTTCTAAGACATCTCTTCAAATTACATCACGGTGAATCCCATGTATGTTCATGTGATTACAACATTTATTTCTTTAGATCTGACCTTTCTGCTAAATTCTACATTCATATCTAACTGCTTATCTATTATTGAACCTGGATATTTAATATCACATTTTACATGTTTAAAATAGAACTGCTTTAAACCACCTGCTCAGCAATTTGTTCTTCCTCTGGTGTTCCCTGTCACATGAAATGACACCATTTTTCACCTCACTTCTAGATATCTCTTGCACCATATCACATCTGACCTCTCAGCAAATTCCATTGGATTTACCTTCAAATTGTATCCTGAATCTGACCACTGGCTGCTACTGCTGTGCCCAGGTAATTTCTCCGCTGGATCACTGCACTAGACTCCAAATAGTTTCCCTACTTCTCTTCTGAGCCTGCTGCAGTGCAAAGATTGCTTCTTTTGAATCATAAGCCAAATCCTCTGGCTAAAGACCTCCAGTGTCTTCCTATTAAAGAATAAAACCCAAAGTCCTCGTGTGGCTCCTATACTGCCCATGATCTAGTGGAATACCACTCTCTCTCCTCACTTATCTATTTTTGACTACACTGGTCTTTCTGCCATTTGTTGGACATGGATGCCACACCCTAAGATTTCTACACTTGTTCCCTGTCAGAAATGTCTTTCCTCCTAGAGCCCACGTGGCTTGTTTCCTCTACTCAAGTCTCAACTCGAAAGTCAAACTTTGGAGAGCTCTTCTCTGATAAGCAAAATTAGCAAACCCCTCTTTCTCCGACAGTCTCAATTCTCTTTTTCTAATTCATTCTTTGTCACATTTATCACCACGTGAATGTTATCAGAGATCTATGTGAATTCCATGGTGGCTGCAGCTCCCTTTATTTCATTTTCTGCTGTATCCTCAATACACAAAAGAGGATGTAGCATATAGTAAGTGCCCAATAAATTTTTTAAATGTTTATTTTATTTTTGAGAGAGAGCACGAGTGGAGGAAGGGCAGAGAGAGACGGGGACAGAGGGTCCGAAGCAGGCTTCAAGCTGACAGCAAGGAGCCCCTTGCAGGGTTTGAACTCACAAACTGTTAGATCACTACCTGAACCAAAGTCGGACGTTCAACTGACTGAGCCACCCAGGCATCCCCAGTACATTTTTATTGAGTTTTGAGTTTCATATTCTCTTGGCAGGAATGTCCAGTTGTATGCATGGGTATGAAATTAGATAGATCTGTTTTAGAATGAGATATACCCCACATAGAGCAAGTTACCTAGTTCAGACAAAAGGTGAATGCAGGCTATGTGGGTATTCTTAAAAGATGAGATGGGAAGAAGCCCATAGAAATCCACCTTCTTCATCTAATAGGTGGTCTGTGTAGAAGCAAAGGTTACATTAGCAAAGTTGTAAAATTCCTTCCTGCCTCTGTGACTGGTGAGGTTGCTCCTTCCCTCCTTCCCTGCCTCCTCCTGATACTCGTCTCTGAAGCATATTTTATTTATTTATTTATTTATTTATTTATTTATTTATTTAGAGAGCAGTGGAGGGGCAGAGAGAGAGGGAGAGAGAGAATCCCAAGCAGTCTCCAAGCTCAGCTCAGGGCCCTATGTGGGGCTTGATTCCATGAGCCATCAGGTCATATCCTGAGCCAAAATCAAGAGTCATACACTCAATCGACTATGCCACCCAGGCACCACCCCCTGAAGCATATTTTAGAAACTGCTTCATTTTTTTGTGTCTCGTTCATCTAGCATAGCAAGGATACTCTACTTCAACAGCTTATTCAAGAATGGAAGATACGCATATGACACATATGTATAGGTACACATATGTAAACATATAATATTAATATGTTAGAAAGTACTACATGACTTCATAGAAATGATCAAATACCATGAAAATTTGGAAGATGAATCTAAGGTGGAGATTCAAGGAAAGGAGAAAGCATTCAAGTTGGGTCCTAAATTGGTAGGCAGGATTCATTGAGGCAGAGAAAAGGACAGCTTGGACACATGCAGGGAGGCAGGAGAGTGCAGGATACATTTGAGGAAACATATTGCCAGATGGCCAGATCATAATCTAAGAGTTCTTATTTTAACAATTGAAGTTATATGACATTCTTAGCTCTTATTTGCTTTTTGCTCACATATCAAAGAAAATAAAACAGGAGTTATTTTCACTGTAACTTATGGCATCATTATGTGGCAAAAGGCTATGGTTTTGTTTAGCCCATATGTTTTTGAATGTCAGTATTACACTCTGTGTTGAAGGAGTTAAATCAGCAGTTTATCAATAATGATTCCAATCTCACCCAGACTCAAGGCCACACCCAAGACAGTGACTCCTAGTATGATTTGAAAGTGTCCTTTCAAGGCAGAAAGAAAGCGAGAGAGAATTCCAAGCAGCTCAGTGCAGTTAAAGCAGAGCCCAGTGCACACCCCTGCCCCCACCTTAGTCTTTTTGCAGCCCCAGCCCAGTCTTTTGAGTTCTATCAAGGCTTTCTTTAACAGTGATTCCCTACATCACTGCCATAACAATCACCCAGGAAACGGTTTCATATGCAGCCCTTCTGATTCAATAATGAGCCGAGACATGTAAATGTTTAGCATGGCGTGAGATCCAGGAATCAGATTTTGAGAAACGCTTTTTTTTTTTTTTTTTAATTTTTTTTTTTTCAACGTTTATTTATTTTTGGGACAGGGAGAGACAGAGCATGAACAGGGGAGGGTCAGAGAGAGAGGGAGACACAGAATCGGAAACAGGCTCCAGGCTCTGAGCCATCAGCCCAGAGCCTGACGCGGGGCTCGAACTCCCGGACCGCGAGATGGTGACCTGGCTGAAGTCGGACGCTTAACCGACTGCGCCACCCAGGCGCCCCGAGAAACGCTGTCTTGAGAATGAACAACTTAAGAAGCTAGTGATTCATACCTTAGTGTGATTTCATTTAGTTAAATTGTTTGCTTTTTGATAGCAATTTAGAATCAACTAGCATTTACTAAATAAAAATAAGAAAGAGAAATAGAGCTTTGTCCTAAGTAGGCGTTGATTGAATGAGAGGCTTGGGCACCTGCAGACAAAATTACGTGTGGGCTATTTTTGTTGGTAAGTGGGAGAGGGATGCCCAAAACTGGCGATGCTCTGGTTACTTCATAGCTCTATTTTCTGCTAATTTCTGCCAATATTTCTGTTTGAACTGTTTCATAGAACTCCCATCGTCTTTCCAGTGGGCATTTCTTACATATAGTTTAAACCATTTGGGAATGCACCGAAGAAACGTTTGTTTGAAAATTGAATGACAGTATTTTGGTAGGAGAAAACTATAATGTGTAAATATTTCTGTTCAGTATACTAAGAGCCAAGTGGATTTGGAAAAGAAAACGGTTTCTGCACAATATTTTTTCTGGTCAGTTCTCTATAATTGTTGAAAATGTCTTAAAAAACCCACCATATTCTATTTTTTTAAATTTTTTGTGGTATTTCTATTTCTCTCTGCTTGGAGCTTATCAACTACATGAACACATGCATGCCTCTTAAGACCCAGTTGCTACTCTTTGGCAGCCCTTCTTGTCAAAAAGACTTATTCACTAGTCTCCATCAGTTTAAGCATTAAGAATAATGTCTTTGGCTTGACCAGCAAGCTATTTTATTGTCTAACTAAATGTTTAATCTTGGCAGAAGCTCTTCATAACTCCTACTTCATACCAGCGCTGGTGACACTTCTTATTTTAACAGTGTCAAATTATGCCCAATTTATTTTGTTTGATTTCCTTGTTGTGAACGGTTATGTGTTCTCCAAACCTTCTTTCTGGAAGTTAACCCACAGCAGGGAGACACTTGTCACAAGGTGACTTTACTGGCAGTACTTTCTCCTCAGTGATAGAACTGGCTCACCTGCCAGCTTCAAATGGCTTCCCCCAAACACATAACGGCTGCCTCCCACTGAGATCTGAGGCAACCTCCTACATCTTGGAATCTGGCCAAAGTGACACTGCTGAGATACACAACTAGGAACTTTGTTATGTTTTCTGGTGTGGAAATGGGACAGTGGAACAGTGAACAAATCTCCCTAATTTGAGACTTTCCTTCTTGGTGGATATATGTTGTAACCTTAAATTTTAAATAGGAAAAAATTCTACATGTAACTTGAGGTTTAAAACTAGGGATATAATCTTGCATAAGGAGATTGGAACAAACGAACAGTCAATTTATAGAGATCTGAATAAAAGTCCTTAAAACATATAACACAGTGTTACCACCTAGCAGCTTATAGTTATTTTTGTACCATTGGAATTTTTGTTCGGTTGTATTATGAGATGTTTAGCTATTTCTGTCCTACACTTGAAAAAGGTAATTTATTATCTTCAGGAAGATACTATGCCCTAAAATATATCTGTATCATATTTTGACTTATTGTAGTTTATGGTGTTGGAATCACTATAGATTAATTCTCTATGACTGGAATTTCTTGTGACAAGAGATCCTAGAATCTGAGTTTCAAGGAGTCAATTGTTCTCTTTGTGTGATTGCTTTGGTTCTCATCTCAATAGTGATGATTTTCAGTTTGTTTGAGGCCAAATTATAGAGATATGCATGCATAGTTCCCATTAATGTCAATAGGAATTACGCACAGTGACGGAAGAATAGACCCCATATGTTTATGAGAAATGAATGATTTGAAGCATCTGTGAAACATTCTTAAAGCCATCTCTATCACTGCATGCAATCACAGCAAGGTTGTTTTTTTTTTAAAAAAAGCAAAAAATATTTCCCTCATTATGTAGGCTTTAAAGAGCTTATCACTATGACTAAACTGCATTAAAAAAAACTATAGCTTTAAACACTACACTACCTAGAACACTTCTATAGGTGTCAAAGTAGTTTAAAATATGGGCAGCCTATTAAAAAATGTTTCTTTTGCGCAACTTCATGTGTGTTTTAGTATCATTTTAGCATTTTTATTATAAAACTTTACTCAGAGATTATAGAGTCATGCGTGGCAGATAGTTTTTAAAACTTTTTAATTTTAGATTTATAGAAAAGTTGCAAAGATAATATGGAGAATTCCTCTTATGCTCCATTCATTATCCCCTAATGCTAACTTTTCATATAATCATGGTGCATTTGTCAAAATTAAGAAAGTTACATAGGTTTGATATAATTAGTAGATTTTATTCAGAATTTGCCACTCCTTTTTCTATTCTAGCAACAAATCCACAGCATCATGGTACATTTAATCCTCATGTCTCTTTATTTGAGCCTCATGGCAATTTCTGAAGTCTTATTTTTCACAACATTGACAGATCGGGGGAGTGAGTCAGGTATTTTGTAAAATATGCCTCAATTTGAATTTGTCTGTTTTCTCATGATTAGAGTGGGATTATGGTTCTTTTGGAAGAATATCACAGAGATGAAGTGCCCTTCTCATCACGTCAGGGAGTACATGGTATCAACATGACTTACCAATGGTGATATTCACCTTGATCACCTGGTTAAGGTAATGTCTGATAGGTTTCTTGAGTGTAACAGTTGATCCTTGAACAACATGAATTTGAACTGTATGGGTCGACTTATACATGGATCTTTTTCAATAAATATGATACAGTACTGTAAATGATTTTTCTTTTTCCTTATGATCTTCTTAATAATTTTCTTTTCTGTAGCTTATTTCATTATAAGAATACAGCATATAGTACATATAACATTTAAAATATGTATTAACTGGAGGCACTTGGGTGGCTCAGTCAGGTAAGTGTCCAACCCTTGATTTCGGCTCAGGTCATGATCTCATGGTTTGTGAGTTCAAGTCCCACGTCAGGCTCTGCACTGGAACCTGCTTGGGATTCTCTCTTTCTCTCTCTCTGCACTTACCCCCCACCAAAATAAATAAATAAACTTTCAAAATAATATGTGTCAACTGTTTATGTTATGAGTAAGACTTCTGGTCAATAGGAGGCTATTAGTAGTTAAGTTTTGGGAGAGTCAAAAGTTACTCGCAGATTTTTGACTTAGTGGGAGGAGTCAGGACCACTAACTCCTGTGTTGTTTAAGGGTGAACTGTCCTATTTTTCTTTTTCTATACTCAAATCATTGCAGTGTGTTGTTTAAGGGTGAACTGTACTATTTTTCCTTTTCTATACTCATCATTGGCAGTGATGAGAGCAACTTATTCTCAAGAGGAGGGAAACTAAGCTCTACTCCCTAGAGGGAGGACTATCTACATTCATATTATTTAAATTTCTTCCACAAAGATTTGTCACTTTTAGTTTATTTATCTACATATCTATTTATTCATTCAATCATGTATTTATATAAGTATAGATTTAAGGGTATATGTTTATTTTTTGGTCATAACACAATACTACGGTTATGAATTTTGATGCTCAAGCAATACTTCAACCAATAGAAACTCTTTTAGGTTGGCTCCTACATCCTTTTGACATGCTCCCATTCTTTTTCATTTTTATATTTTTGAGCACTTCTTTATTTGGTATTACAAGATGCTACAGGTTCATCTTGGATTTTCTCTGTCCCAGTTCTAGAATCAGCCTTTCTCCAAGGAGGAATGGATCCTCTGATTGGAGAGTGGTGTTTAGAAAACAAGATGTAACTGCTGGGTGTGCTCATTGCTATTGGGGTATGACTGCATCTATACCCCCTCAGTAGGCAGTGTTAGAAAATTTTTCATGTATATTTACATACATTCACATGTCTGTATCTATCTATCTATCTATCTATCTATCTATCTATCTATCCATCAGTATATTAAAATAAACATGACTTTATGCTGATATCTATAACTCTAATCCAGCATAATAGGGTTCATTCAAATTTGCCCCTTCCACTTTATTTGCAATCTCTTTCTCTTACAAGAAATATGTCTCCCATTAACATCAATTTATTTGCTTATTTGTTCAAACCTGGCGTATGTATAGTTTCAGAATTGCTAAATCATCACCCTGTGGGGGGAAAATGTACCATTTAAAGTACAGTGTTTATGTACCATTCTATTTGTCTTTCCAATGTCAAGTATTTTATAAGGTTACTTAGGTCAGCTCATTTTTGCCCCATCACTCCCTTAAGTGAGTTTATGTCATAGACATTTGTAATACAGTTAGATTCACTTGTTACTATCTACTTTCCATCCTGAGTCTGTCAACATCCTAGTTGATTTTTTAAAACATTTAATTAAAGTGGTATGCAATTCTATGTCCCCACTTCTGTTTTCCATAGGTTTAATTTGCTTCTCTGTTGCTAGTTTCTCAAGTTGGAAGATTAGTTATTCATTTAAATCTTATTTATTTTCTAATATGAGCATTTAATGCTGTAAACTTCCCTCAAAGCACTATGTTAGCTGCATCCCACAGACTTTGACAATGTCTTTTCTTTTTCCTTTAGTTAACAATATTTTCATTTTCCTTGAGTCTGCTTTATCTGAAATTTATATAGTTATTCCAGCTTTTCGTCTGGTTAGTGTTTGCATGCTATACCTTTACCCTATCTGTGTCTTTATATTTAAAGTGGGTTGCTTTGAGATAGCTTGTACTTGAGTCTTACCTTTTTATCCAGTCTAACAATCTTTTATTTAATGGGTATATTTAATCATTCAAATATAAAGTGATCATTGATGTGGTTGGATTAAAATCTACTATTTTGCTAGCCTTTTACTATTTTGTTTTATAGTTCTTTGTTCCTTTTCTCCTTGTTTTCTGTGTTCTAGGGTTTATGTGAACATTTTTTTATAATTCCATTTTATTTCCTCTATTTACTATTTAGACATCTTTTAAAAATTTTAATGGTTTCAGTATGATTTGCAATGTGAATTCTAATTTATGTAAGTCTGTCTTTAATAATTTTATACTGCCTCATGTTATTTCTACATCCTCATAGTTTTTTCCCAATTCCTCCTTCCTATTCTTTGTGTCATATTTTGTTACTCATTTTATTTTTACATATAGTATAAACACATAACACATTGTCAACAGTAAAGATTTTAACAGTTATTTACCTTTTGTAGAAATTAAAAATAAGAACTAGGAAAACATATATTTTACCTTCACTTATTTCTGCATTCTACATTTACTTGTGTAGATTTAACTTTCTGTCCTATATCATATTCCTTCTGCCTGAACAACTTATTTAAACATTTCCTTTGGAAAAGTTCTGATGAAAATGCATTCTCTGTGTTTTGGTTTATTTTCTGAGAAAATTTTTAGTTGTCATTAATTTTTTTAAGGATATTTTCACCGAGCATAGAATTCTAGGTTGAGAGTTCTTTTGACTTAAGTACTTCAAATGTAAAACTCCACTGTCTTCTTTGTGTGTGTGTGTGTGTGTGTGTGTGTGTGTGTGTGTGTGCATGTGTGTATTTTCTAATGAGAAGTTTGATATAATTCTTATCCTAGTTACTTTAGAGATAATGTTTCTCTCTCTCACTGCCTTTATGATTTTTTTTATTTTGGTTTTCAGCAATTTAAATACAGCATGCCTAGGTGTGTTTTTATTGCAAATTTTTTATTCTCTTTGTTGTTCTCTGAGCTTCTTAGATCTGTGATTTGATGTCATTACGAATTTGGGAAAATTCTTGGCCATTATATCTTCATATTTTTCCTTTATCCCATTTACTGTCTTGCTTCATCCTTCTGGGATTTTAATTACACATATTTTAGATCATTTGAAAGTATCCCATAGATGTTAGATTCTCAGCTCTGTATTTTTTCCTCCACCTTTTGTTTTTAATTTGTATTTCTGTTTGGCTAATTTCTATTGACATATCTTTAAGTTCACCAACTTTTTTCCTTGCCTATATCAAATTTAGTTTTAAAGTCGTCAAAGAAATTATTTCTTTCACTGTGTATTTGATTATTAGCATTTTTATTGATTATTTCTTATAGTTTTTACCTCTTTGCTGAGAGTATCTTTTCAATGTTGCATGTTGTTTACTTTTTCCTTTAGGGTCTTTAAAATATTAATCATAGATGTTTTATACTTCTTGTCAAATATCTAGTCATATCTGAGTCTGATTCTGATGATTTTATTGCCTCTTTTGTTCTCCCTAGCCTTTTTTTATGCTTCATAATTTCTTGTTGAAAGGCAAACATATTATATAGGACCATTGATACTGAGGTACTTTTTTTTTATGCTTTTAGAGATGGGCATGACCTTCCTTTTGTTAGGCCTTTAGTGTAGCTGTTTGTGTTAAATCAGTTAGGGTTTGGGCTGGGTTTGGAGTTTGTTATTGCTATGTTTACCCTCATTGCACCAATTTTTCTGTATAATTCCTGTACTCATTTCTGCCTTAGGCTTTGAGTCTCCCTTTGTCCCACTTCCAGAGGACACTTTGTCTCTGGCTGCTCCCACAGCTGTATTCCAGTTATTTTCCCTACGCACTTAGCATGATGATGGTGGGTGAGGAAAGGAGATAGTCTCACGTTTTGATTAAATTTCAATATTAGAAAGGCCCAGATGTCATGCTATGTACTCCCAGCAAATATTCATACACATTCCCCAAGAAGAAAGCTTCTCTCTACCTTCGTCCTACCTCAGTTGCAGTGGGTTTCTCCCAGTGTCTTCAGGTTATGGTTTTGATGTCTTTCCATTGCATACTGAAGCTTTGTTTTTCCTTAAGGGAGATGCCTTTGGGAAGAATCTCACAATGGCTTCCATTCATTCCCCTAGCCAGCTCCATGAGACAAGATTACTTAGGATTCATTTTTTACTTTCTTTGCGGCTTCCTGGAGTGAAAACCTGCAAGAAGGTGCAAACCCTCTATGTGTATGGCCCTGTAGGATTTTATACTTTCACACTTTCCCATATGAAGCTTTCAGCATTTGTTAGACATTTTTTCTTTTTCTTTCTTTCTTTCTTTCTTTCTTTCTTTCTTTCTTTCTTTCTTTCTTTCTTTCCTTTTCTTTCTTTCTTCTTCTTCTTCTTCTTCTTCTTCTTCTTCTTCTTCTTCTTTTTAAGATTTTGTTGTTAAGTAATCTCTACATCCAATGTGGGGCTTGAACTCACATTGTGTTCCACTGACTGAGCCAGTCAACCAGTTAGAAATTTTCTAGATTAATCTTCTTAATGGGTTATTTGGTGTTTGAGAGTGTCTTTCAAAGGTAATCAAAAACTCTGTTCCTATTTCCTCCTGCAAGTACTTGTCTTCTTCTAGGTTTGATGTTAGTTGTTTGTCCTGCTAACTCAGTGCTCTGATAGGTTCAGGAAAAGTCCTTTATACAGTTTGTTCATCTTTTTTCTTACTGTAAAGTGAGGGGAGCCCTGGGCGGTTCACTGGGTTAAGCATCTGACTCTTGACATTGACTCAGGTCATGATCTCACAATCGGGAGGTATCAAGCCCCTTGTCGGGCTCCATGTGAAGCATGGAGCCTGCTTGAGATTCTCTTTCACTCTCTCTCTGCCCCTCCCCCATTGCGCTCCTGAACTCTCTCACATGCTCAAAATAAAGATACAAACATTAACAAAATAAAGGTGAAAACAACTCTTTTTAGCTTTCTGCTTTCCTGATTTGAGACCGGAAGACTTATTGTTTTTAAAGCTCTATTCACATGTGATTTTGAATGATCAAAACAATCCAAGTCAAGCCGTTTATTTGATGGATTAGACTGTTTCTTTGACTGATTTGATAGTTCATGTCCAATTAGTCAAACAATATTGTGCATGTAGTTAAGACTGGAATGTAGGACAAAGATATAGTACATGTATAAAACCTTTTGCTCCTAGAGGCAATGAGTTTGGTGCTGTGCTCTTTTTACCTGTCTGCTTCTTTTAACTTTACTTCCATGTTTTAAAGGGAGTGAGATCAAACTCTTTTTCCTTCTCCTTCAGTTTCTTCTTCATTTTATTATACACAATGCCAAGAATAGAAAATATAGAGAAAAATGTCATGAGGGTTTGAGCAGAATCAGGCTGGCCTACTGCAGATTCCAAGAAAAAGTGGCCTGATGCAGGCTGGTGAAATGGACAAGGACCGTGTGGTATCCCAGTCTTAATCTTTTCTGCATTAGATTTTGCTAAGGAAATATGATATCTAATGTTGATATATTTATTAGGTATGTGGACACAGGATTAAAAGCATTAAACATCTTTCTTTATATACTCCTTTCTTTTCGTTTCATTTCATTTCCTTTCCTTTCCTGCCTCCTTCCCTCCGTCTCTTTCTTTCTTTCTTTCTTTCTTCTCCCTTCCTTCCTCTCTCTCTCCCTCTTTCTTTCTTTCTTTCTTTCCTTCTCTTTCCCTTCTCTTAACTAGTTACGTAGACAGCCACTAGGGCCTTGGGCTATTATTATAGAATTTGGGCCTCAATGCATCGTAGAGACAGTTCTATTAGTTCACTGGTGGTTCCATTAAACGTGCTGGTGGTGACTGTCCTCAATTGTGCTGCTGAATCTGGATGCTCTTCTTATTATTTATGGTAGGATACCTCTTATTGATTTATTTGGTCATGGAAAGTATACTTGTTCCTTCTATTTGCATCCCCAGTTGACCATCCTCCAGGGACTATTTTGCACTATTTGCCATAAGTTTTGCAGAGTACCACGTTGAACTTGAATGTCTTTCTTGATAGATCATCTTCTGTGGCAGAGACTGCTGGCTGCTTGCTAAAATCTATGCTTTTTCTTCTTTCCAATAACCCAACTATGGTACATCTTCCATCCTTCTTTGCAGTTAGGTGAAGCCATTTGATTGGGTTCAAGTGAGTAAAAAGTGAAAGTGTTCTGTGCCATTTCTGTGCCAAGGCTTTTAAGAAGCAGGTATATATCCTCCATGACCTCCAGCCCTTTCTGCTTTTGGATGCCAGTGACAGACAGGACTTAGAGGACTGTGGAGCCACAAAGTAGAGGGAGCCTTGGCCCTGAATCATCACACGGCAAGAAGACACCTGCTTTAAACTCATGTGATTAAGAAATAAACACTTATTTTATATGAGTCATTTGCCTTTTATTTATTTGTTTTTTTCCCTTCTATTTTAGGCTACCCTAACATATATCCTTAAGTTTCTTGATACCTGGTTGGTCATACTCTTGTCCAAGTCAAAATCCTTAGAAATGCCACTCTGAGATTACTCTTCACCATTCCAAGCACTGGGAAAAAAGACAGACTAAACTAGTTCAATTTTTAGTTGGTGATATGGATTATGGAGGTTTGGATTTCTCTGTCTCTGGCACTAAGACATCAACGAATTGCTTCCACTTTTATGAATGATGTGTCCATAGTCATGTTTAAATTGTGTTTTTGCTGTCATCCATTGCCATATTTCCCTTCAGCACCATCCCAGATGAGTTCAAAGTTTTCTATGGCAAAAAAAAAATGTGGAGTATTTAAACACTTTCCATATTTTTCTTAGATAGTTTCACCTAGCCTGAAGGAGCACAGCAAAATTTAAAAAATCAGAAGTGGTCTCATTTCCTTACCGAGTTCCATGAGATTGATGAAAACAACCTGACCGCTGATACTGCAGTTTTATACTTCAGAGACTTCTGTGGCAATCCTTCCCATGCCCCGATCCCTGCCCTGGGCCCCAGCAAATCCACAGACTACTTGTCTTTGCTCCACAAAAGCAACCAAATAAGTTTTGTAAATATTGAATATTACCCCCCCCCCCTTTGGAATATCATCAGGTGTTTAGCGTATTCTAGACTCTAAGAGAGACATCCTGCAGCTAAAATCTGCTTAGCTTTATTTAGTCCATTCCCATATTCATGTGAACAAAACTTAAGCATGTTACAACTATTAAAGTTATTGAATTCTAGCACCTCTCTTAATAATATTGCTGTTACTATATGTTTTCATTTTTTGGTTTGCATTTGCTTTATAACACTTTTCAATTTTTCTTTTTCAGTTTAAATATATTACATGAGTAATATAACTATATAGAACTTGATTTTCTTTTGTAGACCTAATTTGACAGTGTTTATCTTTAATGGGAGATTTAGTCTAGTTAGTGTGATGACCAATTTATTGATTTAATGCCTCTCATCTTACTTTATGTATTTATTCAATCTGTTTTTCCTCTCTCTTTCCCTTTCCTTGTTTTCATTGCTTTGATTAAGTTCCTATTTATTCTATTATTTTCCCAATGGTTCATTTGAAAATTCTTCTCTGATTTTCCATTTAATTCATGACTACATCCTCTTCCCAGCTTTCATATTTTTCTGCTATTATTTAGAAAGAAGATATCATTTTATTAAGCAGGATAATTTATTTCCTTTGGTTTCTTACTTCTCCATAAAAATGAAATTGTTGGGATAATTTTACATCTCCCACTCCTCCCTTATCCCACCCCACTCAAGTTTTAGAACATTATTTCTTCCTCTTTTTATCCCTACCCAGGTCTAAGTTTCCATTAGATGGTTAGTAATTTTTATTCTGGACTATAATGAGAATTTTCTTTACTATACGTTTCTTTAGTTTCAAAAGGCATTTAAAAACTCATGTAACATATTCCTGCTATCCTGCAGCATCTATCTATCCATATATCCCTATTAATCTATCTGTTTATCTATCCATCTTTTCAAATTCATTGTTCAACTTAGTTCCTTCTCTTCATCTTTCCTCATTATGAAGTCTGATTTTTGGCTCATTTGTTTTTTGGTTATAGTGTGTATGTATGTATGTATATATGTATTATTGATATGGATTGAGTAATTACCCTCTGATTTATTGTATGTCTAAAATTATCTTCCATATTGATATGTGACTAGTTTTTCTCCATCAGTAATCTCTAGTTGACATTCCACCATTTTGTAGCCTCAGATGTTGCAACTGAATAGTCTGATGACTATTTGATTAATTTTTATATATTGATAACTTCTTTTCTGTCTTGATGTGTGATTTCTGCATTTATACTTAGATTTCAGTATGTTTTCCCAGAATGTGCCATATTCCATTTTAAAAATGGTAAGATACCTTGCATTAAACAAAACAATAAACGTGTAAGATCTATATAAAGAAAACAACATGCTACTAATATAAACATAAAAATGCTATATATGGAAAGTAAGTTTTCAGTATTACATAGACACACAATCTGTTATAGGTATCAATTACTTTTAAAATAATTTAGACATTTTACGGCATCCAAAAATTTTCTTGGCAACTAGAGAAACTGATTTAAAAGATGTTTTGGAATAATAAATATGCACGAATAGGTTAATTCATAAATAGTAAAGTCATGAGGAGATTTATATCCTATTAGATGTCAGAACATATTATGATGCTGCAGTAATTAAAACTATTAGCATTTAAATGAGTATGCACATAGATCAATGGAACAGAACAAATATTTAGAAGTGGCTCAAAATATAGTGGATATATAATAAGTGTGACATTGTATATCAATGAGAAAAAGGTACTTATTACATGAGAAGTGTTGGGACCATGAGACAAACATAAAAAAAAAATTGTTCACTTCTTACTTTTCTCAACAAAATACATTTCATATAGGTCAAAGATTTGAATGAAAAGTTGAACTCATTATGTTATTAGAAGAAAATAGATTAAAAACAAAATCTCAGGGAAGAAATAAAGCCTTTTTAAACCTGACACCAAATTTAGAAACTTAAATAAGTTTGTAAGTTTGCATGGGAAAACACAATTGAAAGACAGATAGTAAATTGTGAAAATATAATTTGTAAACATATAGAGCAAAGGCTAATGTTCTTAATATGTACAGACTTATAAAATTAGTAGTAAAATTACCAACAACTGAATGAAACACTGGGAAAGGAACATGAACAGTTTACTGAAAAGATAATCCAAACAGCTCTTAAAAAAGATTTTTAAAAGCTTAACTTCATTCATAATAACAGAAATACTATTAACCTATAATGGGAAACCACGTATAAAGTTTTATACAGCCTAATGCTGGTTAGACTGTGGGAAAATACACACTTTCATACATTGTTTTAGCGTGAGTCTAAATTGGTATAATTTCTGCTGTGGGCATTTGACAATTGTTTTAAATATAAAATACACATATCTCTTGGCCCTGAAATTCCACTTCCAGAAATGTATTCTACAGATATACTAACACAAATGAAACTATATGTCCAACATTTATTGTAATGCTTATTATAATAACAAAGTATTGGAGTCAACCTGAATATCCATTAATAGAGAAGTGGCTAAATAAGTTATAGTATATTCCAACAAAAGAATATTATGTAGCCATCAAGTAGCACATTTTGATATGAAGTGATCTTCACGATACATTAGTACATGAAAAAAAAAAGATCCAGAGTAGAGTGTATAGCATTATCCATGGATGCATGTATCATATATTTGCCTGATGTAGAGCATAAAATCTATTTTGGACACTAGATAAGAGTCTGTTAAAGTTTTCGCCTCCAGAGAGAGGAGCTAGGCGGCTGAGGAGGAGAGTGGCAAGGGTGGATTAATTTGCTAGGGCCACCATAACAAAGTACCACAGGCTGGGTGGCTTGAACAACATACATCATTTTCTCACAGTTCTGGAGGCTTAAAGTCCAACATCAAAGTGATGGCAGGTTTGATTTCTTCTGAGACCTCTCTCATTGGCTTATAGATGGCCACTTTCTTGTCACACTGTCTTCCTTTTGTGAGTATACATCCCTTACATGTCCAAATGTCCTCTTCTTAGAAGGCCACTAGTCAGATTACATTCAGGCCTATCTGAATGGTCTGATTTTAACTTAACACCTCTTTAAAGACCCTGTCTCTCACTCAGAGGTACTGCAGGTTAGAACTCAACATATGAATTTTTAAAAAATGTTCATTCATTTGTGTGAGAGAGAGAGAGAGTAGGGGAGGGGCAGGGAGAGAGGGACACAAAGAATCCAAAGCAGACTCCAGGCTCTGAGATGTCAGCACAAAGCCTGACATGAGGCTTGAACCCATCAACCACAAGATCACAACCTGAGCTGAAGTCGGAGGCCCAACCAAGTGAGCCACCCAGGCGCCCCTCAACATATGAATTTTGTGGAGGGGACCATAACTCAGCCCATAACAAAGGGTGACTTACTTTTCACCACAGTCCCATTTATACTTTTTGAATATTGTGTCAGATGATGTTATACCTTGTGAAAAATAAATAACTTCATAACAATTGCCATGGGCCAAATGTTTGTGTCCTCCACAGTTCATATGTTGAAACCCTAATCTCCCATATGATGGTGTACAGAGATGGGACCTGTAGGAGGTAATTAGGTGATGAGAATGGGGCCCACACAACGGGGGCCCCTTTATAGTGCCCTGCTATAAAGAAACATGAGAGAGCTAGCTAGCTTCCCTGTAAGGACATAACAAGAAGACAATTATCCACCAGTCAGGAAGCAGGCTCTTACGAGACACATTGGATCTGCTGGTGCCTTGATCATAGACTTCCCAGCCTCCAGAACTGTGAGAAATAAATATTTGTTGTTTAAGCCATCCAGCCTATGGTATTTTTGTTATAGGAGCCTGAATGGATGAACATACTGAGATAATGACCCTATAGTAAAAGATATAAAACTGAAAATTTGACTTCCTATTGGCCCAGTGGAAGAGGGTTGAATACAATTTGGTTAATATTTTAACTTGAATATTAAAATATGAAAATAAAGTTGAATATAGGTGAGTGTAGCCTTAGAAAAAATACACTTGAATTCATGAAAAAGATTGTTTACTTTATAAAGTATTTACCTTATGATTCCTTTAGATAGAAAGGTTTCAGTGTGATTCATTTTGCAGACGTTTTCAGAAGTACTTCATTGCGTAAAGAGAATTACACCTGAACATTTTTATTAATTTAACAGTTTAATACTGCCAAAGTAATATAACAAGATTTTCATGTAGAACAATTTTCACTCTTTGACATTCTATTCTCCTTTGAGTTACGTAGGTTATGTATCTATTTAACAGTGAATTCACACTTATATTCGAATAGAATTTAAAATGGAATGAACAGAAATACTCTTAATGCAGTAGCCATAAAAAGGCAGTTGTATGTATTACTGACAGATATTGCATAGTTACCACGATAATCTAACGACTATATGCTTCCTCTGAGGTTTTAAAGAACAGCATGAACAGTCATCTTTCTGGTTTAAGTAGAGTCATGTCTACAGGCAAGGGGATATTTGGGTGGGTTCATAAGATCCCATTCTGCCATGTGATTACTGTGGCAACAGTTGTAAAAAGAGCACAAAAGCTACACCTTCTCTCAAACTTGATTTTTAATTTGGAATTTTCACAAATATGATACCAAATATGTTTCATCTATTAAAATGATTTGTTTTATAAGGTAAATATAGGAATACACTAAATGTTAATGGAAAAAACATGCCCATCAGATCAATTAATTGCTGAGTTTTCATGATAGTTCTTTAAAATCTACACTATACACTACTATCCCCAAGAAATTACAGACATGTTTATCTTTTTTACAGCTGTATTACATCAAGCTATGAACTAACTAGCATTTTTTCACCGAGAATGCAGTTTATGGAAAAACTAGTTTGCAAATGGACTTCTCAGTTGTGTGATGTTTAAGGTAGCTACCTGCAGAAACATTCAGTTGTAACTAAATCAAAGAGCCATTTCTCCTAGGGATGGGATAACTCATCCTCAAGGAAACAATAGTTTTTGAGTGATGACAGTCTCATAGAGATTTTTTACAAACGCATAAATACATGGCCCATTTCTCCCCCAACTCCATGACTCCCAACTCACACTTGACAAGTACATTTGTTTATACCATAGTAGAAAGCTGGATTAAGTGTTTTGACAGTAGACATAAATTTGCACTTAACTCTGCAAGCTAGAAAAGGCTGCAGGAATTCTAGACTTAAGAAGAAAATACTAAGTCCAAGTAAGATTACAAATTATTGATATTTTTAGTATATGTTTACTCTAATTTGGACTGTCTAGTGATAGATGTCTTCTTTTTAGGAGAATTAGAGTTCCTTTCTCAAAGAACTGAAATCATACTAAATGTCTAGAGCCGAGCTAGAAAGACAAAGTTAAGTTACATTAAGTGACATCACCATCAGCACATTATGATAGTGTAGGCATTTTACTATGTCACTGCCACACTTTAACTTTGCGTTAACCATGTTGATTTTGGGACACTGTCTACCATGTTAGAATAGATCTCATTTCTGATGTTCTGCAAATGAAAATAATTCAAAATGATGTGCCTGATCATTGGTGCAACATACATGAGACCCAAACTAACATGGTCAAGTACAACAAATATTCTTGTTACTGTACTGGGACTTCTGATGTGGCCCCTCAGTTACAAAAAATAAAGGCACAAAATTTTGACACAGTATGCGCCATAAAGTAGGTGGTGACCCTTGTTCCTATGAAAGTAATATTTTTCCATCTGCTGGCTAACAGCTTATGAACACAAACGACAGGTTTCCCAAATGCCTGTTTAAAAGTTTTAGTACAGGGTTTGTCATGTCGTTTTACTTCACCTATAGAGATTGCTATCTGAAGCTGCCTGTTGTAGCAAAAAGGGGCAAAGCTGGAATTATGCACCCTATCAGCTTGTGTGTGTGTGTGTGTGTGTGTGTGTGTGTGT
>NW_024412415.1:2954827-2962825 GCF_014898765.1 Herpailurus yagouaroundi
GTGTGTGTGTGTGTGTGTGTGAGAGAGAGAGAGAGAGAGAGAGAGAGAGAGAGAGAGAGAGAGAGAGAGAGAGAGAGATTTTTCTTCTTTTTAGTGTCCCTTTATTTTTCCTTCGGATCGGTTTCTTGATTCCCTAGAAGCCACGACAGTGTCCTTCTCTTACCTTCCTGCTTTCTGGTCCAGCTTAGGTATCTAGTTTCTAGCCATGTACATGTCCTCTGCTGGCTATTAGTCTCTTATCAAGGTTTGTGAGACATTCTCTTATCTTCACCCTTGTAAGATGCATGTTTGACCTCATGGTTACTAAAAACTAAAAACTGAGACTCATAGAAGTTTATATGACATTTCTTTTTTTTTTTAATTTTTTTTTTCAACGTTTATTTATTTTTGGGGCAGAGAGAGACAGAGGATGAACGGGGGAGGGGCAGAGAGAGAGGGAGACACAGAATCGGAAACAGGCTCCAGGCTCTGAGCCATCAGCCCAGAGCCTGACGCGGGGCTCGAACTCCCGGACCGCGAGATCGTGACCTGGCTGAAGTCGGACGCTTAACCGACTGCGCCACCCAGGCGCCCCTGACATTTCTGAAATCATGGTTATTAAACTCCAATCTGGGTCTGAATGTGTACTCACAAAGCCTTGCTATTACGTTAGGCCCGGTTCTGAGGATGGAGGATGAAAGCAAAAACAAAACACACAATGGTAATAACAAATCTTATTGAAAAGTACCTAGGATTTGAACAACTTTAGCAGAATTAGGAAAATTTACTTTTTCAGACTCTCCCAACAGTACACCTGTCCAAAGGATTATTTGATATTGCACTCAATCCACTGTCTGAAAAAGCACATTTGTAAGTTTTCCTTCAAATTTATAGTTTTAAATAAACTTTTAAGATAACAGGCCATTCTTCAAACAATTCTTTCTTGCATCAAGCTTTTGGCAAGGAGCTACATCTGGTCAAAGGACGAGCAGTTTCAGCAGAGTTTCTGAACGTCCTGACTATTTTGTTACATGTAGCCTCACTCTTACCGGGTGAGGGTAATCTGGTAAAATCTTACAACAGCACTGTTCCATTAGAAACTCTCTGAGCTCAGCATGCAAAGAAACACTTTGGGGTTCAACTGTCTGATTTTGGTCCACATGAGACTTGATAAAGTTGATATTCATACTCATAACAAGATTGTGTTTTCAGAAAAAAAATGCTTTCAGGTGGGCTATCTGATACTTTTATTTTTAAGATGTTTTTATTAAAGAAGATAGTAAAGCTTAGCCTTTCCCTCTCCCGTCTGTACCATCAGTGGTATTTGAAGGAGATTTTCATGTTGTTTTTGCCAGGGGTCCCCCTTCAGACAGCACCTTTCATCACCAGGCTGGAACCCTCGTTCAGCATTTTTAGAGCAGTCAGGGGTGAGGCCTTCCCACTCCCAGAGCCCCATTAATAAATGGAGAGCAGGCCCTGGAGCCACTGGCCACAGCTCCCAGTGTAGCCTACCATCACAGCCCGGTTGTAAATCAGCCCTCGTGTTTTCCTAATTTTAGGTTTGGTCTGACTTAATCCATCTAATAGGAAAAACATCTGGTCTAGTTTTACTTTTAATCTGTTCTTTACATCAGGAACCTTATCGCCCTGGGACCAGGTAGTAACAAGAGGTCGGTTCTTGTACCTGGGCATGGCTATGCATGGTCCATGCCTAATAAGGGCCTGCTTTCCATTTGTGCTTTCCAGTCCTTTAAAGGCCTTCATTAACAATAACACATTGACATCCCAATCAGTTTGGGATTGTAAATCCCCTGGTTAGTGGAAACCCTGGGTTGTGACACAGTTTGGGGCAAGGGGAGCTGGGTATATAATCTGAGATGGGGGAGGTGGTTAAAGTAAATTTTAAGTGATAAATTTGTAAAGATCTGAGTATTTAACAGCCTTTCTGTTAAGGATAAAGATTCTAAAATATTGCATCTGAGTTGAGTTTTATTTTTATATGGTTGCATTAAGGCATACAAAATATTATTTTAAAAAATGTATGGGAATATCTTAGAGGAAGCAATAAAATAATGTCATATGGAGTCAGTTTAGTTTCTGTTTATATTAGGCATACGAGATAGCACAGCCTATTTAGCTCTTTTGAAAGAACCATAAAATGACTCCGTTTTAACATTTTTTACTACAGTTAGAAGTGGTTCTGGGTTTTAGAAATCATTTAAATGAAAAGGGACCAGGGGTCATTTGGTTTCCCAAGTAGCATTTTCCACTTTGTTTACATCAGAAATGGGATTCACTTCTGATTCTTTTTCTAGTTTCAGCTCTCCTTCTTCCTGACACTCTCCCTTCCAGAGTTCTTTCTCTCCCTCTTTTGTCTTTGAGTGAACTTTTGGTATACAGTCAAGATGGGTTTTCTGATGGAGCTGAGATCAATTGTTGCAAAGATGCCTAGTTCTCCACTTGGCTTTCTGCCCCTCTGAATTGGTTTTAGAAAATCACGGACAACATGAGGTAACAGCAGACTCTCTAGGAATTAACTTCAAATAGCCCCGGGCCTAAAAGCTCTTCCCAAATCTACAGTATGTTAGGGGACTTTCACTCCCCAAAGTAATGTAGCTGTTTATGCACTCCTGCCTCTGAGTTCCTTTTAACTGGGGCCTGAGGAGAAGTGCATAAGCAACATTACTTCAGCAAGCAGGAATTAATTATTGAAATCAATTATTGCGTCTTTCCGATGGCTGCAGTCAAGTCCTCAGTGAGTTGACATAAAAAATACTTGTCTCAATGGCTGTCTCTGTGAAAAGAGATTGAAATAAATCAAAAAGAAAAGGGAATGACTTTCGACTTGGTTCCGTTCCCTCTCTTAGGATTTCTCAAAAACTTTACTAGTTGGGAGTTCAAAACAGAAAAGATTTTAACTCTTTTTTTTCCCCCCATGAATGGAGAATTCTGTTCTCTACAGAGTAAAAAGGATTCCTCTCTGGATGTGGAGAGTTGGTTTGCATTTATGACATGGGTAACTATTGAAACTGATTTGAAAGTGGCACCAGCCTAGCCAGTGTTGGATGTTGTCTGAGGGCTAAGCCAATATCTCTTGAACTTGTTTCCCATGTTATTTGCCTCCTAAACTTTGCCAGGCATCTATAGTCCTATTTCCATTTGTTTATTCTGGAAACATTGAGGATTTACTTGGCAGGTACACTCTGATGTGCAAGATAGTTAACCATCAACAGACTCTTAACATATAGGAGTAATATGTGTGAACATTTAAATGGAGTATTTCACAGGGCTCCCTGGAAACAGAGAGCCACTTATAAGTAAGAAAAGTTAAATATGAGCACACTTCCATAAATTTCAAATTGGGCTGTCAACTGTTTCTTTTTTTTTTTTAATCATGAAACTAACTTGTCATCTATAGGAAAGTGATTGACTACCAATAGCTTTTCTAATTGGAGATAGCATGATCCTTAGAAAATAAATGAATATAGAGACTAAGAGTGGAATATACCCATATTCCTTAGTGCAAATTTACCACTAAATAGCAGGCAAAACTTGGGTCTCCAAAACTGAGGCCTACTGACATCTGAAACTACAAGAAAAAGAGAATGCTTTTGAAGCAAACATTAAGAGAATGAGAGTGCTTTCACCTTAGAATAGAAAGGATTCCCCCGGCCAGGAGGAGGAGGAGAGATACAGAATAGTAATGAAAATAGAGAGGTCAGTAAACTCCTGTGAAAGGAGTCCAACAGACTGAATAATTGGTATGACCTCAAGGTGGGGATGGCTGAAATATGCACCTAAGTGGCCTCACAGATATGCTCAGGTAAGGCCCCATAGGGAGACCCACTGGTCCAGTGAGCCTGATGAATGGGAATCAGGGACAGGGCAATCACAAACTGTGTGACTGCCAGCCATCACTCCCTTCCCTACATCCCTACTCACATGTCTTTTCAATCTCCGGCCCCATGTAAATCTTGTGGGACTTAACCAACCTTGTAAAAGAGGAATGGGTGCCCCCCAACCTGCCAAATAGTGAGATTAAATTTTCTGCCAACTCGTCAGAATCAAGGGATAGAACTTGAAAGAGAAAGGAGGTTAGCTTACAGAAAAAGGAGATAACATATATTTCTGGTACCCTAAATTTCTGAACTATGATTTCCACATGTTTTAAATTCTATCCTTCATTCATATCCATTCAAACTGTCCCCAAATCTCTACAGCTCTAGACTGCCTTGTGACTTGTCTTCTTTCTGCTGTCCTTCTTTTGGAGCTCAGTATTAGCAGAGACTGTGGCACCTGAGAATTATTGCTATCTAATCTGGATTCTTAATAGAAATTCCAGGAAGCTCAGTTCTGGGCAGCATATGTGAATTGAAGGGAAATAAATATTCTCCTTTTGGGGTCAAGAAGAGTCATGAGTAATTTAATGTTGGCATCTTCCCTTGTCTCTAGTACTCTTTGGAGCCAGTGACAATGATTAGGAATGGGTCTCCGTCTCTTGCCTTAGAACCTATATGAGAATATGTGATTTCCAAGTCTTTTTTGTCTAGCTGTACAGTTACCCTAGCTCTAGTTAAATGGACAGCTCTTTTCCTGCTTTCTCTCATAGACCTCAATTACTGATTCATAGAGACAAACGAGTAGATTTAACGAATATTTAATAATTCCCACTGTATATATAGTACTGCTCAAAGCCTTGTCCTAGAGCTGATGGATAAAATAACATAAAATATTGAATAGGGTGGCAGAGAGGCTGGGTAAGGAGGGAAGATAAGTGATCTGTATGTGCTGAGTTCAGAAGGAACCCTCGGCAAAGCTACCAGCAGAACATTAGGGGATGTCAAAAGACTAGGTATTGAAGTAGGAACCCATACTAAGTTAAAATTTCCAAAGCTGAAAATTGGAATTCTGTGTATGAAATTATTCAGCCACTTGCCACGGTTTCACTTTATTACACCAACCTTTCCCCCAGAAGTGCCTATTAAAAACAGAACAAAACAAAATAAAACTGTTGCTAAGATTTTCATTATTAAGGAAAGGCTTCAGAAGTATTTTTTTTTTCTTGTATTTGGGAATCCAGCACTTAGTTGGTATCTTGTTTGGGTTCTCTAGAAGCAGAGCCTGAGACAGGAATTTGGGTGCATATTGTTGATTGAGAGTATGCTCTTCTGAGAAAGGAAGAGAGGAAGGAGAATATGATGGGGAAAGGATCTGAGCAAGGATGTGGTTCTAAGCTTGATCCCACAGGGAGTTCTTAAGTATGTATGGATGTATGCTAGATTTGGTCTCTGTGAGTATGTGAGTGTGTGTGTGTGTGTGTGTGTGTGTGTGTGTGTAATTTCCCAGGGGGAGTGGTTCTCTTTAAGTCAAAGCCTATTTTACAATACTCATAGCAACTCACTCCAACCCCATGAAGGGGATTTGGGCAGGCTCTGAACAGCACTCACTGTATTTGGGATTCTCCATTTTAGTATCTTTAATATTTTTTTAAAAATGTTCTAAATTTAAAATGTTTAATTTAACATTAAACAAATATTATTTTATCATATTTAATCATTTTAACACCTTTCCTATTTAATATAGGAGAGATGCATTTCATATTCTGATGCTTTGTTAGAGTTAAGTCATTTAGCTCTTCGATGGATTCTGGTGATAAGTGATTGAATGTTATACTGTTCTGAAGCAATATAAATATTAGTTATCCTTATGTCTACATTTTAGGGATTCCTTCCACATTCAATTCACACAGAAAATATTAATAGCATATGTGTTTTCAGTGAAAGAATTTGTTTCTGTTTTACCTAAACTTTTCCACAGAATGAAGTAATAATCTTAGCAAACAAAATAATAGGGAGAATAATGGGGAGAAAAAGGAGGACTGGTATTTAGAAAATAAAAGAGCACTAGCAGTATTATAAGGATGTTATTTGGAACTGCCTTTTTCCATTGGAGATTGTGACTAAGATTTATAAATGGCTTGGAAGCTTCAAATTCCTTACAAAGGTTATCACTGAGCATTAGCCAATAGGTTCAGAGAATATGAATCTTGGTGAAATCAATAGTTATTTTTTTTATTTCTTATAAGACCACACCAGAAAGGGATTTCAGTCTGTTAACATTAAGAAGGGAAAGGAAAAAAGTCTTGATTACAAGAGTTCATAAATCACCATGAACTTCTGACTTGGTTCCTCTCTACTCTTACCTTCATGGGCCATTTGGTTCATGCAAGAAAGCACAAAGCGCTTCAAGTTGAAATGTATTATTTTCCCTTCCAGGAGTGACCAAGTATAAGGCTTTGTATATCAGATACTATTTCTAAGGATGTGAACTATTAGCAGATTTGAAGAAAGATTCCTTCCACATAGTGAGGGTTAATGCTTCCTCACTGGCTGGCTAGGAACCATTTGAAGAGTTTGAAACTTGTTATTTTCACATTGGTACTGTACATATGTCTCCAGAGTGTGGGAGCTTCATAAATAACACATTTTGATCTGAGCAGATGTACTGCATCTCTGGAGGTTAGGAAGTTCATTATTACAGACAGCCCACCTAACATCCATTCGGTTAGACTCCATTAGGTATATTAAAATACAATGTGAAATGTCTGAATGAAAAGTTTATTTGGTGATCAGCAGGGTATTCACATCTCTTCCGGACTAGGAAAAGTTTAGTCTCAATAGCAGCGGCCACATTCAAGTGATATATATTTGTAATATTGACTACTGTGCGGGTACTACTGACAGCTTTTACTGTTCCTAAAATAAATGTCTCCTAGCAGCACTTAATAGACATGATCTTAGCCACTTTTATATTCCAGGGAGGGACTAATGTTATTGTCCTTATAGGGTAGAAAGGAAATATGGAAACAGACGAGGGGATACATGATATTCTTATATGCTTTTGATTCATGTTTCACATACGTGGTCACTCTGCTCTAGCAGAAATGATTCTGTTCTTCCAGGAAAAAAAAAAATCTACTTTAGGATTAGCCAGACAGCAAATGGCATCCCTTAAAGCAAAGGGCTTAAGGAGGAAATTATGAAATATATTAAATTTCTCTCAAATGAAATATGACTCCTAGGATGGCGATCAATTTTTAGTTGAGAGGTAGTGAATGGAGGTTAAATCATGAATTCACACTTTCCCTTGTGATCATCAAATCAGCACTCTTAAATTATCTACTTTAAAGGCTCAAAGTCACTTGTTGTTTTATGCTTCTCCCATGTCCCTGGTGCTAGCATATTAATGGTCTTTGCCATTTGTAGAGTAGCAAGCTGCCAGATCAATAAGCGTGCTTAGCTGCTTGCCATTAAAATTGATCTGTACTATCCTTCCGATTGACGTCATATCCAGCTGTAAATATCATCAAGTAAGCTGTCAACTCATTTTCACTATGAATGTTTTTCATTTCAAAAGATGGACTTCAGTTGGACAGCATGTTAGGATTTTTCTTCATTATTTCTGACACTTCCCCAACAGCATCAAGTGCATCTTTAAAGGAAAACCAGGATTGGCCAAGAACTTTTAAAAGGGAGGGAAAAATAACAACAGCAGCAGCAACAAAAACAACCGAGCAAAAAAGTCAACAACTAAAGGGAAATATATTTGCAAGCTAGAATGCTAGAAATTTCTAAGAGAATTGGGAGTAGCAATGCCTGGATACTCACATGAGAACCAGGCCCAGGAGGCCTTTATGAACACCTGGGTTTACATAAAGCAAATTATAGTGTTATATTTTTGGAAAGATACATCTTCAACAGAGTTTATCATTGGAACTTCAAAGGTATATTTGTTCATGTGGTAACTGACAAAAAAAATTCTCCCTGAGAAAAAATCTGGTTATTGTCTGTAAACCATCTTGAGAATTAATGTCATGTGGTGGTAAGAGGACCCCCCCTGGATGTCCACATTGTGAAAATCCTGTAAAGGCCACAGTATTTCTTTTAATTTTTTTTTCAACGTTTTTTTTTTCATTTATTTTTGGGACAGAGAGAGACAGAGCATGAACGGGGGAGGGGC
>NW_024412415.1:2963225-3038038 GCF_014898765.1 Herpailurus yagouaroundi
GCCCCTCCCCCGTTCATGCTCTGTCTCTCTCTGTCCCAAAAATAAATAAACGTTTGAAAAAAAAAATTAAAAAAAAAAGATGTTAGGGGTGATAAGATACACACAGAAAACTAGAGAGCATTTTTGGGTTATCAGGTAGTCTGATATGACCACATTTGGACTGTGTTGGTTCAGCTTTTCACAGAATTATTACTCAATTGTTTTTTTACGTTAGAAATCAATTTTTAATTAAAAAATATTACAAGAAATGTTTCTATAAAATGCATAACTACATTTGTTACAAAAAATAATTATACTTACAATCTGTATCACTCCCTTTATCACTCCCTTTATCTTATATGAAGTCTGCACTAAGAAATATCTTTTAGAGTTTAACGCTAAGCAAGCTTTGTTTTTCTAATGAAAATCCAGAATCTTCTTTGTTGATAATGAGAATTGTTTAACTGATATTTTCCTTTAGCGTTGGCTGCCAGGAAGCTCAGAATTCAATTTGAAATGCACAGTAAAAATTAAATCAGTATGAAAGCATGTATATGTTCTGTATGTACACATTTTTGATTTTATATTTTTATCATTATTGTCACTTTACATAATATCCTTTGGTTTTTTTAAAGTTTATTTATTTACTCTGAGAGAGAGAGAGAAAAAGCGTGAGTCTTGGAGGGAGAGGAGAAGACAGAGAATCCCAAGCAGACTCCACGCTATCAGCACAGAGCCCAGTGCAGGGCCTGATCCCATGAACGTGAGATCATGACCTGAGCCAAAATCAAGAGCAGGACACTTAACTGACTGAGCCACCCAGACGTCCCTATATAATCCCTTTTGAAACTATCTCAGATTCTTTGTGAAATGAGACAGGGTAAAGTAAATATAAATAAATAAAATATTGTTTATCAGGGTATCAGTTTATGTTGTCTTAAAGACTTGTCAACTTCCAGTAAAAGCGAAAGCCATGAATTATTTACTTCAAGAAAGTCCATATTCTCTTTGACAGAATGGACAGTATTTACAGTACTAATAAGATCTATACTGTGGATGCCTAGTAACAGATGCAAAAATTTCTAATGTATCTGCTAATCTTCCTAACCACCTTGCAAATAGGGACAATGTGTCTCCATTTTTCTGAGGGTCAGAAAATTTGAGTGGCTTGTTTATATTAAGGCCACCTACCTGGTAAGTGATAGAGACACTGCTCAAATTCCTCACATAAAATGGAGGAATAGATTCTATACAGTATGGGGTGCAGAGTCTGGTGTACTTTACATCACAGGAATGATAAATTCCATGCCTTGTCTATGTTTGTTTTCTTAGGTGTCAGTGCTTGGCAAAGAGTAAATGCTAAAGGATTTTTGATACATAACTAAAAGAACAGATGAGTAAATAAATTAGGAGTAATATAACAAATAGCAGAAGTCATATGACATATAATATAACGAACAGTATAATTATATAATGAATATAGTATTTGAGTTCATATTAATATTTGTATTATTTGTACTACACATTATATTTCAAAAGGCATTTCATAGGTGATCCTACACAAATTATTTCACTGAATTTCACAGAAGGTCTGTGCGGCAGATGTCTGGGAAACAGTCTCAGCATGAAGGAACTAGTGAAGATAGTGAGGGTTGCAGTTGGGGTTTGAATCCTCGTCTAACTCTAGAGCTTGTGATCATATGAAACTTTGCTGATAAGCCATCTTTATTTAACTGATGGTTTACTTAATTCTAATGAGTGAGTTCCACATTGTATAAGTCTTTTCCACTCACTCACAGGTAGATGTCAACTTATTTGATTACTCCTTCCTGGAGACACTTTCTTCACTTGGCTTCCAGGACGCCACACTCTGTCAGATTTCTCCCAACCTTCCTTGTCAATCCATCAATCTTTTTTTTTTTTTTTAAAGAGAGGAATATTCATTTTGAGAAAGAGATAGAGGGAGGGTGAGGGGGAGAGAGAAGACTACAGAGGATCTGAAGTTGGCTCTGCCCGATGTGGGGGCTCAAACTCACAAACCTGAGATGGTGACCTGAGCCAAAGTCAGATGCTCAAATGACTGAGCCACCCAGGTGCTCCAAATATATCAATCATTTTTGTCTATTCCTCCTCTTTTCTTCAAAGACTAGAATGCTGGTTTGATCCAGTGCTTAGTCTTTAGTCCCTTTCAATTCTCTGTCAACCCTCATTCCCTTGGTGATACCCAATATAATGGCATTAAATACTATTTTTATGCCCAGTCTCCCCAATTTGTACATCTAGTCCAGATCCATTTCCTCCAGATTCATAAATTCAGCTGTCTACTTTATATTTCTTCCTAGATCTCCAGTAGACATTCAACATGCCCAAATCTGAATATCCTACTTTTCCTCCTAAACTTGCTCCCCATCTCAGGTGAAGGCAATGCCATACCTTGCAAGTGCTCAGGCCATAACCTTAGTGTCATCCTTGATATGCCCTCCTTTTTTTTTCATATCCCACATCCACTACATTAGCAAATCCTGTTGGTGTTACCATCTTAATAGATTCAAAATAGCATTTTCGTCTCTATAGGGGCCACTCTGATTTGATCCTTCATCATTTTTCTTCTGGATGATCATAGTCTCCTGCTAACTGGTCTCTCTGCTTCTGCCCTTGTCTCCTTACCAGCATGAGAGCAGGGATGGTGATCCTGTTGAAGTATAAGTAACACGATATCAGTTCTCTGCCCTGAAACCATATAGTGGTTTTCCCTTTTACTCGGGGAAGAAGTCAGTCTTGACAGTGGTCTGCAAGGTCTACATGTCCTGGGCCTCTGTTTCCTCTTTAACATTTTTTACTTATCTATTCCACCTTGCCATTCCCTAAACATGCCAAGCCGGTATTCCTTTTAGAATGTTTCTCTGTCTTTTCTATCTGGAACAAGAACTTTCTAAATATGACTTTCTCAATTATTACCCTGTTGACCCTATTTAAAATTATACCCTTTCTCCCAGTTCTCCATGTCTTTATCTACCTTTTCTTTTTCATCAACTTATTTCTAATATAATACATTAGTTATTTATTATGTTTATCTTGCTTTGTTTTCTTTTCTGTGTCAATCTGCTAGGATATGAATTTCTCAAGGACAGAAGTATATATTTATCAGTATATCCCACTCTCCTAAGCAGTGCATGAGTCATAGTATATGCACAATAAATAGTTGTTTAATTAGCAAACTAATTCATATGTGAGGAATTGCAGTGCCCTTTTGCAGTTACTACAGGTTCACTGTCAATTATTCTAGGACAAAGTGCAGCTGACTCTCTGTGATTATAGATAGTTAGTATAGGCAGGTCTATATCATACCCTGCCTTTAAGGTTAAGTCAGAGAAGTCTATGCTGTAACGCAGTGTGTTCGTTTGACCAAAGTGGTCCCTAAACCTGTTAAGAGCAAATATAGGCATTCCCCTTTCTCACCACTTGATACTCTACCACTCTGTTCATTGATCATATAACAAAGATCTAATAAAGTAGAGCAGTGCTGGGGTGCCTGGGTGGCTCAGTAGGGTAAGCATCTGACTCTTGGTTTCAGATCAGGTCATAATCTCTCTGTTTATGAGTTCAAGCCCCACATGGGGCTCTGTGCTGACAGTATGGAGCCTGATTGGCATTCTCTCTCTCTCTCTCTCTCTCTCTCTCTCTCTCTCTCCCTTTCTCTGTCCCTCCTCCACTCACTCTCTCTCCTTCTCTCCCTCTCTCTCAAAATAAATAAACTTTAAAAAAAGTATAGCACTGATTATTACTGCTGGTGTCTGCACATATTTTAGCAGGCGTAACATCCTATTTGTAAGCAGGTACAGCCAGGGCAAATATGATTTTTATTTGTGGCATTCATTTTTAATTCCTCATCACTAGAAGGGCATTGTCCATAAGTGAGGACTATCTGGGGGCACCCGGGTGGCTTAGTTGGTTAAGCGTCTGACTTCAGCTTAGGTCATGATCTTGCGGTTCCTGAGTTCAAGCCCTGAATACGGCTCTGTGCTGACAGCCCAGAGCCTGGAGCCTGCTTCGGGTTCTGTGTCTCCCACTCTCTCTGCCCTTCCCCTGCTTGTGCTCTGTCTCTCTCTGTCTGTCAAAAATAAATAAACGTTAAAACAAAAAAAAATTTTAAGTGAGGACTACCTAAAACAGGGTTTGTTTTCTTTTGTTTTCTTTTAAATCAGAATCATACGCATGTGACTTTAATTTTCATTTTGGGATATTTTACCCCAATTCCAGCTAATAGGTTTTAATTGACACATAATCCTTCATTGTTCATTAGGAAACCTTCTGATTTGTGTGTGTGTGTGGCAGGGTGGGTAGGGGGAGGGCACAGAAATATTAAACACACTTTAAAATAAAAACACCACCCTATAATGCAAATATTTTCATTTTAATATATTTTTATTATTAGTTTTTTTCCCATCTATATGTACAATGTGCATAGTTGAGTTTGTAAAGTTTGTTTACACTTAATATATCTTCTCCAAATATCAACCTCACTTTTCAGTCAACCATCTATGTTGATCAGTCCTGAAACACTGAGTTTCATAAACACTGGAAGCCAGTAACTAGAGGGAAACCCATAAAAAAGGGCACAACTCTCTTTTTATAATAGATTTTTCCTTCAACTTAGTGTGTTCATTTCCTTTTAAGCATCTGAGTTTCCTCTTTAACCATGAACAGAAATGAAGTGGTTAAATTTGTGATGAGTGCTATTGAGTACCCCATACTACAGACAATTTTTCTGGGTCTAAAACATGGAGTGAGAAAAATCTCAGTAGTTTTCAGAATTTCATATCTTATTTTTAAAGACTGCATTGGAACTGGATTTATTGCTTTATTATTACTTTGCTTTCTCAAAAACAACAGGTACTTTCTTTTAATGAGTTGCTTAAATTTCTCCAGCCTTGATGAACAATTTAAATTGTCTTGGGTTTTCAATCTGTTTTGAGTTTAACTCCCCTCCCCAAGTTCTGTATTCATTTTCCTAGGTTGATTTGATTCACTCTCAATTAATTAATTTACAATTAATTAATTAATCTTCCCTCGACGACTGCCTTAGTGGCATCACAACTCATATTAATGGTGGCATGCCTGTTCTAATTAAAATCAATATGTAGTTCCTAATGACATAGTCTTATCTACTAGAAATACTGAAACATTAGATGGAATACATTCTGTTTTTAGACCAAAATCCATATGACCTAATACCATTTGATAGTATAATTGCAATAAAAATGCTTATTTTGTATCTTAAAATATAATATGACTAAGATAATTTGTATGCCAGTCACTATATATCCTAGTAATTAACACATTGTCTAGAAATTAAAATGACATTGCCCTTTTCAATCAGATAATCATCCCCCCTCCCATACATGTTATTCACTTAGGATTTTAGGGGTATGCAATGCTTTCATTCAAATGGCACCTAATTTACTAGACTCTGCCTTATATAAATTCTAAATTTGTTGCAATTGTTGCTAAAGTTGTAGAGTAAGGGCTTCATCTTAAAAGAGTTTTTAGTTCCAATTGTGAATCTGACACTGATCTAAAATAGCATATTAGGAGGAGACAACATTACTTCTGTATCCACCCCTACTGGAGCAGCACTGATAAAATTTTATAGTGGGCTGGCATAGGGATTAAGTTATAGTCCCCTCTCAATTAAAGAACAGCCAGTTTATTATACTATGTATGGCAGGGACAGCAGAGAGAGCTCATTTGCTATTAGTTTAAATTTGGCATAGAATTTTATATAGTGTGGGCTTTGTCTAACTAATGATCGTGGATGTAATTTTAAAAAGATGTTTCAGATCATATGCATTAAACTGAAGGGAAGCTCTGCCTTCTTGAGATGACCAAAAAGTCTAAAATGTGTTGTTCCCAACAGCCCAACTTTCTAAAAACATGTTAGTCTACGCTTGTTTCTCTGACCTATTTTCCCTGATCAGTCTTAGAATTTTTCCTTTTTCTCTTTGACTAGTTATGTATCATGTAAAAAATCTGCATCTTTAGACACCATCACAGTCTATAGAAAGCCAAGCAATCAATATTAAAACAGAGCTTAATCTATGCAGAGCTCCGTGTGGAAAGCTATATAAAATCCAAAGAATCCTGCTCTCAGGGAGTTAATGGATCTGTTTTCTTCTCATTGTCTATTTCTCCCTTCTCACCAGTCAGAAATGGTCAATTCTAATCTTTTTTTTTTTTTTCAAACTATCCCATTTCCCTCTCTCTCTATCTCTCTCTCCCTTTTCTCTCTTTTCCAGTCAGACCCTTTTATTTAGGCTTCTTTTTGATAATTCTTTTTACTTCATCTGTATTAATTCTTGCCATAATATCTTGTTCCCCAATATAGAAGAGTATCTTTTTTTTTATATTTAGTCCTTTCGTTTCTTCTCTTTAATGACCCATTGAGCAACATAACCCCAGTCTCAAATGTAGTGAAATCATATCTTATGTGGAATGGTGAAAGCTTACTCCAGTACAAATGCAAAACAAAAAAGACACTTTTTCTGTAATGCATCTGTGAGACACAATTCAAATTATTTATCTCTTGAGAATCACTGGTCATACAAAATAGAGAAAAGCACCTTTCAGGGGAATAACCTAGCCCAGGGTTTCTCTTTATCAATGCCAATATTAATCTTTATTGAAACCTAGGTGGAAGGTAATTCTCCTAGTAAATGTGGTGACCAGGATAGTTTGTGCATTCAGTGACATGTACTAAAATAGCGTATCAACTTTGTAAGTTTAGAAGACTCCTGGGCTTTCTGTTTTTAATCAGGCTATCGATTCTCTTGCCCAATTGCTACAACCAAACACAGGCACACAATTCTATACACTATTCATTAACAAAGCCAACCAGTAACATTGACTTTTCACTTGTGAACACACTGGGATCTATCTTGAGGTGGTAAGAGTGATCATTGAGATCACTGATCTGATACTCTCCTTCATTATAAAAACAATATCCATAAAATAATGTGAGTATTCCTTTCTCCTTTCCACTGTTTTTTTTTTACCTAGTTCCAAAGATGATTACATTTTACATTTTAAAGACTTAAAAAATAGGACAGAGTAAATTTTAGAAATACAAAATTGTATATTATATTCAGTTGCAAATGAAGTGTCTTCCTATCCTGTTTCACTTCCTCCTCCCAAAGACAAAGGTTGTTCTTGGTTTCTTATGTGTCCCTCCATATTCATTCCATAGTCTTTTACACGCCTCTATCCCTATCTATTGACCTATCTATTGTTCTTTTAAAAATACAAATAGCAATAGATTATATACATTATTACTGAATGAATTTTGTACATTAAAAAAGTATCTGTTGAACAATTCCAACTAATTTATATAGATACTTCCCCTCGAGGAGGTGGAACATAATTCTACTTCCTAAGTGTAAGATGCTTATATGGATTCTACTTTTACTACAAAGTAAAGTATGGAAAAGGAGGACAGAAATAACTCACGGTGGAGAAAATCAACAAACAGTACCTCACCTGGTGGTCAAGTTTAAATGATAAGCCATGTTGATAAGTCAAGTCATCAGGAATCAGTGGTCACTTTGATAGCATATATCCTTGATATTATGTGATGAGAATGACAATTTACTTCTGTGGTCTTCCTTCCTAAATCCCATAACCTCTGTCTAGCCATGAGAAAGACATCAGGCAAACCTAAATTAAAGGACGCTGTACAAAATACCTGGCCAGTACTCCTCAAAACTCTCATGGTCATCAAAAGGAAGAGAAGTCTGAGAAACTTCCATTGTCTAGAGGAGACTAAGGAGACTTTACAACTAAATATAATGCAGTTTCCTGGAGGGAATCCTGGAACCAAAAAAGGGCATTAGGAAAAAACTAAGGAAGTCTAAATAAAGTATGGACCTTAGTTGTTACTAAAGTATCACTATTGTATTAGTTGTAACAAATGTATTGTAGTAATTGGGTGAAGACTATATGGGAACTCTCTAACATTCTTGAAATTTTTCTATAGTTCTAAAATTATTCTAAAATACAAAGTTTATTAAATGCTTTTAAATGAATCCTTTGTGTATGGCTGGATTTATATTTTTGCTATCATAACCTATGAGCTATATAATAATTTGCATATTTCAGGTAATGCTTTAACTTTTAGAATTAAATTATAATTTTAAATAGAGTGTACAGAATATTTAGAATTACTCTGTAGACTTAGTTATTCTCTTAATCATCTTCAATTTTATATGGTATGTAACTAAAGAAATGTAAGCAAGACTGCTTCAATCATAACCCAGTATTAGAAAATAAAATGTGAACAATTTCCACAGTCAAGAGTATTCTACATTCTTTTTTTTTTTTAATTTTTTTTCAACGTTTATTTATTTTTGGGACAGAGAGAGACAGAGCATGAACAGGCGAGGGGCAGAGAGAGAGGGAGACACAGAATCGGAAACAGGCTCCAGGCTCTGAGCCATCAGCCCAGAGCCCGACGCGGGGCTCGAACTCATGGACCACGAGATCGTGACCTGGCTGAAGTCGGACGCTTAACCGACTGCGCCACCCAGGCACCCCAAGAGTATTCTACATTCTTATTAGTGTTTAATATTTTCATCAATGATGAAGTAGATGTCATGCAGTTCTCTTATGGTGAACATAACTCACTTGGAAGCTTAAGCCTGGAAATAGGTTAAAGTCACAAAAGAACAAAATATTTGGAAAAGATTGGCTGGATTTAAGCATAGCAATAGAATAAACTGTGTTACTGGACATATGAGTTGACCGTGAATCAACAATACATGGTAATTTACAAAAAGGTACAAGTCTGGGATGTATAAATGTTGGACTAATGCCACCTCACAGATGTCCAGGGTAGGGCTAAGCAGGGATTCTGAATGGAAGCACAGAGCTTATCAGGCTGATCAGACAGGGACAGAGAAAACCTGGAAGCCAGACCTGCCCAGAAAACCAGCTGCAGAAATGAGAGGATTATAGTGAGGCAGGTGGAAAATGGTATACTGAGAGAGGAAAAGGATCCGAGTTGGGAAGGTTCAACAAGAAATAACTTGGAAATTTATTAAGTAAGCAGTAGAGGCCATAAAGCCAATAACAATGACAACATCGGGACCATTTGTCATAAGCACCTATTTTCGCATCTTTGTGCCTTTATAAATGTTGCTCTCTCTCCCTGGAATACTCTTCCTTTCACTTTTCATTACCTCCCTTTCCTTCTTTACAATTCAATTCCCATATTACCTTTCTGGTGGTGCGGGAACGTCACTAACTGTTCAGGTGGAGTCAGGTGCCCCTCCCATGTGCCTCCATGGTCCTTTGAACTTTCTGATACACACAGATCTGTTGATCTGAACTGTGTCAATCTGTGAATCTCCTGCAGTCATTTTCTGAATTCCATCCTAGCATGGACTCTGCCTTTTTTTGCTGTTGGTGTTTGAGTCTCTGTATACTCCATGCATAGTGTAATGTGCAATCACAGTAAATACTCTTCCTATGCTTACAGAATAGAAGGGTTGGCAAAAATGAGGTAGGGTGCCCATAGTGAGGCCATTCGGGTATTTGACAGTTATCAAAAGCAAAAGATGTGGACTCTAATATTTTGTGATTCACTGCAGCCATCATGATCCACGGGGCAATCCTTGATTAATACCTTGCATTATTCAGATCCTAACATTTGACTGTCACAAAATCTACACACATACAACCAAAAGCAGATCTTAGGGACCTGAAAGGTGACAGGGACACCAAGATGAGAATTTTTAGGGGAATAAAACTTCAGAAGAAAGGCTAAAGGAATTGGTACTTTGTTTCTTTAAGGGCCTAGAAGAGAAAGCAATTTAATAAAAATCTTCAAGCCTAGACAAGGAATTTCCATCTGAACTGAAGACAGAAGAATAGAAAATGAATTCAAACTTGAGTACAAGGAAAAATTATCCATCAGTTACAACAGTTTATCATTAAGATACATTTAGGGAAGTGGTCATACAACTATATTCTGGATAGATTTTTATCTCTGGGAGTTAGTGTATGCTTAATCCTGTATGAAGTTGAGTCAGGGGGCCAAAAGACCGTAAATGCTTTGTCCAGTCCTAAGATTCAGGGATTCCAGTGGTGAGAGTACATTTCTACTTATAACATTCATCCTGCAGATGTGTGATTCTCTAAGTAAGCTTTAAGATAAAGCATTACAGTTTGGATCTTCCCAAATGATCTGTAAGTTGTTCTACACACTTGAGCCTCTGATGGTCATGAATCACTGCTAATCTCTTACAAACATATTTCTCCAGATAACATCAGCTTCTCTCAGAATACAGAAAGGAAAGAAGGGCTGCATTTCTTTATGCTTCTGCTGAGAATAATTGTAGACATTTACTGGACACAGAAGAAGTTAAAATCACTTGGGGTCGGTGTCTAGTTCATAAACAGGCAGGTCTTTGTATATAAACCCCACTAACCCAAAGCAGCATCTGGCTTGTTCCTTGTGGTAATTGTGTGCTCAGACAAAACTATTCTTATATTTTTTCTTTAGTCACATTTGCCAGTCACACCAAACCAAACAAAATCTACCTCCTTTGTCAGCTTGGTGACTCCTTATTTGCTGATAGTTTACAGCAATCTCTGAAAATGTAATACATAATAATGTTAATACTATGAGAATATTTATTTCAGGTGTTATTTAACTAGTTATGAAAGCACTTGGAGTTTTACAACAGCAGAATAAATTCCATTGTTATGTCATTTCAACGACTGTGAAATCTGTACTAAACAACTTCAGAAGTGATGCTCCCCTTCTGTCTTCCCCTTTATTTCTGTATTTAGATCTCTGAAAGGAAAAAAAAAAAAAACAACAACCCTATCCTGATGACCTAAAAACAAAAGGCAAGATGGACACATTCAACTTTCCTTCCGACCTCGACCTCCTAGCTCTGGTATGTAAGTAGCAAATTTTCACTTGAAAAATGCCTCACCACTATGACCCTCCCCTTTTGTAAGGGGAGAGGGGGTAAAGCCCCAGGCAAACATAATCAGCTATTGTAGGAAAATTTAAAATATGTATGCAGCCATAGGGAATGTTAGTATTTGAGTGGAAACACGCAGTTCCCACTGCAAGCTGCTGTTAGGGTTACAGTGCTCTGACCACTTAGGCCGAAAGTGAAAGAGGCATTAATTAAGTAATAACGATCAAGGTATGGGGCATTTCCTGGGGATTAATGACCAGCTGGGGGAGTTGATAGCCCACAGTGCAGCCAAGGGCCATTAACCCCAGCTGGTCATCAATTCCTGGGCCCTGTGTTATAGTCATTATTGCTATCATAAGCCAAAAATGAAAAGCAAATGGGTCTATGGATTACTTTTATGGATGATACAGTTTCAATTGGTATCTACAGGGCATTCCTGGAGAATGAATGCTCTGTCCAGGAGCCAATCAGGTGCTTCGACATTCCATTCTACTTAGGATGCTGCCTGGAAGGAATGCAGGGTGAATGAGATAGGCAGCCAACGGTTGAAAAGTTTCAGGTCTCTGTTGACACTTGAGAGCTATTGAAGCCATAAAGACCACACGAAGGAGGATGCAGAGAAAGAAAAGTGCTATATAGGTAGGTGTGTGTTTTCTTGTGGGTGCCCCAGTTTAGTGCCTTTATCGAGAAGTGGAGAAAAATCATTGGATGATAATGAGACTCCTAGAAGACAGAAAATGCCAATTTGCAGAAGGAAAAAAGAGACATGAAAGGACTGTGTACTCTACTGAAAAAAAAAAAAACCCACATACGTTAAAAATAAAGAAAACGAGAGACTGTCAGCCTACAGTGACCACGTTGGACAGATAGAAATTAATTATATTGGGTTTAAGAAGCTGCTTCGGCAGCCTTGGTCAATTTTAAAAAGCACATTAGAAGATATCTCAGACTGACTTTCCAATTACCATGGATGGTAGCAAAGTGCATTGAAACAAAACTCATTTTAAATGGACAAATGCATTTGATGATGACTGACAATACTTTTAAAAATTATAAATTTAGTCATTGGCCAAGCTATTTTGAAGGTGATTCTGAGGAGAGTTGACCTCTGCAAAAGGGGAACAATATTAATGAAGGCCCTTCACCATCATATTAATAATCTCAAGTAAGAGGATGCAATGGGACAGTGTGTGTCTATGCACGTGGACATGCCCATTGGGGGGATCCCGGGAGTAAAGAAATGTTTGAATGGAAAAATAATTGTGTACCAGAATTTCAATTTAATTGTAAAGTCACTTTCCAAAAACCAATACCCAAATCCACCTTTTCCTAGGACTTTGTAGTGATTGGAGAGATGAGTTTTCTGATGGAGATATGTAAGAAATAAAGAAATTGTGTTTCTGGCAACATTTTGCACTGTGAACCAGTCCTTAAAAATTACACTTTTTCAGTGGAGAACTGCTTGCAAAACAAAATAAAGTACATTGTGTGTTCATATACACACATACCTTCTTCTCACTCCATCAGAAACAAGGGTTAAAGCTGAGATGAAGGTGGGGCGCCTGGGTGGCTCAGTTGGTTGAGTGTCCGACTTCGGCTCAGGTCATGATCTCACGGTTTGTGAGTTCGAGCCCTGCTTTGGGCTCTGTGCTGACAGCTCAGAGCCTGGAGCCTGCTTCGGATTCTGTGCCTCCCTCTCTCTGCCCCTCCCCCACTTGTGCTCTGTCTCTCTCTGTCTCTCAAAAATAACTAAATGTAAAAAAAATTAAAAAAAAAATTTCAGATATTCATCCAAGTGGGTGACTTCTAAATCTAGATTTTCGGCAATGATCTCTCACCCAAGTTTAGGACTGGAATTATAATCGGCTTCAAGACTTTATATCTTATGGTCCTGCTGACTCCAGACAGTCAATAGGTCCCAATCCGGAAAAAAAAGCTGAGCTGAAAGAAGATTAATAAAATCTCAATGACAAAATAATAAATAGAATCTTAGTGTTTCCATGGCTTTGTGGTAAATAATAAAAGCATACATTATTAAATACAGATAAAATACAATTGGCATCCCTGTGTTTCTAGGTTGGCTTTTTTTTTTTTTTCCAACCTTTTTTATTTATTTTTGGGACAGAGAGAGACAGAGCACGAACGGGGGAGGGGCAGAGAGAGAGGGAGACACAGAATCGGAAACAGGCTCCAGGCTCCGAGCCATCAGCCCAGAGCCCATCAGCCCAGAGCCTGACGCGGGGCTCGAACTCACGGAGCGCGAGATCGTGACCTGGCTGAAGTCGGACGCTTAACCGACTGCGCCACCCAGGCGCCCCTCTAGGTTGGCTTTTATCAGCACCATTTTCTCTATCTGTGATGGCAAAACATTTTGAGGAAGGAAATTCATTTTTCAGATGAACATCATTTTAAACTCAGAACATAGAGCATAGTCTGGGTTTACCTAAATTTCTTTGACTCACAGCTATGCAGAGAAGACTCAGCCTATGAATGGTCATCCTTGAATGTCTGAAATTTTCTTCAGCTCATCTAATATTCTTCTCTACCTGTTCCTGGATCATTAAAGATGGATTAGAGAAATTCATAAACCTGTTTGTACCATCTACCCACTCATCCAGTAATATAATAGATGTGAGCAAAATAAACCATGTTGAATTCATTATTTTTAACTTTTTAACTTTGCTCCTCTCCAAAATGTTGTCCACCATCGGGTTTTCAGATATTCATCCAAGTGAGTGACTTCTAAATCTAGATTTTCGGCAATGATCTCTCACCTAAGTTTAGGACTGGAATTATAATTGGCTTCAAGACTTTATATCTTATGGTCCTGCTGACTCCAGACAGTCAATAGGTCCCAATCCGGAATCCAAGCATTTCCCCTAACCTCCTTCTCTTTCCAAAGATCTCACTATTTCTGGATCTACAATTTTCACATTCATCCAGGCTAAAGACCTTGAGGTTATCCTTGATTCTGACTCTCCATCATCCTACATTACCAAGATGTTGTCAATAAACATTCTTTCATGTTCAAAGCATGACACACTTGTCCTTCCTTTCTCATGCCTTCCTCCCTCTACTGCCAGATAAATGGACACCTTTCTCCTGTCTGGGCTGTCAACATTTTAATCAATGACTTGGACAAAATATACAAGTCGCTATCAAATAGGCAGATGGCAAAAGTCTGAAAGGAATAGTGAATATTTTGCTTGAGTGCATCAGAATCAACAAGATGGAGATTTGTCACTCCCTTCCTTTATAAGCTCTTGATGGTTCTCTGTTGTCTTCAGCTTGGAGTCTATGCTTCTCAGCCTTGAATATCAGTCTTTAGTTCTCCCCATTATGTTCCATGTACTCTATGCTCCAACCTGCCCAATTCCTTCACGTGTCCAGCCTTTTCACACCTTGATAACTATTTTCAAGGGGCTTCATAATCTGGAAATAATCTTGTATTGCACATCTTCCTACTTCTAAAAAAAGCTCCTCCTTGCTCTTTTTTTGACTAAAAGTTTAAAGTTTTAATCCAAATTTAGACAAGTGTTGGGAAAACCTGCTCCTACCTACTCTTACAATACAATGCAACAATCATACTGCTTGGTATTTACCCAAGTGAGTTGACAACTTACGTCCACCCAAAAACCTGCACATGGATGTTTATAGCATCTTTGTTTATAATTGCCAACACTTGGAAATTGCCAAGTTGTTCTTCGTTAGGTGAATGGATTAGTAAACTGTGATATATCCAGAAAATGGAATACCATTCAGTGCTAAAAATATGAGCTATAAAGCTATAAAGCATATAAAACATGCTGGAATTTTAAATGCATGTTACTAAGTGAAAGAAGCCTATCTAAAAAAGGTGCATAATGTATGATTCCAACTTCTTGACATTCTGAAAAAGTCAAAACTATAAACAGTAAAAAGATCAGAGGTTGCCAGGGGTCAGGAGGGGTGGTGAGGTGGCAGGGATGAATAGGCAGAGCACAGAGAATTTTTAGGACAATAAAAATACTCTGTATGATACCAAAATGGTGGATACATGTCACTATACATTTTTCTAAATTTGTGGAAGGTACAAAACCAAGAAGGAATGGTGAGCCACAACTCTGGGTGATTATTTTGTGTCAGTGTATCAATTGTAACAAATGTGCCACTCTGGTGTGGAATGTGGATAATGGGGGGAGGTAATCGGAGGGTCTAAGGGGAAATATCTATACCTTCCCCTCAGTTTTGCTCTGAACCTTAAACTATGCTTAAAAAATATAAAGCAAAGACTCTTATTCATCTTTCAAGGTCTAGCTGAATGTCATATTCTCTCTATAGTTTTCCTCAATGCACTTAACCCTCCTAATAAGATTAAATGCTTTCTCATCTTTGTTACCAGAGCATTTTCCATAAGCATTCCACTTTAGTGTTCATCATTTTGTGGTTTCTTTTATTTACTACTTAGTGTCCTTGTAGCCTGTATGCTACTTCATGGCTTGGAATTTTATATATATATATTTTTTAAGAGAGACAGAGAGAGAGCATGAGTGATAGAGGGAGAGAGAGAGTCTTAAGCAGGCTCCATGCTTACCATGGACTCAATCTCACAACCCTGAGATCATGACCCGAGCTGAAATCAGTAGTTGAACACTTACTGACTAAGCCACCCAGGTGCCCCTTATCTCATTTATTTCTAATTCTTAGCACCAAAGAAATGAGAGACACACAATGGATACTCAAACGTTGGTTGCATTTTGTTTAATAGAGTAAGGGGCCAGCCCTAACTAGGTGAAATTGAACATGAAAAACCTGTATTGTATTGTTTAAGTATAAGGTAGGCTACATGGCTTTCCAGCATCGTCAACAAAGGTGATCTGAAGGGTTAGTCAATATTAACCTCATTTTGAAGCAATATGATTTTAGGTGGCATCAATAGGAATAAATAATGTAGACAATGGGAAGTTATAATTCCATATTCTCTTGCATTGGTGTGAAACCAAGTTTAATACCTATATTATCTAAATACCTATAATATTGTATCCTATAAAATGTTGTGAACCACATTTTAAAAAGAACTCAGAAAGGGGAGCCTGGGTGGCTCAGTCAGTTAAGTGGCAGACTTCAGCTCAGGTCATGGTCTCAAGGTTTGTGAATTTGAGCCCTGCATTGGACTCTGTGCTGATGGCTCAGAGCCTGGAACCTGCTTCAGATTCTGTGTCTCCCTCTCTCTCTCTGTCCCTCCCTGTTCGTGCAGTTCTGTCTTTCTTTCTTTCTCAAAAAGTGAATAAACATTAAAAACATTTTTTATAAGAACCCAGATAGAATAAAATGTTTTTTCAAAGGTAAACAGCAAGGATGGTGAATGGAATGAAAGAAATATTCTAAGGAGGCATTCAGAAGGAGACCAGAACACTGATATCTGATGTTCCAGTGAAGGGTGTGAGTGGAAGTACAACCTTAAGGATGAAATTAACAAGGACTGGTGTGAGTTTCCAGGAGAAAGATGTGCTTCTGTGAGAGAATAGTTTCTGATCATCAAAGCAGAAACTAAATAGCCTGGCCCACCTCTGGAAGTGGTATCACTTGGCATAGGTTGGACACCTACTTTTTAGGAATGATATAGAAGGGAAAATGAGATATTCTCATAGATGTCTTTTTTGTTTGGTTGGCCCATTCATTACCATAAAAAATTAAAGAAAGAGTTTACATACATTTAGATGGAACACGAACTCATGAGTTCATTAGTTGCCACAGACTCAACCTATTTTATTGTCATAATTATTTGTTGGACATATTTATGTTTTTGCCTCCCTGGATCTTGCAGGTTAAAGTCTGAATGCTCTTGAAGGTTGAAGTTTTCAACCTCTGATTTGGAGAGTTTCTTCTAACTGTGAAATTTTAGGCTTTGCTTCCTCAACATAAATTCTCTTCTCTGTCTGTTCAGTCCAGTGTCTTCATTGGTCTGTTGAAGTTTTCCTTATTGTAACAGCTTCTTCTCCTCCCCATCTATGCTTTTAATTATTTTATTCTACTTTTTCATGTTTATTTATTTTGAGGGGGGCAGAGAGAGAGAGGGAGAGAGAGAATCCTCGATACAGGGCTTGATCACATGAACTGTGAGATCAAGATCTGTGTTGAAATCAAGAGTTGGACACCTGAGCCACCCAGGTGCCCTTCCATCTATGCTGGTATTTGAAGTGCCCACATTCTCTAAGAACCAACCCCTATTTTGAGTCCCAAACCTTCCAGAGATTTTGGAATATCCATGTTTCCACCAATATAAAGCACTTTTATTTCACAATATAGAAGTAAACGATTTGAAGAATAAAACAAAAAAGAAAGACTGCATTGGAGAACCTAGTATAGAATGAGAATACATTGGGCCTTGTAACTAAAGCTCCATATTGGCAGACTCATTCACTTTGTCTTAGTCGGTAAGACTTGGGGCATGGAGGTACATAGGTGAACTTGAGCTCCGTTCAGTAAGGGTTGCTCACAAGAGGAAGAAGGATGGAGGAGAACTATGCATGCCCAGTGATCCTATCTAAATTAAACTGTAAGATAAGGAACTCTACCTCTCACAGGCAGGGTTAAGCCCAGAGGTACACTTTTGCATTGATAGAAAGGAAACATCAAGAATGGGAAACGTATTTCCCATTAACATCATTTTTCCCCCTGATTACTTAGTAGGTGTAGGTCTACTCTCCCCCAAAGATAGGATGTTTGAAAGCAGACACTTACCATATTCTTTTTTTTTTTTAACTCAAAGTGCCCAGCACTGCGCAAAGACCATAAATACCAAATGCCATCACACAATGTAAAGAGCAGAGAATGAGAAGCCTAGAGACTTGACTTACAGTTTTTAGCTCTGACACTGTGAGATCTTCTTGCCTCTGGGCCTCAGTTTCTCATCTGGGAAATGGGGGGATTTGAAGAGAATATGATTCAAGAGAGAGTTGTAGGCCTAAGACCCATATATATATGGTTGAAACAGATTCATTCCATGATTTGGTTAGAAGAATCTGTTCAGAGGTTAAAATGGAATAAAATATAGTTATTCATTGATCTTGCAGAACTGAATTGCCATAATTGAATCTAATATAAGTGAAAGACCTGAATGTCTACATCAGCATTTGATAATGACATAAATGTCTTTTCTGCAGTTAGCTCCTATTTGCAGGTACCCAGAGCTGCCTGCCTGGCTTCCTCTTCCTGGACAGGGTTTTATTCTCCCTGTGATAAGCTTTTTCCATATATATATATATATTTTTTACCTTTAAAGTATTAATGTTCTGATCTTGGCAAGGTGTCCTGGAGGAGAGGGGTCTGGTAACCTAACTCACCCAAAGGTAAGAGTTTCATAGTATGTATGCTTTCATAACAGAATTTTAGGAAAGTGTTACACACTAGGTGGGGAGCTATTTTTGGACATGGTGTCTTTTTCCAGCATCCCTCATACCATATTACGTAGGCATCTGTTCAGTCTACGAACACCCATACAGCCTATTCAGGTTGTGTTCGAGAGAGACGGTGAGTGTGCACGTGCGTGGGGTTGTGTGTCATGCACCATCAAGTCAGGTGGACAGGGAGGTCCACGGCTGGATGTTTCACCTACAAGTGGATTATCCTGTGAAGTATCCTGAAGTGTATAAATCTGCTTGGATTCTCAAGAGATGGACTAGATGACTTGGTAGGTTTTTTTGTCTGTCTCTATTTCCTGAAATCTTTTCTACAAAAAAAAAAAATGGGGGGTGGGGGGCTCACATGTTGGAACAATTATCCAAGAATATTTCATCCCTGAGAAAAATATAACCCCAGAGTCGCTGCCAAAGTCAGTGAGATCCATGGCAGCCTGCCTTCTGCACACAGACCTTGCACATTAACACTTTAAGGACTCGAGCAGAGAGCACGTTTCACTGTCTCCTGCAGCTCACTTGTGAATGAAGGAGACTGACTAGGACCTCAGGGAAGGTGTCCTATGGCACCTGAAGAAATTTTTCTTACAAAATATGTACTAAATGGGCTCATTCTATTTTTAGGGTTGCCAGTCATATGCTGTAAACCTCGTTTCCTTTCACATAACTGACAACTTGGATAAAATATTTAAAAGGCATCCTTCAAAGTTGGAGAATACTGTGACACAGATCACCGGCCCATTTCCTCTACTTCCTGGACGCAAAGCTCAAGTCCATTTCCTGGCCCTCCTTTGCAGTTAGGTGAGGCATGAAACTGAGATGCAGTCAATGATATGTGACCAGAAATGACATACCCTACATCTGGGCCTGGCCCATAAAAGCTTCGCACTCATGACCCTTCATCTTCTTTTCCCTTTCTAGTTAGCTGGAGTGGAGTGAGCCCCCAGGGTGACATTGGGAGCTACATGTTAAAGATGGCGGAACCTGAGTCTCTGATAGATCTCTCCAAGGAGATCTACCCAACTAGAAACTCCCACAAGGACTCTTATGAGAGTGAGAAATAAGCTTTTTCTGCGTTAATCCACTGAAATTTGTAGGTTTATCTGTTACAGTGGTAAACATCGCTTTGACCAACGCAATTATGATCACATTAATTTGCCTGAAGGTTGTTATTTATATTGAATGCTTTTTAGTAGAGATAACATGTTTCTGTGTGTGTGTGTGTGTTTGGTATGTTAAAATTATATCTGTCAGGAAACTACACTGACACTGAGATTTTTCCTTCTTCCACACCTGGCACATACTATCTCAACATTTTCTGTTTCCGCCTAACCTCATCTAAGCTTATACTGATGCCCACTTACCTTCTTGTTTTATTCTTTCCTCTGTTTCTTGTCTTCCTTTTTCAACACTTTCGGCTCCCTTTTCTCGTTTGGCACATTCATTCATTTAGCTCAAATTTACCGTGTGGCTATTATGCATCGGACATTTGCCAGGTAATGAGCTGACAGTGGTAAGTGAAACAAATTGGGCTCTTGTCCCCTCTCATGGAATTTTTGGGAGGATGTGGGAGATTGTCCAGGGATGGACAACAATTATGGAGGGATACAGAAACTCTGCTTACAGAGGATTATCACAGAAGGTTCTGAGGGATTGGACGTCAGCAGTGAGCAGAGGGAAGAGGAAAAGGGAACCATGGAAGGAGAAGGGGAGGAGCAGTCTGACTTGTCCAAAGGCACTGAGGTAGAAAGTATTTTGCAGGCTCAAAGAGTTTGGAAGGAGGCCACTGTGACTGCAGCTCTGTGCATGATGGAGAGAACTGTACAGAAAAGATTAAATTAGAGGGTACAGGGAGTTGTCTGGGTTTCAAATGTTATGGAAAGGAGCCTAGCTTCCCATGGAAGTGCAATGAGAAATTATTGAAAGATTCTAAGTGGGAAAGGAAAGTCATACAATTAGTGTTTTAAACATACTCTAGCTTTTGTTTAGGAAATAGATGGTAGGGAGCTGAGGGCTGACAGAATGGTAGTCAAGTCCAGTGAAACATGATGTACTTTGGACTGCAGAGGACGCCGTGGGGAGTAAGAGAAATAATGTATTTGTGGCACAATTTTGAATGCCTGTGTGACAACCAAGTTGAAATGCTGAATAGACAGTTAGATACATGAGTCTGGAGATCAGGGGAGGGGTCTGTGCTTTAAACGTAAATTTGAGAGTTGTGTTAGTGTATAATATTTAGTCACAAAGAGTAAAAGACCCAAGGCCTCAACTTACACTCACTGTGTGCTTTTTGGGTTGAAGGTCCTCATGGCTATAAGGAGGGCAATTTGCTCTTCAACCCATGTTTCCAGGTGGTTCTCTGAGAAGATGAGGGGCTGCATCAAGCCTTCTGCATTCCCCTTCCAATCACCGTTGTAACTAAATGGAGAAAAAAAATTGACCTCAAGATTTGTAATTTTTTTATGCTAGTACCTTTCCTGAAGGGGACCGGATTGAATTTGGAAGGAAATATGCAGGCACTGGGAACTTTCTGGGTGGACAGTGAGCTGCCTTAACCTGAGCTGAGCTCTGTAGACCTCATTCTATGATGTGGGGTGAATAAGGTCCACCTCAGTGACAGTCAAGAATGGTTTCTGGCGCGAGAGCCCTTGCCAGGCGATGTTTTGCTTTAGTGCCAGGGCTCAGGAGTGGAGATCCACACGTGGTGGCCACCTGAGACTCAGGGCAAAAAGTGCCCAGAGATCAAGACCCCCGCGGAAGGAGTACGCTTGGCTACAATGTGAACCAAACCCTCTCTCCTTTCTTAGGCAATTAAAGAGCCTGGTTGCACACTTGGAGACACTGTTCACGCAGGCGATTCTTCTGCTATTAGAGAAGCAGATTGACTCCATTTTGATCATCCTGCCCTCGTCTGCTTGGCAAGCGCAGTGTGATGTCCATATGCTCTATTGTTCCCGTCAGCAGGGCGCTAACGTTTCTTTTGCTGCTGCTCTCACTTCTGTGGGGGATGTTTTTTTAGCCCCCTTTTCAATGTTGCCAACACATACATATATATTTTTAAAACATAGCACTTATTCTGGAGCTGCAGAAGGTGTGAGAGCTGTGTCCTCCAGCCATGGTACTGCATTTTCATTCAGACTCTGCTTCCTGCCTTTAAATGCAGCGTAGATTAGTTTTCCAAAGAGGTACCGATCACCAGTAAGTGGCAGTAGCCTGGCTTCAAGACAGGCTGCACTTACACTTCAGAGGCGACTGCCTGGAACTGGGAAAGGGTTGCAGCCAAACGGAATTTATTAGCGGGATCTATAGAATGTGTTTGAAGAGCTACGGTGGTGTGAGCCTGCAGGCACACAGGTTGGCCCACCATCACACAAAGTCAACCAGGCCAACTGCTCAGGGGATTCAGCCTGGCATGCCTTGTCAGCATTTCTTTATTTCTTCCTGCCGAGAGACACAAATGGAACAAATTTTCAGTCCCAGTGACTTATGCTTCTTGTGCATTTTTCCCTCTTCCTTAGAGCTTCCTTCCATGTTCTCAGCCTCCACGCCAGCTTCTCTTCCCCAGATGGCGTTAAGGAAGCAATTGTTTCTTTAGTGGTTCCAGCTGATTCCCTTCCCCGCCCGGTACCTGGATTTCCTGTTGGGCTGGATTTTTAGCTGGGGAGAGTTTTCTCAGTTCCTCACGTAAGGATTTTAAACTCCATATTCAGCGAGAGGGCTGTGGAACTTGGCTTCTCTACAAGAACTAATCAATGTAAAGTGTGGGCTATGCCGCACCTGATCCTGAGAGACCCCCACAGGAGTGGGAAAGATCATTTATTCTTCTTGGGGGTATGAAGTATTCAAACCCCATTTTGGAATGTTGATTTAGTTCTTCCAGATGACTTCTTTGCCGAATGCTTGCCCTGATAGGGACCGCCTGAACTCTGCCGGCGACAGCAAGGTATCGCAGGAAGAGGACGGCCTTTGTAGCCAGACTCCTGTGCACTCGGATGTCAGCTCCGTCTTCACTGACCGGGTGACCTTGGAAAAGCCAGCCCCCGCTCCCCTCAGCCGACTGGGGCGAGGACGAAGTGGTGGGACTAAGGGATTGGGGAGCAGCATGGAAGAACAATCTGACATTGTACTGTTGAGACTTCCTGTGGGATGACACTCACAGATTTTCATCTTTTTAAATTTCTGTCATGAAGGAAATCTTGTAATTTTGACAACTGCTGAACAAATAGACTCATAACCTTTTATTTTCACACGATAGCTAATTTTATGCTAATGCATTTCACAACCTAGTCCACTTATGACGGAAGCCTGAATTCTCTATCCTGGGGACTTGGATTGGGATGCTGGGTGAGACATGCTCCAATCTGTGTGTGTTTCGTTGAGGTAGGAGGGTTTTCCCTCCAATTCTCCCCTTCCTCCCCACCAGCCCTCAGCATTGGGATTAGTGTGGTAATGTTTGTAAAACACCTGGGAATCAGTTTGAACTACTTGACGTTTCAGGGACTGAACTGACTTATTATTATCCCAATCTCCATCCACATTCAATTTTATTTTTCAATACCAGACTCTCAAAAGCAGCCTGAACCTTCTCATTTCTACGACAAGGAGATTGCAATTATCTGTAGCTATTCTGAAGCTGCAACTACTAACATTGTTGATAGAACATCCATATAATTGTGGTGGGAATTTACTTTTCCTCTCGTCTTTTATAATTTGGGTGAATTTTATCTGAGTGTGAAGAAACTCACAGAAGTAGTTTATTTAATTTTTTTAAGTTTATTTATTTTGAGAGAAAGAGAGGGCACAGGTGGGCGAGGGACAGAGAGAGTGGAGAGACAGAATCCCAAGTAGGCTCTGTGCAGAGCCTGATGCGGGGCTCGAACTCAAACTGTGAGATCATGACCTGAGCCGAGATCAAGAGTCGGATGCTTAACCGACTTCGCCACCCAGGCACCCCTCTCAGAAGTGGTTTAAAAAGAGAAGCACAGTGATGTCTGGACATTCCCACCAGACTCCAGCCCATTCCCACCAGATGGATCTCTGCCACATGAATATTCAGGGAGCCCCGAAGAGTCCATTAAAAACAAAGTTGAACTCTACCTGTTTATAGATTACTTCTCTTTGTAATTACACTATGTTTCAGCAACTAATGGGAATGAAACTTCTTAACAAAAACAACTGACTTTCCATAACATGAATTAAAGGAGAAATTAAGGTCAATTCTGTTTCAAATAACTGTCTCGAAAGGAAAAAAAAAATCTCTTCATTAATCAAAAGCATCCAGACCTACTTCCCCCTATTAATCCAGGTATATAGAAGCGCCTAACACTTGTAACCAATCTCTGTCTGCTCTAATGGATATTTGGAACCTTTATTGATTTGGGTAAATTTGCTTCTTCTAGGGTCAATAATGATAAATGAGTCATGTTCTGCATGAAGTGACTTGGTACTTTGAATTAAATGATTGTAATTATCTGTAGTTATTCTGTAACTGCTACTGTTACTGCTGTTGACAGAACATCCATGTAATTGTGATGGGAATTTTTTTTTGTCAGCTCTTTAATAATTTGGGTGAATTTGATCTGTGTGGAAATGCTCACCACGGCGGTTTAACGGGAGATACTACTGGGTGGGACACCTTCATGTGAGGTTCTATCCCTTCTCTGCCACGTGCCCCAAGTTCTCACTCTGAGTTTGGTGCCAATCACAGCTTCCCTTCAAACCTGAGACCTGGCGACTTCCGGGAAGAGCCAAGCGACACGGGGCCACCCAATGCCTTTCCAGTGGTGCATTGAATCAGGCTCAGAACCCAGAGATGAGAGGTTAATCACCCCGTGTTGCCAAGGCCATCCTTATAGGATATCCGTTTAAAAGTGATCATCCACCCTGTGGTGTGAAACACTCACTGGCGATGAGAAAACCCTGCCTGCCCACAGCTCTTGCTGTGTGCCCCATCTGCAGCCGCCGTTTAAAGGGAGTCATCGAGGGGCGCCTGGGTGGCTCAGTCGGTTGAGCGTCCGGCTTCGGCTCAGGTCATGATCTCGCGGTCTGTGGGTTCGAGCCCCGCGTCGGGCTCTGGGCTGACGGCTCAGAGCCTGGAGCCTGTTTCAGATTCTGTGTCTCCCTCTTTCTCTGACCCTCCCCTCTTCATGCTCTCTCTCTGTCTTAAAAATAAATAAATGTTAAAAAATAATAAAAATAAATAAAAATAAAGGGAGTCATCTACGTACAAAGCCCTGTGCTCTGCCTCTGCGATGCAGGGCTCCCCAAATTACAGTGCGTGCAAATGAAAGGTATGCTCTCAGCTGACCTCTGACTTGAGGGTTTTGCCCACCTGCACTTCAGCCTCCAGGTGAGGACAATCCAGAGGCAATTTAGGACAGATTTAAAAGAAAGACCGGCTTCATACCCTCCAGCTATATGCTCCTCCTCTAAACCAAGGGACTAGAGATTCATGTTTTAACATGTATAGAGCAAATTTTAAGTTTTTTTAAATAAATGTTTTAAGAGAAAGACATTAAGTTGGGCAAAGTAGTTCCTCTTTCTGTGCCGCAGCGTCAGCCCTCGCAAAAGGAAGCTGAAAGAAAGGACTGCCTTTTGAAGATTTGTGGCAGCTCTAACTCAGGTATCTCGGGACAGTGGGGCTTTTAGAGATACTACCTTTGCATGCAAACCCATAGTAGAAATGTCTTCATTGTGGATGTTCCTGGCCAGCATCAAGTGGTCCCGTGAGGGTTCCTGTTTCAGGTGTGTGTGTATGTGTGTGTGTGTGTGTGTGTGTGTGTGTGTGTGTTTTAAAACTCAGAAAAGAGAGCGAGATGGAGTGAAATCTTGCTGAGAGGAGGAAGCAATTTGCTGGACGTGAAATGGGAGAGACAACCAGTCACTGGGCTGGGCCCCGTGTGTGCCAGTGACCTGGATTGAGAAATGCCTTTAAAAAAACAGCAACTTAGGACAGAATACTAAATTGGAGAATAGGACATAATTGGCGCTTCCAGAAAATAGAAGGGCACAGATGATAAGAGGTTGCTTGAGTTTAAATGATAGGGTGAAAAGGAAGAGATGAGTGAGAGCAGAAGTAGTTTCAAAATTTGGGAGAGGCCCTTTAATGTTGCAAATCCTCGTAAGGAGGGCGCTTTGTAACTTGATGCAGGTTGCGCAGCCAGGCCTGAGCAGGACGGGGAAGTGGATGCTTCCTCGCTGCCGTGGTGATGCTGGGACTTGCCTTCCCTGTGGAGGAGCAGCTCTAAGTGGGGGCAGGACGTTGGGACTGGGCCCCTCTCTGCCTTGAGAGTCTTTCGTGGTGAACATGGAGGGGGTAGTAGGATTCATGTGTCAGATTCCAGGACCTCTCATTTCCTCCCTTCTCCTCCCACTTCTCCTAATCTCTTAGACTAGAGAGTCCCAGCTTAGATCCATTCCCATTTGTTTGTGCTGTTTCAGGAAGGACAGCAGGCCTTCTCCATCACCACCCCAGCTATGTGTGCTGATGAAAAAGGAAAATCTATAAATAATTTTAATAATTTAAAGTCCCCTTCATGCACGTCTGGCTCCCTCCGATGAGGAAGGCGTTTGTGGCCACCTCCGTTGGTCATACTCTGGCAGGCATTGGCAATGAGTTAGAAGCCAGAGAGAGGACAGCCGTGCTCGGTCACAGCGTGGCTGTGACGGCAGCCAAATGAGAAGAGCCACCGAGAAAAAAAAATGGCACGCCATGATAGGGCCACTGCTCCCTTCTCCATCTTCTACTGCACAAACTGTTGAAGCACCCGATGCTGCTGTAAAACCAGCAAAAGCCAATGAACTGGCAGCAGGTGTTAGTGCTTGTAGTCCTCTAATTTCAGCTTCAACCTCCCCAGTCCCCCGAGAACATAGTTATGGAGACAAGGGGGAAAATGAGAGCATTCCTGTTTAAAGTCTGGAATCAAAGGTTTCGGCTACAGGCCAAACCCTTTAACCCGATTAACTCCTCTCTGAAACAGGAGAACATCAAGAAGAAACTGAATCTACTACGTTTTACAGATAAACCAAGTGGAGGGTCTGGTTCAAATAGTGAACTTGTTAAGAAAGAGGAGAATTAGCACAAATGGACCGTTCTTTCTCTTTCTGCACGTGAACTGTATCAACTGCAGCCCCAATCCAACATCTGCCTGCCAGATCATGTGCACAGCTGTATGTGGCTCATGATTTGTCTCCACACAGAATATTGCATGGTAGATGCTGTGCACTTTGGAGGAATTGACAGGAAATCTGTCAGAGAGGCAGCGAATAGTCCTGTGTTCCAGCTCGGCCTTGCTAGTGATTTTTCTTTGAGGGCCCCTTCCTCAGTGAAGAGAAATTTACTTTAGAAAACAGGACAGGGGAGCCCGAGTGGCTCACTTGGTTAAGTGGCTGAACGCTTGGTTTCTGTTCAGATCATGACCTCACAGTGTGTGAGTTCAAGCCCTGCGTCAGGCTCCACACTAGCTATGGAGCCTGCTTGGGTTTCTCTCTCCCTCTCTTCCTCTCTCCTCTCTCTCTCTCTCTCTCTCTCTCTCTCTCTCTCTCCCCCCCTCTTCCCCCTCTCTCTCTCTCTCTCTCTCTCTCCCCCTCTCTCTCAAAATAAATAAATTAAAAAAAAAAAAGAAGAAAAGACAACATGACACTGGAGTGGGCATTTAGAGAAGCCAGCTCATTCACTTGCCAGGGTGTTTGTTCTTCATCAGCTCTTGTTGCAACAAAATACAGCCGTTGCATCATCTGTGCCCTGACTCCCTTGCAAGTGTTCAGCTTGAGGAGTGCAGATGGAACTGGGTCTGCTGTGGCCTTCGTAGACATCAGCTTAATGTCAGACGAGGAGGTGATGCTGAACAGAAAACAGCGACCGTTCCGCATCATTGTCTCCCTGTCCTATTATTAAAGGGGCACCTAGTGGATGCTTGGATCTTGCTGGCTTGTTCGCTGTTATTTTTTCTCCTTTCCTCCCACCAACGATGGTGGGGGAGTCTCTCCTGCCCCCTCCTTTTCCTTCTTTCTTCCTCTCTTCCCTACCTAGAAACGGAAAATACATTACAGATCAGATATTTGCAAATGGTGAGAGGGAAAAGTGCATGGGGCTGGGTACAATGTAGCATGTTATCTTCTATCAACCCACAACACACAGACACAAACATCACCAGAAACACTTAATTGAGCCCATGTGACCATCCCTCAGCAGGGAGTCGTTTAATAAAATGATGTGTAATAACACACCTCCTTCTTGAAGGACTTCATTCTTGACTTTTGTGCAGGTCAGGGATAGGGGCGCAGGGAAGACCGAGTCGGGGCTCATGTTGCAGCTGCATTGCCTACGTGCATCAAGGTGACAAGGGGGTTGGGGGAGGTGGGTGAGGATAGTTCACAGCCAGTTCAACACTCAAACTGAGAAGCCCTTTCCCTGCTGTGGATAACTGAAAAGGGAGAAGGCAAACAGACTCAGCAAATGGAGAAGAAGCAATTATAAACACATGGGCTCCTGAAACATCCCATGGAAAACATTTCACTTTTGTATCTTTGTGTGGCTTGTAATCTTTCATTTAAAAAAAAAAAAGCCATGGGATCAGTGCACAGCTATTTATGAGCTGTGATCCAGCAGCCTTTTATCTTGCCCTGCAGAGTTCTAGACTCCTCTGGAGCAGTCCTTTTGGATGAAGTCCTCACAAAGATCTGGTTACACCAACGAAGCAAAAGAAAATGTAAATGCTAATGGATCATCCCCAAATACTCAAGCGAGCTAACTTTGGAAAAGAATGGGGTCCCACATCTCCCATTTTCTGTAAACTGAAATTCCCCTTTATGGCATCAGAACTGCGATTAATATTGCCAAAAATGGCCGATAAGAATGAGTGGATTCATTTTCCTCAGAAATCCAACACCTCTGGTCTGTTTAAAGAAAAAGGGCTAGGAACTGCAGCCTCTACCCTCCTCTTTTGAGTCTTGAAGGGGAGAGGACTGCTGATGAACAGTTACCCTCAGCAAACGGTCAGTTCCTGACTTAGGAAGTGAGAGAAATTGGACACAGCACTGGCTCTAGGTCTATTTCCCTTTCCCACCAAAATGGAATCTTCAGTGGAAAATTGCCGCATCTCCATCCTGTAATGAAATGTGCAGAAGAAGTGAAAAATGCATTACTTTACCCCATGTGTACGCACTACATCATTACACCGCTGAGAATGTCTCACTAATGATACAGAACATATGGGGGTCTTCCATAATGAACTGCAATGAGGTACATTAAAAATATAGATGAGTTTAATTGGTATATTTATTTAATTGATTAAAAAAAACTTTTATCAGGCAATTTCTTAAGACTTCTGCAAATGGCAATTATTCCTATTGGTGGAATCCAGGCCCTGTGTTACTATAAAGCATACACCGACATCGGTGGAAATGTGATCTAGTTAGCCAAAATGAAGGATATATACTAAGGTCCCAACTCTTGTCGTTTTGATAGCTTGGGGTGTGAACTCATTCTGTTCATTATCTTTTTTGGAGAGTTGGTCCTAACTCTAGGTAAAGTTCTGTGGTTCAGTTTAATACGTTTGCACTTGTGATGACCATTTCCATTTCTCTATAGGTTGAAGGGAGGTGTCTTCTCCCTTCCTTACCTCCAACAACAACAAAAAAAAGTGGGGGACCTTTTTCGAAAGTTGCCATTCTGGGGGTGCCTGGGTGGCTCAGTCAGTTAAGCATCCAACTTCGACTCGGGTCATGATCTCGCGGTTTGTGAGTTCGAGCCCCGCGTCGGGCTCTGTGCTGACAGCTCAGAGCCTGGAGCCTGCTTCACATTCTGTGTCTCGCTCTCTCTCTGACCCTCCCCTGCTCACACTCTGTCTCCCCCTGTCTCAAAAATAAATAAAACATTAAAAAAAAATTTTTTTTAAAGTTGCCATTCTGATGCCAGAGAGATATGAAAATATAATTTGATAGAGAATGTTCATGCTTTCTAATATAGCATATAACTAGATTTTATACCCGTTAGGAAGTAGGAGGTAGTTTGGCTTATAGTTGGTATTGAATGGTCAATGTGTTGAATTTAGATGACTCTGTTTTTCATTGGATTTACATCAAAGTATTTGTTCAGCCTCATTTGTGTGTTATAACCTAAGTCATGAATATTTTCAGGGTGAAACTTTACGTAAGGATTTTCAAGAGGAAGAAAAAAGCTTTTTTAATTTTAATATATTTTGTTTTATTTTGTACAGTTCTGATTTTTGTATAATTGTATCTAAATTCAGCAACAGGTTTCAACAATTCAGAAACCTCATCTTTGCTTAAAATTCAGACTCAAACTCAATTTTCTGTTACGATAATTTTATATAACCCTTGTTACATCTCAATTTATGGAAATAATTAGAGCAAATTAGATCACAGGAAAGTTTAATTAGCCAGGCATAGTTTTGAATTAAAGTTCATTTTCTGTGAAAATTAGAAAAGGCTGAGTGCTTGGTTCTTCATTATATGATGACTTAGCATCATACATCACTGGCATCCTGGGCAAGTGAGGGTGGGGCTGTGGCCTGGAGGGTGGTATGCTCACTGACCCAGAACTTGAGATGGTAGCATGAAAGCTGAATGGTCGGAAAAGATCACTGCCAATCGAGATCCAACTATTTCCAGTGCATTAAACTCCAGGTTAAAATTTCTTGCTCTTGATTACGCATTTTGTAACTTTTGCATTGCTCGAGAAGCTGTTGTTTGATTTCTTTTTTTAAAAAAAATCAGCCTCTTTTCCCATATCGTGTATCTGCTGGAAGCCATAGGATAGTGTTTGTATCTGCATATTTAGGTGTGGGCATTAGGTTTGATATGTGAGGGGGTAACTTTTCTCATGTTTACATTCACTATTGTGCTTTAATTTTTCTAATTTTCATATTATGGGGTTTTCCACAAATACAATATACTCCAGTACATGGTTTCATATTTCCTTTGTATACACATAGGAGACTTGGCAAATGTTTTACTGAGGATGAAGGCCTTTGATTAAAATTTATTTAGTCCTCCCTCATTTGCTCTGTCTCTCAAAATAAATAAACTTAAAAAAAAATTTAAAAAGGGGGTGGTGCCTGGGTGGCTCAGTCAGTTAATCATCCGACTCTTGGTTTTGGCTCAGGTCATGATCTCACAGTTCATGGATTCAAGCCCCACATCGGGCTCCGTGCTGACAGCATGGAGCCTGCCTGGGATTCTCTCTCTCTCTCTCTCTCTCTCTCTCTCTCTCTCTCTCTCTCTGCCCTTCCTCTGCTCTGTCTCTCAAAATAAATAAACTTAAAAAAAAAAAACTTAAAAGAAATTATTTAGTCCTGTGACTTAATTCAGACTAAGGTAGTTAATTAAGGTCTGTCTACCTTGAAACCCTGGCTCAAATCTCCACTCTTTCAAGAAGCCTCTCTGAATCCTCGGTTTGTCTCCCCTGCTTTCTTACAACGCACCTCACAATCTGCCTTGTCTTAAGGTTACTTTTGCACACTTCCCACCCTCTTGTAAACCAGAGACTTTCTGTTCTTCATCTTGGCACATGCCACAGTGTCTTGCCCACGGGAAGGCACTCGATAAGTATTTATTTTACTGATCACTGGTGGGAGGAGTTGTTCACTTCTCAGACCACATGGTTTGGAAAGTCATCTATGTTCAGTGAACACCTTTGAATTTCTTCTTTCGGTGTGGCAGCAAGGACAACAATGACCAGTGTGGGACCTCTTATTGAAGTGGCCACCAGCTCAGGGTCCCCATGTTCACTTCTACCCATTTCCTTTGACCTCACTCTCTACCTCAACTCAGACCAGAGATCCCAGTGTGAAGAGCAGTAGCCCTAGCTACTGAGCAAACTAATGCAGTCCAACCATGAAATTAAATTTGACTTCCCTGAATATGGTGGGACATATCCAGAACCTTCTTGTACAAGGGGAGTTCAAATAAATGTAGTAAAGGAGTACCACAAAAATAAATGGAAGCATTTGTTTATAAATTACTCTGTAATTAAGAATATGAATTTTTTATATCATTTGACCAAATAAAATTTTTTTCTATTTCTTTTCTGTAATCTCAGCATAAAATTCGAACCGTGGCTACTGGTTCCCAGCAAAACGCACACATATATATTTTAATTTGTATTAAAGTTTATTTATTTATTTTGAAGTGGTACAGAGAGAGAGGGAGAGAGAATCCCAAGCTGGATTCACACTGTCAACGTGGAGCCTGATGCAGGGCTTGAACCCACAAACCATGAGATCATGACCTGAGCTGAAATCAAGAGCCCGACGCTTAACTGAGTGAGCCACCCAGGCACCCCCACATACATTTTTTAAATCTGTTTTTAATTACATTTTTTTGCTCATTATTGTTGACCCCTTTCACCAGACCCCCAGCTCTGGCAAACACTCTCTGTTCTCTGTAACTGTGAGCTCAGTGTTGTGTTTGTTTTATTTTGTTTGTCTTTTAGATTCTACATGTAAGAGAGATCATATGGTATTTGTCTTCCTATCTGACTTATTTCAGTTAGCGTGATGTCCTTGAAGTCCATCCCTCTTGTTGCCAATGACAAGATTTCATTCTTTTATAATGGCTGATTAATATTCCACTGTAAATATACCACAATTTCTTTATCCATTCATCCATCGATGGACACTTCAATTATTTCTATATCTTAGCTATTGTAAATAATGCAACAATGAACATAGGGTACATATATCTTTTTGAGTTGCTGTTTTCACTTTCTTCAGATAAATGCCCAGAAGTAGAATAGCTGGATTGTATGGTGTAGTCCTCTTTTTAAGTTTTTGATGAACCTCCACACTCTTTTCCATAGTGGCTACACCAATTTACTAACAGTACACAAGGATTTCCTTCTTTCTACATATTTACCAACACTTATTTCCTTTCTTTTTGACAATAGCCATTCTAACGAGTATGAGGTGATATATTACTGTTTTTTAATGTTTATTTATTTATTTTGAGAGAGAGCACGAGTGGGTAAGGAGCGGAGAGAGAGAGGGAGACAGAGCATCCCAAGCAGGCTCCACACTGTTAGTGCAGAGTCTGATATGGGGCTGACCTCACAAACCATGAAATCATGACTTGAACTGAAACCGAGTCAGATGCTTAACCAACTGAGCCACCCAGGTGCCCCTTGAGATATTATTGTGGTTTGACTTGCATTTCCCTGATGTTTAATGCTGAGCATCTTTTCATGTACCTAGTGGCCACCCATGTGTCATCTTTGGAAAAATATTTATTCATATCTGCTACCATTTTTAAATTGGATTGTTTGGATTTTTTGGTATTGAGTTGTGTGAGTTCTTTATTCATTTTGGATATTGGCCCCTTATCAGATACGATTTGCAAATATTTTCTCCCATTCAATAGGTTACCTTTTCATTTTGTGGATGGTTTTCTTTGCTGTACAGAAGCTTTTTATTTTGATAAAGTTCCACTTGTTTATTTTTACTTTTGTTGCTTTTGTTTTTTGGTGTCAGATTAAAAACATCATCGCTAAGATTTATGTTAAGGAGCTTACCACCTATGTTGTTTCTAGGAGTTTCATGGTTTCAGGTCTTATGTTCAAATCTTTAATCCATTTGACTTAAGTTTTGTGTATGATGTAAGATATTGGTTGAGTTTTATTCTTTTGCCTGTGGCTGTCCAGTTTTCCCAACACCATTTATTGAAGAGATTGCCCTCTCCCCCATTGTATATTCTTGGCTCCTTTCTTGTAATTAACTGACCAAATATGCGTGGATTTATTTTTGGACTCTCTATTCTGTTCCATTGATCTGTATCTCCATTTTCATGCTAATGTATTACTGTTTAATTACTGAACCTTTGTACTATAGTTTGAAATCAGAGAGCATGATGTCTCCAGCTTTGTTCTTTTTCCTCAAGATTGATTTGGCTATTCAGGATCTTTGTGGTTCTTTACAAATTTTAGGTTATTTTTTTCTATTTCTGTAAAAAATGCCGTTAAAATTTTGATAGGGATTGCATTGAATTTGTACATTGCTTTGGGCCATATGGACATGTAACAGTACTGATTTTTTCTAATCTATGAGCACAGAATATTTTTCCATTTCTTTGTGTCTTCAATTTCTTTCATTCACATCTTACAATTTTCAACATACAGGTCTTTCACCACCTTCGTTAAATTTATACATAGGTATTTTTTTTTCTGATGTAATTATAAATGGGATTGTTTTCTTAATTTCTCTTTCTGACAGTTTGTTATAAATGTATAGAAATGGAACATATTTATTGACTTTGTATCCTGCAACCTTACTGAATTTATTAGTGTGAGCAGTTTTTGGTGGAGTCTTTAGGGTTATCTGTATGTAATATCATGTCATCTGCAAATGGTGATGTTTTACTTCTTCCTAACATGGATGTGTTTTTTGCCCCCATTGCCTCTTGCTCTGGCTAGGACTTCCAGTACTATGTTGAATAAAAGTGTAAGAGTGGACATCGTTGTCTTGTTCCTGATCTTAGAGGAAAAGCTTTCAGTTTTTCACAGTTGAATATGATGTTAGCTGAGGTTTGTCATGTATGGCCTTTATCATATTGCAGTGTGTTCTCCCTATACCCACCCATTTTTATAATAGATGGGTGTTAAGTTTTATTAAATGCTTTTATGCATTTATCAAGATGATCATATGAATTTTATCCTTCATTTTGTTGTTAGTGTGGTGTATCCATGATTTGTGGATGTTGAACCATCCTTGGATCCCTGGAATAAATCCTGCTTGATTATGGTGTGTGATCATTTTAATGTTTTCTTGAATTCAATTGGCTAATATTTTACTGAGGATTTTTTACATTTATGTTCTTCAGGATATTGGCTCATTGACTCTTTTATTAGTGTCCTTGTCTGGTTTGGTATCAGGGTAATGCTGGCTTCTTAAAATGAGTTTCAAAGTGTTTCATCCTCTTCTATTTATTTATTTGTGTTCTCTCTCTCTCTGCCTTTTATGAGACTGGGTAAAGGATTGTTAATTTTGTGTATCATTTCAAAGGACCAGCTGTTGGTTTCATTGATCTGTTCTATTTTTTAACTGTTTTATTTATTTCTGCCCTAATTTTTATTATTTCCTTCCTTTTACTGGTTTGGGCTTCATTTATTCTTCTTCTAACTCATTTTAGATTTAAGTTTAACTTATTTATTTGAGATTTTTCTTGCTTCTTGAGATAGACCTGTATTGGTATAAACTTACCTCTTAGAACTACTTTTAATGCATCCCAGAGATTTTGAACCATAGTTTTTTGTTGTCTCCATGTATTTTTTGATTTCCTCTTTGATTGACACATACATTGTTTAGTAGCATTTATTTAGCCTCCATGTATTTGTGATCCTTCCAGATTTGCGTGTGTGTGTGTGTGTGTGTGTGTGTGATTGGTTTTTAATTTCATATTGTTGTATGGAAACATGCATGATATGATTTCAGTCTTTTTAACTTATTGAGACTTGTTTTGTGGCCTAATATGTGATCTATTCTGGAGAATATTGCATGTGCACTTGCAAATGTGTATTCTGCTGCTTTTTGGATGGAATGTTTTGAATATATCTGTTAGGTCCATCTGGTCAATGTGTCATTCAAAGCCACTGTTTCCTTATTGATTTCCCGTCTGGATTATGGATGAATTGATGTTAAGTGGGGTGTTAAAGTTCTCTACTTTTACTGTATTACTTTCAACTTTTTTCTTTATGTTTGTTATTAGCTGCTTTGTGTATTTAGGTGTTTCTATGTTGGGAGCATAGATATTTACAATCATATCCTCTGATTGTTCTCTTTACCATTATGTAGTGTCCTTCTTAAGCTCTTAATTTTTATTTTAAAATTTATTTTGTCTGACATAGTATTGCTAATCCAACTTTCATTTCACTTCCATTTGCACGGTAAATGTTTGTCCATCTTCTCACTTTAATTCTGAGTGTGCCTTTAGGTCAGAAGTGAGTCTCTTGTAGGCAGCATATAGATGGGTCTTTCTTTTTTATCCAGTCACCCTTTGTCTTTTGATTGGAACACTTAGTCCATCTACATTTAAATTAATTATTGATAGGTCTGTGCTTATTGCCATTTTGTTACTTGTTTTACGGTTATGTTTATAGTTTTTCTCTGTTCCTTTCTTCTTTTCTTGCCCTTTTTCTTTGTGATTTAATGGTTTTATTTAGTGTTATGCTTGGATTCCTTCGTCTTTTTTTTGTGTGTCTCTTATAGGTTTTTGATTTGTGGTTACTATTAGGTTCACATATAATAGCATCTCATGTGATAGCAGTCTATATTATGTTGATGGTTGCTTAAATTTGAACCCATTCTAAAAGCACTGAATTTTTACTACACCCCCATGTTTTATGTATATGATACCATACTTTGCATCCTTTTATTTTGTGAATACCTTGACTGATTTTTGTAGATATAATTGATTTTATTGCTTTTGTACTTTAACCTCCATATTGGTTTTATACATGATTTATCTACTACTTTTATTGTATGTTTACATTCACCTTGAATTTTTTTTGTTGTTTCATAATTTTGATACTCCTGATTATGGCCTTTTCTTTCTAAAAATTGCCCTTTAACATTTCTTATAAGGCTGGTTTAGTGGTGAGGAACTCCTTTAACTTTTGTTTGTCAACGAAACTCTTTATCTCTCCTTCTATCCTGAATGGTAATCTTGCTGGATAGAGTATTTTTGGTTGCAGTTTTTTCTTTTCAGTACTTTGAATATATCATGCCACTTCTTTTTGACCTGCAAAGTTTCTGCTGAAAAATCAACTGATAGCCTTATGGAGTTTCCCCTGTATGTAACCATTTTCTTTTCTCTTACTGCTTTTAAAATTCTCTTTTTATCATTACATTTCATCATTTTAATTATTATTTGTCTTGGTGTGGGCCTCCTTGGGTTAATTTTTTGGGGGCTCTCTGTGCTTCCTGGATCTGAATGTCTGTTTACTTTCCCAGATTTGGAAAGTTTTGGGTATTATATCTTCAAATTTTCTACTCCCTTCTCTCTTTCTTCTCCTTCTGGGATCCGTATAATGAGAATGCTATTATGTTTGATGATGTTACTAAGTTCCCTCACCTATTCTCATTTTTTCATTCTTTTTTGTTGTTGTTTGTGTCGTTGCTTTTCATTACCATGTCTCTTAGATTACTGATTTGTTCTTCTGCCTCCTCTAATCTGCCATTTATTTCCTCTGGTATATTTTTAATTTCAGTTATTGAGTTCTTCATGTCTGATTAGTTCTTTTTTATATTTTCAGTCTCTTTGTTTAAGGTCTTACTGAGGTCCTCCACTCTTCTCAAGTCCAGTGAGTATCTTTATGACCATTACGCTGAATTCTTTATTGGGCATGTTGCTTATCTGCATTTCCTTTCACTCTTTTGCTGTGATTTTGTCCTGTTCTTTCCTTTGAGAGATGTTATTCTGTCTTCTCATGTTGTCTAACTCTGTGGTTTTTTAATGCATTAGGGAAGTCCACTGTGTCTCCTGATCTTGGAAGTAGTGGCCTTACGAATAAGAAATTCTGTGGTGCCTTGTAGCACGATGTCCCTTGGTCGCCAAACCCAGGTGCTTCCCCCATGTGGATTGTGTGCACTATGCTGTTGTGGTTGAGCATCATTTACCTTTGGTTCAGTCAGCTGCAATGGCTCACTCTGCCTGCTGTGGGCACACTGGGCAGGGTTTGGTCCCTGTGCCATTAAGGGGGCCAGTCTGGGCTGGTGCAGGCTTGTAGTTGGGCAGTAGCAGCAGTCAAACAAGATGTCTGCCCTCAGCCTGTTTGCCAGGGCTGCAGTCATATCAAACTGCTGGGTCCTCTCCCTGCACTGCCCCCTGATGAAGCTTCCTTTCATGGGCAGGGCTGACAGTGAGACCCAATGCCTGCTCCCAGTCCATGTGCCCAGCGCTACGGTTGACAGAGCACTCTCTGCACTGCCAAATAGAAGGTTTGGCTGGTGGGACTGCAAGTGCACTGGTGTGTGTGGTTAGCTTCCTCTCTCCCCCAGGTGGGAGTCACTTTGGAATGGTGCCAGTCCCTACTGGGCTTGCTTGCAGTGTGTGCTCGAGGGACACCTGTGGAGTGGGGTGGGTCAGATGGGGCAAATCCATAGAAAATGTGAGGGCACTGTTTTCAGTTCCAGAAAGGTAGGTGGGAAGTGTTTGTGCTGGCTCCCACAAGCATCACGCTGGGGGAAAGCTTTCCATGAGAAATCGTACCTGACAGCACTCTCCTTCTTGGAGAAGTCTCCTAACAATCCTGGCTCCTCTATCACATGTTCTGAGGTTAGTTAATAAACCCCTTCACATATACTCCAGGTACTTTTCAAAATGCTGCTTCTGTGTTGTATCTCAATAGGATTGTCTGTTATGCTGGCTCTTTAAGGCTGAGCACTCAGTTTTTGATCTCCCTCTGGTTCTCCCAGAGCTAAGTCTGATAGTTTTTAAAGTACCTGGGGTTAAACCTCACTGTTTATAAAACCTCATAAAGCTAAGCCCCACTAGTTTTCAAAGCCCAAATGTTATGGGGACTCCTTTCCCAGTGTAGGTCATCCATGCCTGGGGTGTGGACTCTATACCTCTCACTTCTTCATCCATGTGGTGTCTCTCCCATTTGTGGTTAGTCTCACTGAGAGTTTGGTTCCCGACCATGTCTCCACCCCTCGTAGCCCTTTCAATGTGGCCTCCTGTCTGTGACTAACTGTGGAAAGTCTGCTCTGCCAGTCTTCGAGTTGCATTCAGAGTTAGTGGCAGTGATCTGTCTCCATGTGTCTATAGTATTAGGTGAGCTCAGGATCCTCCACCGTCTTCCCAGAAGTCCCTAATTTTGTATGATGTTTAATTAATAAAGACATGATATTTAATTAATAAAAATGTCTATCAATGTTATAATAATAGGGGCGCTTGGGTGGCTCAGTCAGTTAAGAGTCAGGCTTCAGCTCAGGTCACAATCTCCCAGATCACAAGTTCAAGCCCTGCCTCGGGCTCTGTGCTGACAGCTCAGAGCCTGGAGCCTGCTTCAGATTCTGTGTCTCCCTCTCTCTCTGCTCCTCCCCCACTCATGCTCTATCTCTCTCTGTCTCTCAAAATTAAAACAAAAATAATAATAGAAATTGTAGTATAACTGATGGCATTTTCTCAAATGAGAAAATAAAGGCATAGAGGATTTGCCAAGGATCACATAGCAGACTAGGGGTAGTTTAATGTCGGAAATACATCTTTTTCTTCTGTTGTTAGGATGTTGAGCTTTACTATGTGAGTATCTAACTATATCTCGAACTGGTTTACCTATCGTAATGTCTTAAGCAGGACCCTGCGTATCCCCCCAATACATTAATTTATCTCTGAAATGTTTTCAGACTTCTGTTTAAGTATTATGTCTGATATAGGAATTTGAAATGCATCAAATAAAATGAAAGCACATTGAGAAAATATGGCTAGAGAGATCTTCTCATTCTACCAACAGGTGTACTGAACTTGACTGGCCATATGTTTAATAAGAGGAATTTATGGTCTAAACAACCCCTCCCACTTTATCCGAATTGAGGAAGCGATTAGAATTTTGACTAAAAGAACCATTGAATCGTACAGGCTAAATGGGTGATACGAATGTATAGTATGTAAATTATATTCCAATAAAGGTGTTAAAAGTAAGTACTTTTTCTGGATTGCTGCAAGTGAGTAAACATAAATGGCTTAGAAAATCACCCATATTTAGCTATTCAGAGTCATTTCAGACCAAAGATTTGAGAGCTGAAAGAGAATTGATAACTGCTCTACTTACAAAAACTAGAGGCCCAGAGAGGCTAAGTAATTTGATTACTATCTCACAGTGAGTTACAGGCAAAGGCAGATTTTGAAGTCCATTCTCTCAAGCAGATGAGAGCAAAACTTGTCACTTGAAGTTCTTGTGAGTTGACTGCATTGCCCCATGCTTTTCAGGGTTCATATCTTCTAGAGTTAGTGACCTCTCAGGCATAGTGTAGTCTTATGATTTTTTTTAAAGCACTACTAAGCAGAGTCACTTAGTACTGAACTCAGAACCAAAAGTATCTAAATGAAATAAGGCTGGATCTAAATAAAGATTTCTGTGGGAAAAGAAACAAATGTTTCCTTCTCCTTTGCTTGGTTCTTATTTAATTAACCTTATCCTCCACGTCCTTTGTTTTGGAAAAGAGTGTAAACATATGAAATTTCAAAAATCAAAAATATGTCATAACGTTGGTGTTACATTGTTTACCCTGTTGAAGGTCTCTGAAATCAAAGATTCCAGATCTTTGATAGGAAGACTGCACTGAAAATGGATAAAAACTGCCCATCTGCTAGAAGCCATTTTTAAATTATAACTTTTTGAACTTTTATCCATAAATGAAAATATATCACTATACTTGGGGAAAGTATTCATTTCATTGCATCATATTGTGATTAAATCCTCTATAAAAAGAAACAACCTTTTTTTAACCTTTACTTATTTTTAACTCTAGGTCTTATATCACTTTAAGAAATATGTGCTTCATATTTGCAGCCAAATGAATTTCATATTTGCAATAAGAAAGATGTGCTTCATTATTTGAAACAATAACCCGTGTTTTACTGAAAACATAAAAGAAGACTAAAATTAATGGAAAGACACACCATGTTCCAAAGTAGAAGGAAAAATTTTTCAAAGACTAACTTCTTGCTAATTTCTATTCTATTTCTAATTCAATTTTATTCCAGATCCCAGCAGGATTTTTTTTTCTTAAATTTTACTTTTATTTTTAAGTTGACTTGAAAAAATGAAAGAGTGAGACTAAACAGGAAAATAAAAGGGGAAGACAGAAATCAGAGCTAAAATTATATACAATTTTTTAAAATGTGATGAAAAGCTATAATAATAAAAAATATGGTGCTGCCATATAGATCAATGAAAATAAACATGGAAACCAGGGGGAAAAGACCTTGATATGTATGTACTAGAATTTAGGTGAAATGGAAAGATAAAAGGAGTCCATACCCTGGAATTTGCTTTAAATAGCATGAGAATAAAAAACATCTCTTTTAAGCCCTGCCCAACATCTTCTCCCCTTCTGCTGAAGAGGTGTTGGTGGGAAATTAATTCAACCAAGAGATTTAATCCACTAACCTTTAAGCCATTGGAAAACAAACTCTGATTCCAAAGTTGTCTATTCTTTTTTTTTTTTTTTCCAACGTTTATTTATTTTTTGGGACAGAGAGAGACAGAGCATGAACAGGGGAGGGGCAGAGAGAGAGGGAGACACAGAATCGGAAACAGGCTCCAGGCTCCGAGCCATCAGCCCAGAGCCCGACGCGGGGCTCGAACTCGCGGACCGCGAGATCGTGACCTGGCTGAAGTCGGACGCTTAACCGACTGCGCCACCCAGGCGCCCCATAAGTTGTCTATTCTTTGCAAAGGGAAATTCAAAGGTCAGACTGCTCTTCTGGCTATGAATGCTGTCTTAGGCAGTGGACCCTGAGATAAATTTTTGAGTACAAGTAGTTGATTTGGGAGGTAATCCTAGGAAATAGGGGCAGGGGAATAGAGAAATAAGACAAGGAGGGAAGACAGCCAAGAGTGTTTTTGTTCTCAAGCACCTTACCACTGTGGACAAGTGGAGCCTGATCTTGCTTGGGAAATCTGGGAGTCAGTATAAAACATGCACCTAGACTAATCCACTCCAAATTCCTGAAGGTGAAAAAACTTGAATATTTACACAACAAATTCTCTCAGTTATTGGGTAAGGAGTGCTGGGTTGGTAGAAGGGCAGGCATGGATCTCTGGGCACTTCCAACCTGCTCTTCCTGTGGATCAAACAAACTTTGGTGGCCAGATAATGCCTCAGGCAATAAATGCAGGTGTTGGCAGTTAGAAGTCAGGCCAGTGAGCTCTGAAGTGCTAAGGGTAAGAGGATAGAGATTAAAAAACAAACAAACAAACAAACAAACAAACAGTACCTAATATAAAAGCCAGTACCTGGGAGTTTACTTTCTATAGCCAAGAAATAAGACTTTTCAGTTTTCCTGTGATAACTTGAATTGACAAAAAAAAAAAAAAAAAAAAAAAAAGATGGGAAAGGAAGGCTGATAATTGCTGAGCTCAGGAGACATATATGACAGGTGAGAGAGCTCAGTAAGCAGAAAGCAACTTAGCATCTGGCCAATCTAAGGAGAAATCATTGTGACAGTGATTGGCGAGTGTCACTATGGAGTTTCAGACACAACGATGTTTTCTAGTGAATCTTAGGGCGTTTCCCGTTCTATGTTCTACTCTCCCTCAATTATCTCCAAACTTTCAGTAAAAACCTGTTCTGCATAACAGCCTTGTGTTAGCAGTGCCGTGGGAAATAAAGATGAAGGAACTGTGTCCGTGCTAAGAACGAAGCTTTGTAGAGCAGTGATGAGATGCTTAGAAGGGTTTGGCGATTGAGCAAGAATTTGGTATGAGAGGTGAGCACCCAGAGAATGGAAGTCTCCACAGAAATCTCTGGAAATATTAGGGACACTGCTAGTAATCATGTTACTTCATTTAGCTTTTATTGTAAAGAATAATCTCAGAAAGCTATGGTACTTTATCTATACTTAGAAGTTTGATATACTGCTGATTATGAATTTTTGCATTAGTTCTGATTTTTTAAAATACTGTATCACAGTATTATTTGTCTTGATTATTGAAGTTTCTTGGTGCCCCCTTAAATTTTGCCCCAGCAGTGAATCCCTTACTCCTCTCACCCAAGTCCTAGTCCTGACATGGGGCTATTTGGATCCTTCATGTTAACAATAATACCATAAATTACTGGGAAAAAGAAAAGGTGGCTATTTTGAAAAACAAAATTCTAAGTTCATTCTTTATAGCAAATAGATTTTAGTTTTATTAAAGTTAAAATATAACAATAATATTGGATCTCAGGATATAGAATTTCTAAGCATAAAACAAAGGAAAACAATACAAAGAAAATATATGCATAGATTTAACTATATGAAAACTTAAAACTTCTATTTGAAAGGTGGACAGGGAAATTTGCTACACATATTTTGAAAGGATTAAATTATTAACACGTTCACATCACTTTTGAAAAGTAATTCTGAAGTTTGAATAAAGATCCTTAAAACCATGTGTACTTCTTAATACAGGTATGCCACTGCTAAGACTCTATCCTTATGAAATAGAGATATGCTCAGCTATTTATAAATATAGTGTTGTATAGGGCTACCAATAATAAAAATTCTTGAAAGAATGCAAATGTCAGCAATACAGGAATGGTTGAAGAAATTGTGGCACAATGGTAGGGTGGAACATTATACAAATGTAAAAATTAGGCTTTGAAAGAATATTTAACTTAAACTTAAGCTACAGCACGACATCCACATGACTAAGGGTAGCACTGAAGAGGAGAACCAAGAAGGTACCTTTGAGTTAACTGTGATCATTGCAATGGAGATTACAAATAACTGAAAGGCAGAGATCCCTCTTCTAAAATTGCTGGATTGTGTAAATTGTAGTTTCTGTGTAAGATCCTAAAGGAGGGGAAATAAAAGGTGACCTGTGCTGGATTGCTGTTAAATCCTAGAGGGTGGGTTTTTATATCAAATATGATTTGATTTAAAAATATGTCACATAAGATGTATAGTATCTTAGTGATGGGAATATGGGTGTTTTTCATCTTCCTGTTTACACTTTTCAGCATTATATTTACAAATGTATTCTTGGATGATAGGATTTTTGTCTATCGACTCATTACCTTGGTGCACATTCCAGGTGTTTAAGAAAAATTTCTTGCAAATAATATTATAATTTGGGGCTGTAGGGAAAGAGGCCTTGGAAAATGGCATTATTTTTCCCAGTAATTTTCAGAGTTTAATAATAAAATACCATACACGTGTAAAAGGGAAAGAGATACAGCAGAAGCATATTCTATGCTAGAGCAAACAAATGTTAAGACAGATGATCTTTGGAATAAACTTAAAGACAGTTCTTTTTTAAGATGTCCTTGTCGATTAAAGATCATTTTCTACATTTCTAATATGTTCAGCACTCACTCACTTCTATATGAAGCCACAGGTAGTAACATGAGCAGCACTGAACTGGATATTGGGGGCTAAGATTCCAGTGCTCCTCCCTATCTAGGAGAGATTGACCACCTTGTGCCACCTTTGTTGACTCTAAGAGAAAGGATTTTATGTAAATGTTGATTGTTAGTTGCATCTCTTTGAAATATTTGCAAACATGAATACTGACTTAGTAAAATCTTAGATAGACTTCATCTTTGGATCTGCCCACTAGGAGCTTACAAAGTACGTGCCAAACAGTGATTGTATTTTATCCAATCCATGTTATCTTCGAAGCTGAGAACATAAATGGTCATAAGAGGCCCAACTCAGCATCTGAAAAAGCAACATGTTTTCATCTGTGCAAATGTGAAGGAACCTCCCATTAGAAGATAGTCTCTATATATGTATATGAATATATATATTTATATTTATTCATATGTATATGATAAACCTTTCATGCAAAGATGATGGTATTTTTTCAATTGATGGTATTTAAATGAGCATTTTGATTTTAGGCATGTTTTGGGCCTCAAAAATTGACAACAAATGTACTTTATGAGTGATAGTGAATCTAGTCAGCGTGGTACCACTGTGTCATTTGCCCAATAAAAGTATCCAATGCTGTACCACAAATGCTAAATCGTTCTTCCTTAAAGGGGGTAATAACATCATGCAAGAAATTCAAATCCAATATTAGATTCTTTTTTGTTTTGTTTTGTTTTGTTTTGTTACAAAGTCAACATTCCCTTCCTGCTTTTTCCCCATGGCTTGCTTTTTGTTTTGGTTCCCTGACTCAGTGAACTCAGTGAATCACTGAATGCATTTTGCTATTTTACTCAAAAGAAATATTGATGGGCAGACTCACTTATTTTCCTGCTTTTTACCAAAAAAGGAAGAAAGAAATCTTTGAAAACTCATTGAAAATTATAATCTTGTTTGGGCAAAAAGATGAATATCTTTGATGAACTGTGAGCTAATGAGCTAAGGAAAAGGGGAGTGGCCTTTGGATATCATACTTTGGGTATGATGCCACCTTTCAAGTGGCTTTTTTTTCATGCCTGGGAGACGGGCATCTAAAAAAAAAAGGCTTGGCTATTGCATATAAAGTTTAGAGAATTGAGTATTGTCTACTAAAGCAACAAGATTTACGAGAAATGTCTGGCTCAATTGCATTAGGGAAAAAAAATGATTTCAAAAAAATCGCTTCCCTGCCTTTTAAAATGAAAACCATCTGCAATGAAAAATTTAAAATGATAAATCTTCTCCTTTCACACTGCTACTGATAAATGGTTAGTTTTCTTCCTCTTTGGGGAGGGGACAAAATAAGGATGTGAGAGTATGTGATATTTGCATACACAGACCTTTGTTAAATATCTGTGTACTCTTCTGGAATTTTTAATAAGTTTCTAAGTTATTATTATTATTATCATTATATGATATTATGAGACCCATTGAATGGAAACTCCAGGCTGTAACTTTTTGGAGTTGAAGTTGAATAACATTTGACCTTTCTTAGCTATGAAAAACAAACCAACGAACCTTATTCTGTTTCAATAAATATAATGATTTCAATCCATAGGGTGTATTTAAAGTCAAGATCTGTTCAATGTAATTACACTTTAAATTAGTCAATTTATACAAGCTTATATTTGATTTTAAGGATTCAATAATGGATACTTTTTACAGTAAAATAGACTTCTCATTTTGATAAAAATCTACAGATGCTAGCATTTATCTATTCAAAATGTAAAAGAAAGAATTCCATAATCATTGTTTTCTTTTTTTTCTAGGTCATGTGCTTTTATACACATGGGGGTTCGTAAACACACACCAAGGGAGGGCAGTGACTGAAGTAATAAAGCTACGTGTTAGGCTTTTTTTTTCTTTTCTTTTTTTGGAGGGGGGGTTCTCTACTATAAAAACATTGAGGCAACTGTGTCCATTGTTTTATTTTACCCAGATCGTAACAAAGGATGAGAAGTTAATAAATGAATTCACATAAAACCATTCTCTATATTCTGTCGCTCTCAGTTTATTAATCTAGAGGGCACTGATTCTCCCATGGCTTATTCTTAAGAAGGAGAGAATAGGTGCTGTGTCTTCCTTTCCTCAAATACAGGGGCATCCAAGCTTCTTTGGAAACATGGGAGTTTAATTGGAAATTCTGGTGCCTACTTTACTAGTCATAAACTGGGTAATTGTTTCCTAATGCAACCTGGCAGTGCCATTGAGGGCAGATTATACAGAGCTGCCATCCTGAGGTGTTCTAAACAAGTGACAAATCATTAACAGCAAGTCTCTGGATCTCTGTGAGTGAGCTCTGTGGCTGCTACTGGAGGCAAACAAGACCAGAGAGGAGTGAGGGAGATCTGAGTAGGCAGAAGCTGCTGCATTAATGACTGGCATTGTCAGCAGTGAGTGCTGGGGATGACTTCACCATCTTCACTTTCACCTTCTTCTCAGAGGTGTTGCTATGGGTACCATCTCAGAGGTGTCAGAGAAAAAAAGAGCAGGAGGTAGACTGATGAACAACATCAGGAAGTAAAGGATATGCAATGGCATAACAATATGAAGACATCCTTCTCGTACAAACGCGTGTGTTGCATACTTCGATAGGGACCCATTAAATTTGGACGATGGCAGACAGGAGAGTTGGTTGAATTGTCAACAAATGACGAATAAAAGGTGCTTTAGAACTATTTTATGGCCCCAATTATCCATAAAGATAATCGTAGTACTGGACCTTTATCACTCAGGGTATAATCATTCATCACTAAATTAATTTCTAAGACCCTGGGAATTGTATACACGTATGGTATATGGGTGCTTTTTCTGTCATGGGAAGACTTGGGAAAGCTGTTCGTTATTTTAAAGGCGATGTTTTTCTGCACTCTTTTCAAACTGCTGTTCCCTCCCATGATCAGAGATTCTGTGAAGGTACCAACTCCCTAGCACTTTGACTTTGAAATTAAACATCATGGTAACCTTCCCTCCTGCAATATGTTAATCATCATTAACCTAATTCTCTCTCTCTCTCTCTCTCTCTGTGTCATACTTTAGCTTTTGAATAAAAGTCAGAAAAAAATGATTAGGAGCGTTTTAACAAATTGCAGCATTTCAATGGTTAGGTCGCAGTTGTCAGATTTCTCCCTAGCAGAGTTGGAAAAGTGACATTCTCTTAGTCTCCCAAGTTTGTTCAACTTATTAAAATAGCATAAACAATGTTGAGGTGGAAAACAGGTTTTGCTACAGACCTTTATTACTAGGTTATAATCATACAGTCCAAGCATGTATATATTTATAGGGGACGTTATTAAAAATACTCCAGTGGAAACATAGAGCAACTTCCCCTCACTTTGATTGAAAACTGCAAGTTCATATTTTATGGGTCATGTGGCATTCAGTCTTTCCACACTGACTTGAGGAGTTTCTGTAAAAAATATAGCTCGATTTTTTTTTGTTTTGTTTTTGTTTTCTTCCTTTTTCTCTTATTTATTTATTTATTTATTTATTCATTCATTCATTCATTTATTCATTTATTTTACTTTTGCTCTACCATCTTAAAATCATGGTAGTTGCTAGGAATGTCAACCAAAATAACATTCATAATCTGAAACCACTGCCCATTATTTTCACACATATATCGTATAACTGTCATTGGAAACCAAATTCTGGGTTGACTTGACCAAACTCTTGGGAGGCAATTGTAGATACTTTTCTACAAAAAATATGTTTTTACTAAAATCATACAAAAAGACCCTTGGCCCTGACCCTACTGCATATTTATTTTTTGTAGGCATCAATTTACTCAGACAAGGAAACAGGAGAAGTTCTTAGAGATGAGGTCCTGACTTTCAGACACTCCTCTCTTTCTGGCTCTAGCTTAAGGAACAGATCGTTGTTAGAACCAGAAGCAGGTATTTATGGGAAAATAAAATTGGGTTTGATTAAAGCAGTAAGAGCTAAGACAGATTAGTAAATGTAGAGTAGCCTGGTCCTTGTTCACTGATTTTTTTCATTAATTCAACATTTATGGAACAGCTCTCAGGTACGAGGTAATGTACTTGGCATAGGGAAACAAAGATAAATAAGGCTCCTCCCACAGACCTTGCATCTAGAGGATGTGGTATTTAAAACTTTTTTTTTAGTGTTTTATTTATTTTTGAGACAGACAGAGCACGAGCAGGGGAGGGGCAGACACAGAATCCTAAGCAGGCTCCAGGCTCCAAGCTGTCGGCACAGAGCCTGACGCAGGGCTTGAACTCACAGACTGTGAGATCATGACCTGAGCCGAAGTCCCAGGCTTAACGACTGAGCCACCCAGGTGCCCCTAGAGGACATGGTCTTTAAATAGCTCACTGAATAATGCTGTGAGGAACATGTATGCATACCAGTATGATCTGAGATGTCTGGAAGTGAATGAAGTTGTGAGGACTATAATTCACCAGAGGGCCTCCAGATTATCAAATAAAAGGAATTCTTCAGTTTTCAAAGGGCCCTAATGTACAGAAAATAACTTGAAGTACTAAACTCAAGAAGAGTTCCTTGAAGGTGGTATTACAAACTCGTTGCTATTATAAGGACGGCGTAAGACAAAAGCTAACATGAGGAATGCAGTTGGGAGAATCCTGGAACAGGCCTCAAAATTAGGGATTTCATTAAGTACGTGTTACTATAGCCACCTTGAAAAGTGAATGTTCCTTGCTAGCAGTCATTAATGATTCCTCTGAATTGTGCCATTATGGCAAGTAGGCGTTAAGAGGTTCATATGGTCACTCCTAGGTTTGAACTATATGATCTGGATGTTTTCTGTAATAGAATTTCTTAAAATCACTTCTAATCTTTTAACTAGAGGGTTAAAAATAATTTTCCTTCCAAGGAAATTTTGATGTCAAGTTATATCTAGTCCAGCAAAAATACTATTGGGGAGGAATTTGTTTGTTTTGGAAAATTCAATCATTATTTAATTAGCTTCAATTCTATCACTAAATTTGGCTTTTTTGTTTTGAATTTCTCTCACTTCCCCAGATTTGAAAGTTGTCTGGAGATACTAGAAACATTTGGGGTAATATGTGCAATTTATAAAGTTGCTAGCTCAGCACTGGTACTTACTGAACAGTTACTAATGCCACCTGTCATTATTAGTGACAGTAAAAGAGGCACATATTAAATCTTGCAGAAGAGCTAGAGGCCATCGAGCCATCCTCCTTAACACTACAAATTTTAGTAAATTTTAGAAAATTATGCCGCCGATTTAAAAGTTGAATTTAACGTATTTACAACCTCCAGATGACGTGATTATAAATTGCTTTGGGATTTTTGCGTACTCAAAAAAAGGTCAGCTTTTACTACAATGTAAAATCTAGAGCCTTTATTGAAATCTGTATTCAAGAAAGCTGCTAAGAATTTTTATGAAACCATTAAATACACAAACACTTGTAAAGGACAGTGTATCTCTAGATACACACATATGTGTATATATGTGTGCGTATGTGTGTATTTATGCATATTTATATCAAGCGTGCGTGAATATACATTCTCATGTTTATCTGTACATATGTCTGCCCCTGCATCTGGAAGAATATATTTGTGTTTGCAGAGAGTTGGTCCAGTGTTCATCTCCAAATGCAAATTTTGACTCTCTGAAGCACATTTTCGTATTTGCATCTCTTTCTTTCTCAGTAGTTTTGCCAGTTGGTGTATTTCTTTGCTTCTTTCCACGTTTTCTTCCTCTGCAGCATCCCCCATGAAGTGGCGCTGAAAGATCACGTTAGCACAGTCCCATGATGTGAAATACCACAAGTCTGCAATTTTTCGGGCTTGAGAGCATCGCTGGGCTGAGTGGATGGAAATCTTTCAGTAATTATACCAGTTTGTATTCGTCTCACATTTGGGACCAAATACAAAACCGATCCACTCTTTCTCCCTGTGAATATTCATAAAAAACAAAGTGCCAATTCTGGGCTAATCATGTATGGAACCAAACACGTTGATGAGTCCTAAGTATATACTGTCTGTATGTATACATATGAATATATATATTTATACACACTAATTTTGCTTGTGTCCTCCTCTGTGTAATTTGTTTGTTTAGTATAGGGGTTGCTGTTATAAGTGTTAATAAGCTGCTGAAAGCTTGGCACCTATTACTTGAAATGACAGCTATGTTAGAAGCCTATTAACACTCAGAGCAGCAGCTCTGCAGCTACTAGAAATGAATTTCAAAGAAGGTAAATGAACAAAAGCGATTCATATCTCTAAGGAAAGCAAACACCATGCCCAGAACCATATATACTTTGGAAATGTACAGTATATAAAATGAAAAAAAAAACAAAACAAAACAAACAAACCTCTTCCAGTTAAAGCAGCAGCGGAAGAGAACATTTGGAGAAAGGAAAACTACCTAAAAGATTTCCAAACAACCTTGAAGACATAAATGTAAAGGATACCAAGCATAACTTCCTCTCTTTGTTTCCATTGTAGTTAAACGAGGGCCATGTCAAACTTAGTTATAGGAATAGAACAGTGCAGGTAGAGGAAATTCGCTTTTCTCTCCATGAGAAAAATTTAAATCATCTGGATTTAGCTCAAACTTTTCTTAGTGTCTGAACTTGGAAGGACACCATTTACCATTGTTCTCTGAGGCAGGGCTCTTTATGAGTCAGTTCACCCTGCCTTTGAACTATTTTACTTTTTACTGTCACTGAAATTTTACAAGATGGCTAAACGTTCTCGGTGTGCTTTAGCCACGATAATAAAAATGTGGCAAGTTAAGTTAGAAGTAGATTTTTTCCCCCATGACAGTGTGTGCGTGTGTGTGTGTGTGTGTGTGTGTGTGTGTGTGTGTGTGTTGGGAGGGTTAGATGCTGATATTGAAGAGGGGATAGTTCTGTAAATTTTAGGTTAAATTAAGATTAAGGCCCTTGTTTTTGAAACCAAGTGGAAAGAAAACCTAAAATGACCTATGCACAAAAATTAGAAATCTCAGGCAGCTTTCAGAGTTGGTATAAAACTAGCAGCCAAAGGTGAGAATAGGCAGTTTCATCCCTTAAGTAACTTACATTACCCTTTTCCCTTTAATATGAGAACTGTAATGTCTCGGACACATAGTAACACTGTCTTTCAATTTATAGCACTATAATATCTATTATATAACATGCTGTATATACAACACTATTCATTATCTTTCTGTGCGTGGTTCCTATGCCTTCTAAAACAGAAATTGTGAAAAGTCTTTGGGAGAGATAGAGAATAGGTGTAGGCTCTAAAAATCTGTGTAAACGTAAACCCCAAACATTTTCTATGCGTGTGTATGGGCATGTGTGCACACGTGTTCATACACTAATAAGGCTTCACAAATCAGTTTGGGACAGATTATTGTACTGTCAGAGGAAAGAGGTGAGAAGAAAGGCAATTCTTTTGTCACTGAGACGCAATGCAAAATGTGCTTTGAATACTGTCCAAGTGAAACCAGTTTTCCAGGTAAGGAGACACTACAATTGTTCTTCAACACACTAACTAGAAATACTCTTACCTCAGATTCTATCAACCAAAACTTGTGTTTACTTGGCCCTCGTGTATATCAACAGTACAATGACAACTGATACTTATTATGATTCTCCAAAGGGACTCGAATGAGGTAAATTTTTGCTTTATTAATTACTAATATTTGACTGTGCCTAGTATTGTGTGTATACAGTGGTCTTTAAAAATGGATTCTAACATCTTAGAAACATGTATGGTACAGACAGTAAGGTATGTTACATAATTAATGTATTATATAGACAGTAGCTCTACTATTCAGAGTATGTGATTAACCCAAACACCCTACTCCATTTCTAGCAGAGAACAGGGCAAACTTAAATGAAACTGCATTTGTTAGAATTTTCTGAAGGCTTGTATTCAGAAATGCCAATCGCCAGCTGCTTGTGAGCTGCCCAACATTATAATGTTCTGAAATTATCTATGAAATGGGATCTGTTCATTCGAATGACAACAGCAAAAACAAAGAATGCATACATTACCATTTCCAAGAGTAAAAACTAACTTAATTTTACTCTTTTAGTCTTTGAACTAATTATTTTGATCCTTTTTATTTAAAATACTATATACATATAGAAAAAAAATCATGAAGCCAAAAGGTATAGTTCAGTGATTTACCGGGAGGGAAACCCCCAGGTGGCCACCACTCAGGTGAACAAGCATCAGTTGCAGTGTCTTCGAATCCAGTCTTCAAATCCAATCACCGTCTTCTCCCTCTCTTCCGTCCACAGTAACCACCATCCTTACTTTTGTTCTTTTCTTTATAGTTTGACCACCTAAAGTCGAAGTTTAGCTTTTGTTTTTAGTTTGGAACTATTTCAAATAATACCGTCATAAACAATGCTTCACGCATCCCCTGGTGCGCACAGGCATGCACTTTGGTTGGGTGGATATCTACAAGAGAAACGTCTGACATAGAGGTTGTGTCTTCAGAAGAGAATGGCCACCTGGTTTTCCAAGGGGTTGTACTAATTTATACTCCCGTTAGAAGCAGAGAGCCTTCATTTCCCTACTTCCTCACCATTGTCAGTTACTTTCATTCTTTTAATATCATAGTCATTCTTGTAGTGTCTTTTTGTGGTTTTCATTTCTTTTCCCCTTATTTCTAATGGAATTGAATGCATATATTTATTGATCTGTCTTCTGTGAGTGACTATCTTGTCTTTGTTGATTTGTTGGAGTTTTAATTGTTTTGTGTTACATAAAGGAGCTCTCTGTTAGTTATGGGTTCCAGATATTCCATGGTGTGGTTTGTTTTTCTTTTATCCTCTAATTAGTGTATTGTGAATAACAGGACGTCTATTCAAATTAAAAAATTTTTGGTCAGGTTTAAGTTAATTTTTCTAGATGTCCTTCATTTAACCTAAATTTTCAAAGTTACTGACATAATCTTGTTAACATCTATAGCATCTGTAGAGATGTCACTATGTAATATTGACATTGGTTATTTATGCCTACCATTTCAAAATTTTATTAGCTTTATCAGGGTTTGTCAATTTTATTAGTCTTTAAAAAACAATTTATTTTATTGTTCTTCTCTATTACATGTTTATTTAATTGACAACTGCTCCTTTTTTCTTTATATATCTCCATCTATTCTTTTTAGGTTAAATTTCTATTTATTTCAAAAGGTAGATGTTTGCTTCATTAAGTTTTAGTTTCTCTTTTTTTCTAACATATGCGGTGAAAGCCATAAATTCCATTTAAAAATAGCTTCAGCAGCATCCTCGTATGTTTTGGGAGGCCATAATCTCATTATCAATTGGTTCAAAATATTTTCTAATGTCTATTTTTATTTTACTTTGATCCATGAGTAATTTAGAAGTATATTGCTGAATTTTCAATCATGTGGAGATTTTCTAGTTTATTTATTTATTTAATTTTACTGCTTTCTAGCTTATTTACACTGAAATCAGAGTACATATTCTGTATGATTTCATTCTTTTCAAATCTTGGGCCATTTAAAAATGGCCCAAGATACAGTCAGTTTGAGGAAAATTTTATATATGCTTGACAAGAATGTGTACCTTGAAATGGCGGTTACAGTGTTTTATATATTTCGATTATGTTTCTTTATGATCCTATTGTGAACTATTTCCATGTAATTTCTTATTTTTATGTGTTTTATCAAATACTGAGAAAAATCTCTCATTATGATTGTTCATTTGTCTATTTCCTTGGTTCTGTCAATTTTTACTCTATGTATCTGAGGCTATATTAAGTGCATATACATTTAGAATTGGTACATCTTTCTGGTAAATTAACTTCTTATCCATAATAGTATCCCTCCTTACATCTAGTACTGCTTTTTGCTTTATTTTTTTTTTAATTTTTTAAAAATGTTTTATTTATTTTTGAAGGATAGAGAGAGCATGAGTGGGGGAGGAGCAGAGAGAGAGAGAGGGAGACACAGAATCCAAAGAAGGCTTCAGGCTCTGAACTGTCAGGACAGAGCCCAACGCGGGGCTCGAACCCACAAACCAGAAGATCGTGACCTGAGCTGAATCAGACGCTCAACCAACTGAGCCACCCAGGCACCCCTGCTTTTTGCTTTAAAATCAACTTTGTATAATATTAATATGGGTACACCTAACTTTCATCTTTTCATTTTTAACAGTTCTGTATCCTACGATTTTGAAATATATCTTAAAAATGGTATTTACTTGGGGTGCCTGGATGGCTCAGTTGGTTAAGCCTCTGACTTCGGCTCAGGTCATGATCTCAACGTTTGTGGGTCTGAACCCGGTGCTGGGCTCTGTGCTGACAGCTCAGAGCCTACAGTCTGCTTTGGATTCTGTGTCTCTCTCTTTCTCTGCCCCTCCCTCGCTCATGCTCTTTATCTCTATCTCTCAAAAATAAATAAACATTAAAAAAATCTTTTTAAGAATTGTATTTACTTGGGTCTCATTATTTATAACCACTTGAAAATCTTTGTCTTGATGCATTTAGTACATTTATATCTAATATTATTTATTGATATATTTGGCTTATTCTACTGTGTTTTCAAATGATTTCTTTTTGTGCATTGGTTCCATGTTTCTTTTTTCTCCTTGCTATTTTCTTTTGGGGTAATTATTTTTTATGATTTTATTTTGGTCCTACTATAATAGAAGCTATAAATTCACTTACTGCGTTTTTAATGATTATATTGGAGATTACAGCATGCATTCTTGACTTCCAAATGTCTAATATTAATTCATGCTTGTATCTTCTTTCTGAATAATTTAGTTGCATTTTTTCTTTCTCTTTTAGTAGTATATATGTCAACAAATTCAGTTATTATTTCTGCAGTCAATATTTATTAATATTTACTCTAATACTTATATTTTGTTGATTTCCAATATTTCCATGGTTTGGAAAGTCTTCTATCTGAGATTATTTTCTTTCATATAAAGAAAACCTGTAGTGTTTATTATAGGTCTGTTGGTGACAAATTTTCTTAGTTTGTCCGAACTGCCTTCATTTAGCTCTTATTCTAAGAGAATAATTTTTATTCTAGAAGAATAATACTAGAAAACTAGGATCTGGATTGACAGTAACTTTTTTCCCTACAACTTAAAGATATTGTTGTATTTTATTCTGGCTTCCATGTCTTCTGTTGAGAAATTGACTACAGTCTTCATCTTTTCAGTGATTTTGCTATTATATCATGTGGGTTGACTTTCAATTTATTTTGTGTGTAGTTCACAGGGCTTCTTGAATCTATGGCTTCATGTCTTTCATCCGTTTTAGAATGTTCTCAATCATTATGCCTTTAAACATTGCTTCTTGCCTTACTCTCTTTTTTCTGGTTTTTAGACTTTCAACTAAATATGTTAAATTTTAAGTCTTTTAACTGTGGCATCTATAGCTAAAGAGATCTGTAGGATCTATACTGTACCTTTGTGAATTTGTTTCTCTTTTGTGTTTTTGCTACTTTTAAAAATTGATATTTTTTGTCTCTGCATGTTCCTGGTTAGTCTTATTTTATTTTATTTTCGGTGCACTGGATGTTATATGTGAAAACTTGTTCACAGAAATAATATGGAGACTAGGAAGATGTCTTCTAGATAAGCTTTTATTTGCTTTTTTCCAGATGCCTGGAAAATATGCTGGAGGCGTTTGCATCCAGAGAAGTTAATCCAGTGTCTGGCATTGAGATTCCTTAACGCTGATGTGTAGTCATTCTGAGTCTTACCTAATTTTAGTTTACCCTTGCTGTGAGAATACAGCTCCTCCAGATCCTAACCCAAAGCTGGGGAGTTAAAAGAGCTCTTCTTTTTAGAGACCTCTGGACTTGCATTCTTAGGGAGCATTGTGGTCCCCTATACTTATGAGAAGTCCCATTGTTGAACTAACAGATGACTTCAGAGGAAAATCAGCCCCCGAATGCACTCATTGCCCTGGGTCTCTGTTTTTCTCCAGATTCAGGCCTATTAAGTTTTGCTACTTTGCTAACTATTAAGCATACTTCTATTTTTCCTTTTTTTTTTTTTTTTTCCCAGCAGTGTTTTGTTCAGCTCTCTGGACTTCCTCAAGAGGAGGTTTAGTCAGAATTACTTAGCCTAGAAAATGAACATATTACTACATGTTACTATATGAGACATGGGTATCTCAGTTGGTTAAGTGACTGACTTGCTTTCAGCTCAGGCCAGGATCTTGAATTTTCATGGGCTGGAGCCCAGCATCAGGCTCTGTGCTGACAGGGCAGAACCTGCTTGGGTTTCTCTCTCTCACTCTCTCTCTCTGCCCCTCCTTCACTCAGGTTGTCTCTGTCTCTTTAAATAAATAAATAAATAAATAAATAAATAAATAAGAACAATGAAATGGGGTCAATGGCAGTGGCTTTAAATACTTATTGTCTAGAATTCCTCATATTTTACAGCAAACTCCATGGCTCCAAATATTCAGGTAGAGAAAGATAGTAGACTCATCTTGAAAATTAGCTTTGACATACGATCAAACAGTTTTAGTAAATTTTTATGTTTCATTTTGAAAGACAAAAATAAGTTCTAATTGGCAATAGATATTTGTGTGAAATTCATACTTATAAAGGGGAAGGATGTCACCCACAGTACTATAGCACAAGGATGTTATCCAGAACCAGGTCTAAAAAGAATCTGAAATTGTCTTATCGCTGGTGAGCCAAATATCAAGCCTCAAATCAGAGATGATGAATCCTTTTGAGCCTTATTCCAAGATTACTTGTGGAAAATAATTTTATGTCTGGAAAGTTATCTTGGATCCCACCTAAGGAAATTTCAATAGTAAAGAGTCCAAGCACAATTACAGGCCAGTCAGGTAGTCGAAATGGTTTGGCACCATGAGAAAGCTACACAAAAGGGCTATAAAGTATATTTAATTGATTCTATTTCACTCCTGATATTAAACATTCCTGTCTATCCTAAGGAGAGTCCACATTTTCTGTAAAGGGGTTACTTCTAGCTTGATGATCTTTCCAATTCTGTGGACAGATGCTCAGAAAACTTGAAAAGTTCTGTGAAGACTCATCTCTACTGATTCACCTATAACCTCAAGTTCATGTTTACTTAGGGTTAATGTGTACCTTCTTAGAAAGACAGGCTGTTCAATCATTTCCTAAATTTAGTAACTAAATCTCAATGTCATTTCTAGCAGGCTCACATTTTTTCCTGGGCTTTGTGTATTCCTCTTTGGGCCAGGAGCTCCCTTGTAAATCAAAGACAGCTCCTTGTAGAGAAGGGAGCTGTGCAGGGGCAGAGGAGCCCAGAAACTGACCCCCGTGTTACCGCCTCTGCTTGAGAAAGCAGAGAAGTTAAAAACACTCACTAAATAATTCTCTTTAAATCAGAAGAAAAATGATTTTTTACAGTTAACAGTTAGATGCATGATGATTAATGTTTTCAACCTTAAGGGCAAACTCTGCCTGTTTAGTATGAATTTTTTATTTCTGCGTTTCAAGTGAAAAATATCCTGGGGTCCTTTTGAATTTCAAACAATTAGTCCAAATTCAAAATGTATTAGGTTAATTGTATATTTTAATCTAATTTTAATATTCTTTGACTCTGAAGCTGATAAGCTAGCATTTATTTGCTCTTGAAACCTTTCAAAGTTTATAACAATCTTTATCTCTTTTAGATGGTATTAATGCTTAATGATAAAAGGCTGGCCTAAGGAAGAGATAACATTTAAGAACTATATGAACCCATGGGGCCAGGATGTAAACCATCTATCTGGTCTACTCTCTTTCCATGAGTATGTATTATATGTTATGGAATTTAGTGTGGGGCTTCCTCCTCTGGGGGGGGGGGGGCAGTTGACTCCAATATAAGTAGTAGACTAGGCAGATGTGAATGCTGTCATTAGCTGCACCACTGGACTTCACAGAAAGACAAAGGGACCAATTTACATGGTCTTTGTATGAGGGAATAAGAGGTAACTGCCTATTTTTCCCAATAGAACTATAGGAGAGAGACCTAAGTTAGGATCCCTGCTTATTTGTGTTATTGTGGGCAAGTATAAATTTCCTCCCCTGGTAAATGTAGAAATAAAACCTAGTTCAATGTTCACTTGGGGGGGGGGTATACAACAAAAGGTTAACAGTACTTACTTTAGGGAAGTGATTTTTGTCTTTTACCTGAGATAGGTTTGTGACTTTTTTATAAGAAGAAAAAATATATTACAATCTTGTAAGACTTTTTAAAGGTTTGTTGTTCCCCCCCAAAATTGTTTTATCAGTAGAACCTCTAACTGAAAAAGAACCTTACATGAAACTTAAGTACAAAATAGATGTCAGTGGAACTGCTCTGCTGGAGTAGTGATAAGAATGCAAAGCCCCACGGTAACTGGGTGGCTCAGTTGGTCAAACATCAGACTCTTAATTTTGGCTCAAGTCATGATCTCATGGTTTCTGAGATCGCACCCCATGTAGGCGCTGCTCCCATAGTGCAGAGCCCTTGCTTGCGATTCTCTCTCCCTCTCTTTGCCCTCCTCACACACACCCCTGCCATCTCTCTCTCTCTCAAAATAAATAAACTTAATAAAAATAAAAAAGAATGCAAAGCCACAGGGCCTGTGCCTTGTCTCCCCTCTTTGGTGGCCCTCCATAGGGCCCTGGGCTCCAAGGAATAAAGTTTGAATCCCACTTTGATATGGGTTAATGGAAACCACAAAGTAAAGTGCCTTTGAAAAATGTCAGCCACGTAGAATGGCTAGTAATGCTGTTAATTTTAGCGAGTAGTAATGCTGTTACTAGTAATGCTGTTAATGCTATTGTCACCAATTATTTTTAGACTTCACTGTGGAAGAAAGTAGAATAATTTATGAGACGGAGATCAGAAAACATGTCTTTTGCTGGCAGAGCATTTACCAGTTCAGAGCTTCTACCGTGGTCATGCTTAATTGGCGAGTGTCTTGTTGCTGGCCCAGGCTTCTGTGTTGAGCCCAAACTGGCTGGTCAGCCAGTGCTGGTAGCACAGGGTTACATAGTTTCACATTTTCTCATCCAAGCCAAGCAAATAAAATAGTACTGGAAGAGCATGGCTGTTTCAAAGCTTGTGTCAAAGCTTGCTCACTTTTCTTTTCAGGAGGGCTACCTGGTTGCCCTTCTTGAAAGCTCAACCTTGTCCAGTTTCTTAGGATCAAACCTGACCTTTACCAAGATGAATGAAGAAGGTCAAGCTCATCATCTGGGGATTCAGCCTTGATATTCTGACTCTTTATCTGTCTTTAATCTTTTCCCCCAGTTCTGAAAACCACGCTCCATTGTGTGCTGGAGCTGACTTCTGGCTCCCGAGAGCCACTTGTTAATATTTGAGAAATTTTTGCAATCTAGTGGGTGGTACACAGGTGGCTTGAAATCAGCACATCAAGAGGATTTATACTATGGAAATTGGTAAACTCTAAATGTCAGGTCTTCTCTCTGAGATCTGGTTAAATATTCACCACTGGTTTAGGAACTAGCTACCAGCTCATGGTGCAGTTCTCATAAATCAATCTTCCTTCATCCCTAGACCCAAGTTCCTGCCTTGGCATCATGGGAAGAGTTGAATCCTTCAAGCTTGTCAGATCCCCTTGCAATGGCAGAAGTTTGAGTATATATCCCGGCTCTGAGCTGGGACCCTGTTTTCTATACCCACTCACAGACCCCCCTGCTTCCCAGACCTGCTCGCAGATCTCTCCCAAGACCTATCTATGTGATGAATAAATCCCCATTACCTAGATTTTCTTCTCTTGCTGCTTCTTGGTCTTGCAACACCATCTTGCGTTCCCTATTATGTGATATTAGACCCCTTCGTGTTTGTCCTACAGCCCATTTATTGACTTCCCCTTTGATCGATGTGTTTTTCTCATAGTCCGGAATTCCTTTCAGTCTGTGGTTCTGGATCTGCTTTTCCCTCCTCCCCATTATTTTTATTCTGTCTCAATTAACTGAAATGACTCTCTATTCTCTGTAGAATTAAAAAAAAAAAATAAAGTTTTGGACATACTCCTCCTAGAAATCTTTTTTCCTATTATTATTAGGCCCTAAATTATTTAAGTGTAATTTGTTAGTGGTTTTAATTTTAAGACCTAATTTAGCATTTTAATAAATAATAACATTTAATATCCATAATGAGGATTCACCATATATAAAGTATTTAATTTCTTAACACAGCACCTATATTTTCTCATAAAATAACTAGCATTGATTGTTGCTCTCCATGTCCCAGACACTGTTCTGGGTGCTTTGCATGTATTAATTCACTTAATCCTACAGAATTCCTGTGAGACATGTACTATTAGCATCCTCATTTTACAAATGAAGAAATTGAGATAAAGAGAGGTCTTGGAGCTAATAAATGGCAGAGTGATGGTTTGAACCGGAACTGCCTGACTCCAGAGCTGTGTACTTAACCCTTGTGCTCTCCTGCCTCTCGCTAAAATGAAGCACAGAGAGCTATTACCTATGAGAAACTTCACCTTCTCTTATTGTTAATGTTGGCAGCTCCCAGTGTTATAAGGGAGAATGAGGAGGTGTGGCCAATAAGAGATCTTCAAACTGTCAAGGTTTCCTCTCAGATCCAGGGAGCGCAGAGGAAATGACTTGATGGGGGGACCATTGAATTGCACAGAATCACGAGCTAAGAAATAAATATACTACCTCACTCTGGGTTCTTTCAGTTTAGCTCTTCTCCGGCTAGAACAATATTCTGTGAGGCTGGTCATAGCAGATGCAGAAAATTGGGAAAGGAGTTACATGCTGACGTGAGCAGAGTCACTAACAAAATCCAATTCTTTTTTGTTATTTGAGGAAATATGAATATACATATAAATAAACATGTTAATTATTTTATTTGAGCATAAAATTGAATATATAATAGATCAATCTGTGTTTTATTCTCATGTTTATACTGTCTAGTAAAACCGAGGTTCCAGGGTAATGTTAAGGCTAGGGTAACTCTGAAAAATTTTCTATAATGCTATTTTGCCATCTACCCTCAGAAAAGTAACACCAAATTATATCTATACAGGTCAAGACATTTGGCATATTGTACAGAAAATGATGATATTAAATTGCAGCAGAAGAGGCAATGGTTCTTAATCCTAGGATGTTTTCTAGACAGTTCATGAGAGAAAATAAAACCTAGCAGGTTGAAAGGTTTCAGGAATCCTGTGCATCTAAAAACCATTTTATCCAGGTGATTCTTACAAACATTATAGTTTAAGAACTACTCTACAGTAAGTCACGCAAAGTACTGAGTGGTTCATTGAACAATCCTAATTTCAATCCTTAGTCTCACCCTCTGGGTGGAACCCGGAAAAGCAGAAAGGGTAGAAAGTAAGGACCATTTGTAAATGTGGGTCCCTACACGGGATTGACTCTTCCTTGCGACTTTCATCACAGCTGCTCACCAGTGATTTGTGGATAAAAACATCTGAAGCCCATGGAAAGGACTGGAGTCTTTAAAATATGATTTCCACTTTGGAGTCTAAGCAGCAGACAGACCCAGCAGGGAGCCTGGGTTTGGTTTGTCATGGGTTCCGTTCTTTGTTAGCCTATTTTCTTACATCTTATTGCCAGAAGAAGGATGGAAGAGAGTCAGTAGTTTCTTTTCCTCCATGTTATCAGTGGGGGAAATGGTTGGATCCTTTCAGTATGTAGTTAGATCTGCTCTGTCTTACCCAACAGACACTATTATCCTCAATTTCCAGAAGAAATGGAGACTCAGAAAACGTAAATGATGTGAATATGTGACCAATACGTGGTGGATTTAAACTACAGGCCATGTATTTGGTTCTTAGCATTGGAATAACCCTTTCAGACCATGTTTTCACACTTTTATGGGTTGAAAATATGAGTGTGATGCTCATATTTAATTAATTTCTGTTGAATTGAATGAGAATGGAGGAAAGCTCCTGGCAAACATTTGTGACAGAGAATCTTTCCTAATTTTTCTTTTCTGCCCCCAGTTGGCACTTTTTCTCCTTTTATTGCTCTTAGACCTGGTGCCTGGGACAACTACCTGTCTCCTAGATGCTCGGGTCTTCACCTGTTTCACTCAGCACTTACCACACTCCATTCCCCAACTGTGCTTGGACTTTTCTTCTCTTTATGTGATAATGTACTCTTCCTCCTTCCTGAATCCACAAGACACAAAATCCTGCTGTGTGTTGGTCAGATAAACCAACCCTTGCTATTTAGCTAGCTAGCTAGTATTTAGCAATATCTGATGCAAGTTAAATTAAGTATTTCCTTAAGGAAGTATTTCCAGAACTAGAAAAGTACCTGATAGGAGTTCCATATTCAGTCAGTGATGCTTTATTGTGTTTAAACCAAATAGTCAGAGGCTCCATCCACTTATACATAAGGCCAGCCCTGAACATTGGCATTTATTTAAATACCCTCCAGGGATACTCAAGTCTTCAATGCTGCACACACACAGATTCAAGCCAAATATACACACTGACATTTCTCCCCCCGCCCTCGCCTCCTTCCCTAGAGCTCATAATATTTAAGGCCGAGCTAGTGTCAAGGACCCTCCTGAGAAAGGAGCTGCTCCTCTGGGAGTTTGTCTAATGGGGCAACTGGCATTTCCTAGTTCACCAGAGGAGTGCTGAGCGTGAGGCCTTTGTAGAATCCCCAGGGTATCAGTTAGCACAAAGCTCGCTAGAGCAGTCTGTTCTGATCAGATCAAAGCCACCTAAGAAATCAAGTATATAGAAGACGGAACTCTCTTCTCTCTCTCCCACCTATCAGCTGTCAATTACTACCTGTTTTGCAAGGAGCATGAAACAACAAAAAGTAACTGCCACTGCTAATATTTTCACATCGACAAAATTTTTTCCTATGCCTGCCCTCCTTTGGTGCTCACAAGTCTTATTTTTCTACTTTTTTTAAAAAAATCTGGGATTATAGTGGAACTTTCACAAGGCCACCTAGCTAGCTGCAGGCATAACAGGATCATTTACTAAGCTTTTAATTTGTGTTTTCTTCTTATTTTTCCAACCCCGTTTTGAGATGCCAATCTGGCCTTCTTGTTCTCTAGCTCTTTGTGATGGAGTGCAAATCAAAGGAACCCAATGACTGGTAGGTACTGTTTTTGCTTTGCTTTCTGAACCAAACTCGTTGAGGGGGTCATACCAGGGAAATGGAGAGAAGTGAGAGCCCTGGAAGGAAGAGGGATGGTTGCTGCAGTGAGCTTGAAAGGGAAGGGGGAGCTCTCTGAGAGGGGCAGCAGCAGCAGTTTGGGATACTCTGGAACTGGTGCTTCCACACTTTCATGGAGCCTTGGGGTGGAGGCAGGACATCAGGATGAAATGACTGTGTCATCCACCTAAGAAGACTGGATCATAGGTATCAAGGTTCCCAGGCTCCAGAAAGATATCCTGCCTAAGAAGAGTAAGCTCACATCTGCCTCTCAGGGACCATGTGGGCTTGGACAAAGACTACATCAGGGGTGATCAGAGACCAGAGAGGCCACTATAAATATCTGTTTTGCATAGAATCCAGAACATTGGTGTCCTCCTGGACTGGAGAGAGACCCTGTAGTGACTGTGATTATATATCTGATGAAATAGGACTTCTGACAGATTTAATGGTTTAAATCTGAGTGTGTTGGGTAAAACTTAAGCCTATTCAACACTGCAAATTTCTTTGTCTTTCTACAGTACTTCTCACAAAATTTACATTTAGATCAATGTCATTGGGGAAAATACAGCAGAGCCATTGTTATGTATACTTGTGGCAAAAGAGAAATCCAGTCCCTGTCCATTTTTGAATTGTCCAGAATTTAATTCTATGACCATGAGCCACATCGTGTTTCTGGATGACTAGATCAATCAGCTAATATCAGAGGCCTAGGACGCCCATATGGGCAAGGCTAAAGGCCCAAGTGGATCTCATGAAACACAAAGTTGATAGCTTTCTGTGGTGGGAATAATGACTTATAAAACACACTGGAGGAGACTTCAGGGGTTGTTTAAAAATCAAATTGCTTATTACACTTTCCAACTCCTTGAACAACTTCTAATATTTTCTATACAGAACCATCTACATATACCCTTTGTCTTTTGATGGTGAAATATAACAATTTTATTGTTATGTTGCTTCATAGCAGAAAAATTTTCATGATTCTGTGTTTCAGTAAAAATCTTTGATCCCCATCTTAAATTAAGCTGAAGCTAAGAACTAGCCTATCCATTTACATATGGTATTTGGTCATTACACACACACACACACACACACACACACACACACACACACACACACCAAAAACAAGAGGAGGGGACTTAACAGAAAAATCTCTCTCGTTAACCTCTCATCTCCTCCTTCTCTTCCTCCTTGTCTTCCCTCTTCAATGTACAGACCTCAGAGAAAGACTGCAGAACCACAAATTACTGTGGGGTGCAACTCCTACTTAATAATGACATCCGTAAGTTAGCAAAAATCTGCCAACATCTGCAAGCTCCTCTACAGAGTCGTGAGCCAAAGTTAAAAATCATGTGTGACAGTGCTGTGGAAAATACAATTGATTCCAGTCTGATTGTGTCAGTTCCAAACAGAGACAATATTGATGATGCTGAACAGTAATCTTATTGGGCTTGGACCCAACTGAACATTGGTCTTTGTCAACTCATTATTCCTCTATCAGAGGGATCTCCGAAGATTGATCTTGCCAGCACTTCTTGATGTGTCTCACAAATCACTGTTCTCCTGTTGGCAGGCAGATTTGAGTATTGCACAGTAATTGCTGGCTTTTTTCCCCTCTCTCCCCGCCTTACTCCCTGCCAGGAGACAGTGACTACACATTGCAAGTCATTGTCATATGAAAGACCAAAAAGTTCCTAACAAGATAGAGTACGTAGGTGTGCAGTTCCAGTGATGCCAAGAGCTATGGCCACCCCAGTGATGTTAAGGGCTATGGCCATATGACTGATGTTTTTGGATTGGCAAAATAAAGTATTAAATCCCCTCTTTTCCCTTTAGACAGTTAATTAGAGAGATCCCTGAACTTTTCAGAAGTCTGCAGCGTTGCCTGTAGGAAAGTTCAGCTCTGCAGTCAAAGGGTCTAGTTTGGATGATTAACGTTGTCGCTGCATTTTTAGCGAGTTTGAAAAGTGTATTGTGTCATAAGTAGTGGTGGGTGAGAAGAACAAGGCAGTGGGCATAACATTTTAGAAGCATGACACTATCTTCTGTGATTTGATCTGCCCTTCCTCAGGGCAATCTGGCATTCCCCTCTACACATAAAAGCCTTCAGAAATCAGTTAATTTAGTTAATCAATAAGCTACCAAACTATAAATGGACTTCTGGTGTTTCCAGCTAAACTGGTGAGGATAAGTCAGGACTTTATCATGGTGGGACAGTTAGTTTTCTTCTGGGATGAGAGCCTGTGACTGGCAATGTCTATCTGTGTATTTGTTGGATTATTTAGCTGATCGGAGGGGATTAGCACCAAGAATGATCCAGGATCACATAGTATCAGAGTGTGCATTTGACATCACAGGTGTCCTCAATCATAAGCATTGGTCTGCTGTTCTGGGAATTTATAATACTTTGAATCAGTGATAGAAGTTTAAGTCCCAAACTTCTAAGCAATCATTTTAGAAAGAGCCCATAACACTATGTCTTCTGTAGTTTAATTGCTTATTCATTCATTCATTCATTCATTTATTTATTTATTTATTTATTTATTTATTTATTTAGAGAGCACAAGTGAGGGAGGGGCAGAGAGCGAGGAAAAGACAGAATCCCAAGCAGGCTCCATGCTGTCAGTGCGGGGCCTGACACAGGGCTGGAACTCACAAACCCTGAGATTATGACCAAAGCCAAAATCAAGAGTTGGACACCCAACCAACCGAGTCACTCAGGAGCCTCAGTATTCCATAGTTTAAAAAGCAGGAGCTGCTTGAGTGGTGTTTATTCATGCGGAAGATGTACACTGAGGCTGCTGGCTGAGACTGCTTCTTTCATTTTGACTCCCTTTAGCTTTACATCTCCCTCCTCAACTCAGACCTATATGTTATGAAGAGTTACAGCAAGCTGAAATCAGTGATCTTCAGCAAAAAGAATTTTCCATAAGCTTAGTGAAGCGAAAATCAGATGCAATAAAATGTTTGTACCCAGTGTCCTGGAGATTCCTGATAGTGATGCTTGTGGAATTAACAGAATCTAGGATATTGTGACTTCGTTCTCGGCTGCCCGTTATTTCTGGAGTCAGCCTTGTTCTGGCAGAGTCATGCCTGTACAACAAGCTTCATCAGGAAGCTGTGCGGCGATGTACCAATGTTGGTCTGAGCACTGTGTATCTCTCCACTCCTTACACACAGTTGTTCCCTGCTCTCTGCTCCGTGCCAAAAACTAGAATTGACTGAGGGTTCATATGACGAATCAGCTTAGGTGAAATTTGGTTTTTCTCCTGGATCTGGCTCTATTTACTTTTCATACCTCTCCTTGGTTGGAGAAGGTAATTGAGTGTTAAGGTTGGAAGTCCTCCTGCTGGCGTGGGCAGGCTGCATCAGGATGTAAAAATAAACAAAAGATAGTTAATTGTGCCCACCTATCAAGCTCAATTGTTCCAGCAGAACATGAGAGCAAGATTTACACCAGATGACTGACAGCGCAGATACTGGAGGGTTGACTGTTTAGAATCCATTTGACACCACAATCAGAGGGTCGCCAGAGCTGAGGGTGAGGGCAAGGTCATGCTGTTTCCTCCCCCTCCTTATGGATGAAAACAGCACAACTTGGTCACCATGGTCAGTCTTGAAGATACACTGAGCAACAAGTAGGAAGGTGAGAGGAACATCTTATCTCTCACTTCTCTGACTTTTAGGTGAGGATATTGGTGTTCCTGAGCCGATTGGATAGATGAAGGGGCACCTGATTGAGAAATCTGGGTCTGATTTTTTACCGTTGACTCATTGCAAAGAACAGAATATCTTTTTCTCTCTTCAAACACTGGCAGACTTTCATCACATCAAGAAAGCTTGATCACCGTAAGCAGCCATCACTATAATTGGTGGATACACTGTGTTGTGGTGGCTAGTGGTTTGAGTCCTCAGGAAATCACATGACATCACTAAAAGAAAAGCAGAAGACAAGTGGAGGGTTAAACAAAAAGCCTATACCTAAAGTACTATTTTGCCTATTCTGTCATTCGATTTACTTTGTTTTGAGCGATGGAGTTTTATTGTTTCTGGTGATTTCTCATACCTTCCTTGGGCCATCTATCTGAAATGGATAACAGATGTTTACGTAAAATTATTGAAGATGAGAAAATCTGGGCTCAGTAGGAATCAGAGGAGTGAGCTTAGCATGAGCCTCTTAGGCATGGCATTAATGCGGCTATGACCACGTGTGCAGGTAAGGCTGTCCAGTGACTTAGCAGTTGCTTATGACCTTCAAATTTCTTTTTTTTAATGTTTATTTAATTTGAGAGAGACAGAGAGAGAATCCTATGCAGGCTCTGTGCTGTCAGTGCAAAGCCCCATGTGGAACTCAAACTCACCCATTGTGAGGGCATGACCTGAACTGAAACCAAGATTTGGACACTTAACCAACTAAACCATCCAGGCGCCCTGAAATTTCTAATAAGGTACAAAAGACTTCTAACGTTTAGCAATTTTGATGCCGGCTTTTATATTTTTCCAAGATGGCCATTTTAAATGGAAAATTAAAAGACAGCACAAAAAATTTGTAGTTCTCAAAATACCGAGTCCAGAAAACTCTATTATATTAATGTTTCTTGAACCCACCTGTATGAGTGAACCCCCAGTCCTCTCCTTCCAGCTAGGAGATATCCCATTAGCAGTTTGGCCTGACTATAAAAAAGGTGCCATTACATTGTTGTTTGAGGACTATACTTTTTTTTTTTTACTTTTTTAAATGTTTTTATTTATTTTTGAGACAGAGAGAGACAGAGCATGAGCAGGGGAGGGGCAGAGAGAGAGGGAGACACAGAAGCAGGCTCCAGGCTCTGAGCTGTCAGCACAGAGACCGACGCAGGGCTCAAACTCACAGACTGTGAGATCATGACCTGAGCTGAAGTCGGACGCTTAACCAACTGAGCCACCCAGGCGCCCCGAGGACTATACTTCTTATATTAGGAATCAAAACTAACTTCATCTGTTTAGTAGACATGGCCCATGCTTGCTTAATGCTCTCCTGTTCCCATCTTGAGATTGTTTATATATATATATATATATACATATATATATACATATATATATAAACTATATATAAACTATATATATATATATAAATATTAGAGAGAGAGAGAGAATGCATGTGTGCACATGTGCATGAGTTCGAAAGGGGCAGAGGGAGAAGGGGAGAGAACCTTAATCAGGTTCCACGTCCAGCATGGAACCTGACACAGGGCTTGATGTGGCGCTCAATCTCATGACCATGAGATCATGACCTGAGCCAAAATCAAGGGTTGGATGCTTAACTTAGTGAGCTCCCAGGTGTCCCAAGATTCTTAATAATTTTTTAACAAAGAGCTCCACGTTTTCCTTTTCGCTGAACCCCACTCATAATGCAGTCAATTCTACCAGGAACCTCTGATTTGCTGTCTTCCTCCTTCCATCCCTTATAAGCAGAGGGATGGTAGAGAGTTGTAGGCAGAGATTCATATGAGCCATCATATGAGTCAGCAAAGTCCCTTCCCAATGATCATGGTAATACTCTGCTAATGGAACCAGTCAACTGTCTTATCCTTTCATGTAATGACAGTTACATTTCATTTTAAATTATACTTAGAATTCCCATTAACATTAAAACTGACTTACAAAAAATAAAAACAGTACCTCTCCTCCTTTGAAACCTATAAAGCAACATAAATCTGAAGCCTCATAATAATAGGCCTTAGATAAAGATGGGAAGAACATTGCCAGAGCAAATAGTCACCCTCCACAAGACATACCAGTTCTCGTTTCTAAATCTTGTCTACCATTGTACCATTTGCAGGTGTTTAATAAAAACTATTTTATCTCTGATAATATTTGGCATTATGACTGTCAAAACTTAGTTTCTTAGGGAGCATATCCAGGATGTGTTTGCTAGTATTGTCAGTCCATGGATGGGGCTTCATCCTGGCTTTGTTCAAATAGGTTGTCCTTTGGACTTCTCTCCCTGCATTTTTATCATATGTCGTGTTATGCAGAAGCTCACTGCAGAGGCTCCCGACAATTACTGTTCCCACTTTGCAAATATTTGCATGATTAATTTTTCCTGATGTGTGTATTTCCAACCATGAGTACAAACAGCTTTTCATTTCAAACAAGTGAGGAGGCACCCTGAGGGGCAAGATCATACATTTTTATGAAGTTGCTGCTGTGGAAATTTATAATTTTTGCAGAAAATTTCACTTTTTTTCTGGGGCAAAATGAAAATTTAATACCTATGAAACGACTTCGTTTTAATAAAATAAAGTGACGGCAAGAATAAAACATATTTATATTCTTATCATTTTTAGGGGGAGGGGTTGGTACTCTGTTCTCTTTGCATTTACATAGTACCTTTCCCAACAGCAGTAGGTGATTATAACTTTGAAACTTGTGTGTGCCTCTATTCCTACAAAAAAGAAATCTTGGGTCACTTCATCAGTTATGAACATAATACACCAAGGAAATAAAACTGGGTTATTAAGCATTCGGGAAACATCTCCTGATGCAAGGAATCAGTGCCAGAAATTTCTGTGATAATGGGGAAATCAACAAAAGAAAGCATTTGCTTTTTCTCTAATGGAGGAAAAGAGAACTTTTCTTTTATAAGGTTCCAGTAAAATAAATGTGTCATTTATTTTGAGTTTCTATTTTGAGTCACTGAGAACATTTAAGAGCCTGTGACCTTTTAATCCAAGAGTCTTTGACCATTTAATTCATGCTAGGAGTTTCAATGTGAGTGACTAATATAAATGTTTGTCTAAAGGCAAGACAGGATTTCCTGAAGTATGGTTCTCACGGACCACCTTCTGGAGGTACATGACATGACTTTAGGTGCAATAAGGATTAACGCTTTTTGTTTTAACTATGTACATGTTTTAAGAGTAATTGAATATATATGTATTGAATATATAATGAGTAATTGAATATATATATGCATACACACAGTGTTTGTGTGTATTGTGTGTATGCATGTGTGTATATGTATGTATATATATACATATACACACATATGTATATATGTGTGTATATGTATATATATATACACACATATATGTATATGTATATATACATATGTGTATATATATGTATATATATAGTGTTTGTGTGTATTGTAATGCCAACTAGCACACCAGACCTGAGGTTTTACAAATCCTGTCAGCAGTACCTTGGAAATACCAGGATCCCATCTCGCCATCTTCATACTATACCCATGACTTATCCACCATGATGTCGCTGCTGAATTAAGGCCGCAGTCTCCTATCTGACCTCTCTGCTTCTACCCTTGCCCCCTGCCATTGCTCCTTCTTATGGGAATTGGAAAGAAGCTTTAAAAACCTAAACTGGATCCTGCCATTCAGTTAGATACTGATTGCGTCAGCTCAAGATCTTCCAGGGTCTTCCCATGTCGCCCATAACTAAACCGTTGCCATGGCCCATAGGCGCTGCTCCATTTCCCTTTGGCAGCTTGTCAGACTCCATCTCCTACCACTGTCTTCCTTTCTCTCTGCTCTGGCTTCCTTGCCATTTCTCAACCATGCTGAATATACACTACTTTCAGGGCCTTTGGAGTTCCTTTTCCTTTCCCTATCTAGAATTCTCTTTGCCACATATCCACACAGCTCTCTCCCTTGCTGAATTCAAGTCTCTTGCACAGAAATGTCACCAATTTGGCCCCTTCACTGGTGCCTTCACTCTCTATCCCCTTGCCCTGCTTTGTGTTTCTCTGTAGGTTTTATGCACAGTATTAAAGTGAAGAAATGGCCCCCATTTGTCATCCCATCTAGTAGCTACACCCTTTGCCATGTGACTTTGTATTCTCTGTCACTGGCACTTGGCTTGGCTATGACTTGCTTTGGCCCATGGAATGTTAGCAGATATGACACAGGAAGAATCTCAGAAAAGCTTGTGCTCATTTCCGTTTGTTACTCTTCTGCCATTTCTATGAATATATTCTGGAGGATAAGTTTCATGGAGCAGGAATTAATCACCCTAGTGATCCCAGCTATAGCATTCTAGATCAGCCTGCAGATGGCTGACTTTTGGTTATATGAACAAATTCAGTGGAGACTAGAATTGCTGAACAGCCAAGCTCTAAATAAATGACCCACAGACTCACGAAGGAAATAAATGCCTATTATTTTTAAGACACTCCGTATTGGAGTGCTTTGTTATGTTGCACTATTATGGCAAAATATAGCTCATATATCCCCTAATGACATATTACATTTTTAAAATGTATCTACTCCAGAATATGAGTTCCCAAGAAGAAATGCTCTGTCAGTTATAGTTAGTTTTAGCAGATGATGTCTGGCACCTAGAAAATATTTATTTAATAAAAGTTTGTTGAACTCAGTGCATTTTATGGATCATAGTGCTTAGGATAAGTATAACATAGGCAGTGCTATGGCAATCCATTCGTGCTGTAGAAGCTGCAATTGCAAGTGTAAAATGCTCTGGAGTTTTGGGATTGAGCAATCATGGTGTTGGTCCACTAATGATTATAGTTTGGGAAACTAGTTTAAGGTCCTGGGATGCTATCTAATATCATGTTTCAAGTCTTTATAAATAGTCAAGCAGAGGTGGGGATTTGCACATGGTCTTTCTGAAATTTCCACAGACATTTTCTACAGTCCTAAAGTATATCAGATAAACAAGTTGGATACTGAGTCTTCGGAAGTTCCCAATTAACCCAGGAAGATGCTGTGGTGCCATTTTCGGAAATGAGCAATCACAAAGCACTGTTACCACTGTTATCTAATATTAAGAGATGGGTAGGGGCACCTGGGTGGCTCAGTCACTTGAACATCTGACTTCAGCTCAGGTCACGATCTCATGGTTCGTGGGTTTCTGCCCTGCATATGGCTCTGTGCTGACAGCTCAGAGCCTGGAGCCTGCTTCAGATTCTGTGTGTGTGTATCTCTCTCTGCCCCTCCCCAGCTCATGCTCTGTCTCTCCCTCTCCCTCTCCCTCTCCCTCTCCCTCTCCCTCTCCCTCCCCCTCTCCCTCTCCCTCAACAATAAAAACATTAAAAAGAGAGAGAGAGAGATGGGTAGTCTTTCTGCTGGTTTAGCAGTTCTTTGATTAATTAACATCCATCATTACATACAACTGTTTATTAAGCACCTAGTATATACCTAGCCTTGATCTGGGCCCTGGGAATACAGAATCAATACAGACATGGTTCATTTGTCAATACATCAAAAGAATCACACTTAGTGAAAGATTGCTCCAAACAATTAATGACAAGTTCTCGGTTGAGGGATTAGGGGACATAAAAATAAAAATATATGGATCTCTCACCAGCTAATTAAATACTACAGAAAACCAAAAGCTGAGTCTCTATCCCATTCATTGACGCATCAAGCCCCATCACCAACAATTACTTTGCAATTGAAGATTTCAACTAGTAATTTGTAAATTGTCTTAATGCTTGGGCATAGTTGTCAACTACCAAGTATCAAGTTTCCAGAAATCAAAAAGATAATTGAAAGTATCTAAATAGCACGCTTAATTACAATAGCAGATCTTTTTTTTTTTTTTTCAACGTTTATTTATTTTTGGGACAGAGAGAGACAGAGCATGAACGGGCGAGAGGCAGAGAGAGAGGGAGACACAGAATCGGAAACAGGCTCCAGGCTCTGAGCCATCAGCCCAGAGCCTGACGCGGGGCTCGAACTCACGGACCGCGAGATCCTGACCTGGCTGAAGTCGGACGCTTAACCGACTGCGCCACCCAGGCGCCCCACAATAGCAGATCTTAAATGAAAGACCTCTTCACATAATTTATAAGGCAGGAGAAGTGACTTCTTGACTTTTTACCACTGTGATCAGGACTGTTCTGTACCTGTTTGCAGAACACTATTGAACTTTATATGATGTTGAGTATGGCCCACATATACTTGTACTAGAATGGTAAATTTGATACTTTGTTATTGTCCAAATTAGCCAGGAGTGCCAAGATAGGTTGAATGTTGCAAATATATGTATAGTATACATATGTGTATAGTACATGAGAGCTCCACCTTGACATATCCTTTACTATTTAAATTTTTTTTATTATATAGATTTCAAAAATGTATTTTAGGAGATAGAGATGGAATGTGTTTAAAGCCACAAATGACTGACTTCCTGATCTCCATGATTCATGTGTTTCTTGAGTGACAAGAGTGACTGTATTATCCATAAAATATGTAGTAATCAAATAATTATACGTAAATAAGATTGAAGTTTTATGAAATTCTTCCCTTCTCTATTTTATTTGTACCAAAGCTAGTATATTCTTTTAAATTTCAGGTGTCTTAGCTGCATGACAATTTAACTTTCCACTTTGGAACTGGAAAAACTACAAATCAAACTCTTAACAGTAACAAGTATAATGAAGATCTAAGAAGAGAGTATGAGTATGTATGTTTCGTCAATATATTTCAAATCAGAAACTGCCTCCCTGTCTCCAGTGGTACGTGTAACTGAATTAATATCTTATAGAATATGCTTTGGGAAAGTCTATGTGATATATACATGTCTGGATCACACTTTCATTCCTAGACCAATAATAATATTTCACCATTTAGATAACCAATTAACAAAGTCAACATTTATTGAACACCTACTGTGTTTCTGATTCTCTTTTGGATTTAGGAAGAAGACACAAAGGTGGTCTTGTCGCCCTTTATGATTTATTTTGTTGTATATATTTAGTATATAGACTAGTTCTGGGTAGTACTGACCAAAAGCAATAGTAAAACAAAGACATGCATTTCAATTTTTAAGCCAACTAGTTGGAATTAGGCAATGAATACTTTAACACACGGGCAGGCAGGAGTGAGATGTGTTCCTGCACTTCTCATCTTTTTTCTTCTACTTCTCCTCTGCCATTATCTTTCCACTTCAATTGCTGGCTCTTTTCTGCCTCAGCTTATTGTCAAAATGCATATATGCATATCTTTCCTCTGTCTTTTAAGTTGATGTTTCATTAAATATTGTCATAAGTTAACATGGTCATACTTCCCTGTCATTTTGCCAACTTGGCTCTGAGCTCACTGAAGGCAGGGGTTGTATTTATCACTCCTTGCAACCTTCGGAGCACTTTATCTCACGCGAACTAGTTGTCCAAGAGTTATTTGGTAATTTGATTTAATTGAGTTGTCACTTCTGTCTACCAGTAGTGCTCATGACATTAAGCATTTCTAATCCCATCGGTGGACCCCAGGGGAAAGGGGGGGAAATGTTGCTGCACTTACACAAACAGGAGAAGGTAGGATACACTTCCATGGTAGAGGATATTTTAAGTGCATTTTGAAACTGGCAACCTGACTAGAGAGAAGTTATTCTTTCAGCTTGGCCTAAGATGATATATTTGAACATATATGTTCCTCTTTATTTCTCAAGCATCTGTATCAAAGATTTCACCATGATTTAAATCTGATTCAGGTGGTGAAACATCTGGAAATCATGATGGCATTTACTGAACATCATAAAATGTTGACATATAAAGCTAAAATTGTGTAATGTACCATTTTGTGCTAAATCAGATGCCATCTCACACTAGGTTCTCCTATAAATGAAGAATGGCAGGTGCCAAACATGTAAGAAAATACTATGAGAGGAATAGTTTAAAAGAATTTGGCTTTTCAAATTAATGAATTGGGGAAAGTCTGCATTATTCAATTTTGGTCATGAAACCTCTAAATACATCTATAGAACCATTGTTTAAAACAGCCTAAATGTGTACCCAACTGAAATTTGACTTTTTTAGTTAAGAGTAACTCTACAATATTATATTTCATAGGCTGAAAGATGGAAATACTAGTCTGGATGAAATTATTCCCTCTTTTTTAACTGAAAAAAAAAAAAAAGTAAAATTGGTTACAGCCCTGTTTCTGCAATTAGAGAATTAGAAGAATTTGGGTTAGTTTGACTCTTTTGTTTTGCACATTTCTAATCCATCTTGGTATTTTGGGGGGAAAAAAAGAGTTATAAGGAGAACATCTGTTGCTATTCATGTCATTTTCCATCTACATCATGTTCCCCAGGAGTTTAAGAGGGCCTCTCTCCCTCTCGTTTAAAAAGTGTAGTCCTTAACCAGAACTCTAAGATTTTGCATTGCCATTACAGTAAAATTATTAAAACAAACGGACACTGGTCCCCTCCCCTTTCCTGCTTCTGTCAATAACTGTTGCCTTCCCTCCTGTTCCTCCAGGTAAGGGCTTCTCTCCTCATTTTCCTCCCGCCACCTCCCTTCTGCTCTTC